>NC_081826.1:93134741-93441293 GCF_030867095.1 Alligator mississippiensis | reverse complement strand
CCGCAGCCCCGCTCCGCTCCGCTCCTCTGCATGCCCGGCGCGGGGGGAGGGAGAGGGAGAGGGGAGGGCGGCGGGGAGGGGTCGGGGGTGGGGGCAGGAAGAGGCGAGCGGGATCCCTCCAGTCCAGAGCATAAAAGCACCGAGCGGCCCCCCTCCGCTCCCGCCACCTGAGATGGGGCTGAGCCGCCGCGCGCACCGCGGGCTGCTGCTGGCCGCCGCCATCTGGGCGCTGGGGCGCTGCCAGCTCCGAGGTGAGAGCGGGCTCCGGCCCGCGCGGGGCTCGGCGCACTTCGGTGAAGCGGGGCTGCAGGGACTTTCTTTGGGGACAGGCGGCGGGAAGCCCCGCCGGGAGAAGGAGCTGCCCTCGGCACCACGTGTCGGGGCGCTGCCCGCCGCCCCGGGCCCGCTCCCGGCCCCTGCCCCCGGGGCTGCCGCCCGCTTCCCGCCTAGTGGCAGCTCTTTTATCTTCGAGGGGGGCGGGGGGGGGCACTCCGCTCGGCTCGGCGGCGCGGGCCGCCTACCAGCCCTGTGGGAGTGGAGACGGGAGAAGACACGCTTTGAAGTGCGGGGAAGCGGGCCCCCGGCGCTTCCCTCCCTGTCTTGACCTTGTCTTTCTTCCCCCCCCTAACATGTAGTCCACCCCTTGGACTGGCAGGAGTGGGGAGGAAACGGCACAAAGCCCCTGGCTCTGTCTCCTGGCAGAGAGGGACACACAGACCAGCCCCCCCCACCCGGTGCTGTGGGGCCATTGTGACTCTGGGAGTGCCCGGCCCTCTGTCCTCCACAGGCCCCTCCATGCTGCCTTTCCCCCTCCTCACAGATTAGAGGGATGGGGCCTGCCAGTGGCCTACTCACAGGCTGAAAGAGGGAGGCAGGCGGCACCTTCCTCCGTGCCCCTGGAGCCACCTCAGAGGCAGCCAAGCATTAGAGACACATAGGGCATTGGTGACGTGTAGGGGGTGCCCATGGGTGCCCGTGTACCCTCTCAGTTGGCAGTGCACCCCCTGCAAAAAGGCACCGCCAATACTGCTGGCGGTGCCTGCAAGCAATTGCTTTTTGCCACCCCCACTTCGCTGCCAACACCACTGGCAGCATCTGCAGGTGGTCTCTGACTGTCGGTTGGCGCTCACCACCCCCACCCCCTCCACTGGCAGTGTCACGGACACCTGTGGGAGCTCACTGCTTGCCACCACCACACTCCCGGTGCTGACAGTGCTGCTGGAGCTCGCCATGCCCCCCGGCCTCTGGGGGCACGTGGTGTTCATGGCATGAGACTGGTCGCTGCTGACATTGCCGGTGGTGCCTGTGGGCAGTTGCCGTTCGCCACCCCCCCTTGCTGATACCGCTGCACCCGCCTGCGGGAGCTCCCTGCCGCCACACCCCTGCCACTGTGGCCGTCTGCATGCTGTTGCTGTGCCCCCCCACCTTGGGAGGCATGCAACGGTTCATGCAGCCAAAGAGGGAACCAAAACAGCAGCACTCAAAACACGAACAGCATCAACTTTTCCTTAACACACTAGCCTTGTCCAAAATCACCTGTGCTTTTCAAAGACTTAAACTTCTGCCCAGAGTAAATGGTCACAGCTACAATATTGCTCTGTCACTACTGGGGAAAGGATTTGTTTCAGCGGTCAGGGTTTTTGGTTGTAGCTCTGTTGCTCTAAAGACATAGGCAGGCAAAGTTCTTTGGGTAGATGTGATCTTTTATTAGACTAACTGAGTAGTTGGAACAAGGTTTTTTTGTATCCCTTGAAGAAGGGTACTTGTACCCAAAAGCTCTCAAAGAATTTTGTTCCATCTGCTCAGTTGGTCTAATAGAAGATATCACATCTACCCAAAGAACCTAGCCTGCTTCAGCAGTTAGAAACATGAAGAGACTAGGCAGAGCTGCCCCACAAGGAAAAACTTTGCTGGGATTAAATTTTATACTAGTATTGCTGTAGTACCTGGGAAATGTATACACCCTATAGATCAGGACAAACATTTCTGTTTCCTCCTGTACACTGGCTGCAGATTTATGGCAGTGCTGAATTATCGGTGCATTTGGATCCTTAACATTTTAGGCTGAATATTTGCAATGCCTATAAATGTTGGTTTTGTATCTGTAGGTTGTAGTTTCATGTGGTCATGTGTGCTTGTAAACAGATGAAAAGGAGCTGAAACAAAAGTCTCCTCTCACTTTTGCTGGTGTGATCAGATATAACTCCACTGGTATAAATGGAGTTACATGAGGCTAAATTAATCTGGTGCATCAGCGTTAAGCAGGGGCGGTGGAAGGCTATTGTGGCAACCATTTTCAGAAATGACTTCTGGATGGCCTTTCTGTGTAGAATAGTGCAGTCTTTGTCCCATGTCATTTTGAATAATTACTGATATGCAAATGGAAAGAATTCTTGTTGTGGGCATCTTTTTTGAACCAACTGTATGGTGGGTATAGACATAGGCAAGCTTTTGGGTATCAAGGTACTCCTCAGGCCCCTGATATGCAAATGACATTATAACTAGGGTTATAATCATCTGTTATGTCCTTGTTTTGCCAATAACTTTCTTATACTCTTTTTGTAGACTTTGCTCAACATTGAATGAGTTTTATACCTTTAAAAACTGTCAAAGAGAGCCACTAAACTACTATAATTTCTTGAATCCTTACACTTGTTTTGTAAAGATGTACATCATGCACCAGAGGCATGGGTGGAGTGGCCCTTGTGGTGTAACTTGCTGTGTGTTGAGGAAGGTCAGTTTTGGGAGTACTGGATTTATCGAAGTGTGGATAAGGTGGTGTTGTTTTGTTTTTTTTTTGTTTTGTTTTTCAAAGGAAACAGGCCAACCCCACGTGTCAGAAGCCATTGAGAATCCACATTCCCCTATCTCTTCTTTCTCCAGCCTTTCATTTTCAGTTTTCACCTTTCATTTTTAGTCTTCTGCTAGAGACAGCGGGATGTCTGTAGCAGCCCTAGTTTAGGTAGGACATCCATTTTGGGATCCCTCTGCATTGTGTTTGGGGCAGTGAGTCGGCCAGGTTGCTGGGCCTGTGACAGAATAGGATTACATTGTGCTAAATGTGTATCAGTTCACAGATAGAGATTTTGGGGGCTGATACCAATAGCTGATTTTAAAGGAGGCATGTTGGCCGATACCGATCTGATTTCTGATGCAGCTGTGGGCTGGAGCCTGGGCTCTTCTTGGTGGGACTGTTCTTGGCGGGGGCTGGGCTTGTGGCGGCAATGCTGGGAGGAGGCTACAGGGTGCTGCAGCCACCCCAAATTCTGCCATAGCCCTCCCATAGCCCACTCCCAGCACCGCTGCGTGCCCTAAGCCAGCCCCCACCTCCACCCAGACGCCAAGAAGAGCCGGGGCTGTGCTGGGCGTGCAGTGGCAGTGCTGGGAGCAGGCTATGGTGGGGGGGCTACAGTGAAATTTGGGGTGGCTGCAGCTTCCCCATAGCCCCCTCCCAGTGCCGCCGCCGCGTGCTGCAAGCCCAGCCCTCACCAAGAAGAGTCTGGCACCACCCCGGCTCCAGCCCACAGCTGCAACCTGCCCCCCCTGCCCCATGCAGATCTGGAAGGCACATGCTCTCCTGGGGTGCATGCAGTGGCAGGAACTGCGCCCCCTGGACAAGCCACAGCTCCGTCCTGTGCCCGTCCCGCCCGGCTGGGCAGGGTCTGCCCCACCTCCTGCCCCACTACTTCCCTCGCTGTGGGGGGGTGTTGATCTGGCCCCCCCATGCCTCTTCCCTCCCCACCTTACCTTCCACCACAACAGACTCACCAGCTGCATGCAGCTCTCCAAGCTGCCGGGCTGTGTCATCACTGCCTGTGTGCTACGCTGCGGTTCTGCGTGCACACAGGCGTTTATCAGCCAAATTATTAGCTACATGGCCCATTTCCAATGCAGCCAATTTTCTTTATATCAATGCTGATCTGATATTGGACCAATGTATCGGTGCATCTCTAGCAGTTTGTACAAGCAAGATGCATGCCTCCGTTTCCATGACTTTCTTGTCCATTTTGACACATTGGGAAAGAATGGGTTAATGGTGCTAACAGTGCTGTGAGTTCAGAAAGTAGTCATGAGTGGCTCAGTGTCTAGTTGGGAGGAAGGGTCTGTCCTGAGCCTGGTTTTGTTTATTAATATCTTCATTAATGATGTAGAAGATGGGATTAAAGGCACACTTAGTACCTTTACAAATTACACCCAGTTGGGTGCAGTTGCAGACACACTGGAAGATGGGGTGAAGATTCAGAATGATGTTGATAAATTAGAAAAATGGTCCAAAATCACAGAATCATAAAAAATTAGGGTTAGAAGGGACCTTAGGAGGTCATTTAGTCCAACCCTCTAATCAAAGCAGGAACACTGCCAACTGCATCATCATAGCCAAGGCTTTATCTACCTAGGGCTTAAAAACTTGAAATTCTATAAAGACAAGTGAAAAGTCCTGCCTTTGGGACGGAACAGTTCCATTCACAAATGCAGATTGAGCAATGACTGGCTGGGTTGTGGTACTGCAGAAAAGGACTTAGGGGTTACAGTGAACCATTAATCGAATATGAGCCAACAGTGTGCTTTTGCAAAAAAGGCCAACAGCATAAAGGGCTGTATTAATAGAAGCATCACTTGCAAATCAAAGGAGATGATGTTTCTGTTCTATTCAGCAGCGGGAAGGCCTTGCTAGGGTACTGTGTTCCATTTTGGGCTTCCATCTCCAAGAAAGATGTTGACAAATTAGAAAGAGTCCAGCAGAGAGTGACAGAAATTATTAAAGGCCTGGGAAACATGACTTATGAGGATAGGCTGAAAAAACTAGGATTAGAGAAGAGAAGACTGAGAGGGATTTGATAGCATTCTTCAAATACCTTGAAGGATAATTATCAAGAGGATATTTTCTGTGGCCGCAAGGGATGGGACAGGACAATGAGCAATGATAATCTTATACGAAGGGAAGTTCAGGTTTGACATTAAGAAGAAATTTTTGAGTGTGAGGGTGGTTAAGTATTGGAACAAGCTACTAAGAGAAGTTGTGGAATCTATTTTAAGAGCACATTAGACAAACACTTGACTGAGATGGTTTAGTCAGGGATGATCCATCCTTCCTACAGCATAGTAAGATGTGGACAAGATCAGGAATCCTGACTACTTTACTTACAGATTTTCAAGCATCACATTGTAACAAGACTAATATCGATAATTTTGCAAAGTGACCCATAGTTTTGGTCTACCGACAGGTATATCTTACCGTATGTCCAAGACTACAGATAACATTGCATTTAATTTTAGCGTAACTTTTTAGTTTGCTTTGAGGGTTACTTTTTCCCTTTTTATTTCTTCCCTTAGTTTCTGTTGTTTTCATAGATTGGATCAGAAGGCCATTCTTCTCATTAGCTTTGGGTTACAGATGTTTTACTTTGCGTGATTATATGGATGATACCACTGAAGTGGTGAATAGCAAAAACCCATCTGGTGGATAGCTGTCTTGCAAAAGTCAGCATTCTGTTATTTATCTCATGATACTAATCCAAAAACAATGCATGGAATGTGAGGGAAATTCAAATGGCCTTATTACTTTTGGAGAAAGTAAACACATTTCTGAAAAACACAATTTTTGTGAGTGATATCTTTTACTGAACCATCCTGACTACAACATCACTCCAGTTCTACCTAAATACATTTTTGAAGTTCAGAATCTCTCCACATGTAAGCATCAAAGTGATTATAAAAGCTGGTGTGTTGCACAGCTGGAAAGGTTTCTTAGACCATTTAATTACTACAGTAGCATCTGTTGCCAGTGAGATCACAAAAAAGATGCCATGATAAACCTATCTCTTTAGCATTTCCTGCTTTTCAGTTTATTCTTGTATGTTTCCTGCCAGCAAATCGGGAAACTATAGAACAATATAGTTTGATTGGTCTCTAATACAATGCTAGAGTCTAGTTTGAAAAAGAGTGACATGGACACAACAGTAAAAATATTTTTAGTCTTTTAATTTATAATCTGAACACTGTAGCGTGTCATTTACTATTTGGTTTCTTTAGTTTAAGATGGGTATTTTACTTGCATGTAAAATTTAGTTGCTATTTTGATAGCTATTATCCTTTTAGCACATCTACCCTTATTTAACCTCTTGGTTATAATGGTAAGCATTGGTTAAAAATTAATAAATCTCATTCCTGCTATTGTATTTGCCAATGTGTGTCAATCCTGTTAAAAGTCTTACTTCTGTACTTTTCTGTACAAATTCAGGAAAGTGAGTTACTTTATCCCAAGCATCCTATCAGTGACTTCCAAATCTAAATGATAGCCTTGGAAATGTAGAGTAGCTAAATAGATGCCATAGAATCTGAACCTTTTGTTTTTGTTTGTTTGTTTTTCCCATTGGAATGTGTCCAGCATCAGATTCATTATAACCATGAATCCAGGTTTTCCGTTTCCCGTGGAAAAACGAAGTAAAACACAGATTTCTCCCTTTTATCAGAGTAAAATGTGGATTTCTCATTTTCGCAGAGAAACTTGTGGATTTTGTAGTTTTGGAACAAGCTCTCTAAAGGCTGGCATAGTTCCAGCCTCAAAAGGGGCTGGGGGGAGCGGGAGGAGGGTGATCAGGCAGCGGGTTCCATGTCCAAGAAATGCACATGACTCCAGGGAGCCTGGAGAGCAGCTCCTGCAGGTAAGTGTGTTGGGGGGAGAGGGCAGGATTGAGGCCCCCATAGGGAGGGAGGGAGTTGGGTAGGGCTGGAGCTGCTGCCCAGCTGGCTGGTGCATGGGGCTTGGGGTCCAGGGCTGCAATGCATGGCTGCAGGGATGGGGGAGCGGGATGGGGCTGCGGGTGGATTGTCCAGGGGCAGGGGGCTGGGGCTGGCTTCCCGCCACTGTGTGCACTCCCTCCACCTAAGCCTGTAGCAGCAGGGAGCTGGGCTCTGGTCTCCTGCAGCAGCTGCTGCCTTCTGCCAGGGCCAGGTACCTGGTCCCATAGCCCTGGCAGCTGGGAAGCCCCTCTGGCAGGGCTATGGGGGCAGGGTCTGTGGTTGTGGGCTGAGAGGCACCAGCAAGACTGGGGGCTTGTGAGGGGTGGGAGTGATGGGCACAAGCAGGGCCGGGAGGCTGTGGGAGACAGGGAAGTGAGGGGTACCATCAGGGCTGTGGGAGGCCTTTAATTTTAATAATGGATTTGGGGGGTTTTATCAGAGAACTTGCAATTTTTTTTTTACCAGGGAAAACCGGGATCCCTGATCATAACATATAATGGGAGTTGTTATAGATTGGTTTTGGAAGGTAAGGTGCTTAGTAATACCTTGTTTGTCATTAAAGTGATTTGAACTAGGTGCTAAAGCTAACCTTAGAGTTAGTTGCTATCAAGCTTTCATTTACACATGTAGCAGGGTCTATCAGCTGTGGGCTTTCAGCTGCAGGGATGCATCTTGCCCAGCTGGTGCTGCAAGTCCTGCAAGTACTGGGGACTCTCTGCCAACCTAAAGTCAGCAGTTGCAACTCTGGATCTTGGTAGTACCCTGCAGCTGCTGGGACCCAGGGTCACATAGCTGTGGTCCCCGCAGCCTGCCTCCTGGCAAACTGGAAACCTCTGGGGCGGGAAGATTGCCACAAGGGCTAACTCTTTATCACGGGTGTGTGTGAGACACCCCCATGGCTGGGAGCCCCTCAGCTGGGGTGCATTGGGCTCCCAGCTGCAGGAGCCTGCTTTTTGCTGGTGCAGGCCTGGGGTCAGGCTCCCTCTGGACTGGTAATAAGGTGCAATGGGATCTAATTCATGATCCTGCAATTATGCCTCTTGCCATGCCTGTGTGGCATGGCAGGAGGCATTAAATCCCTTTGCACCTTTACGTATAAATGGAGATGGGGCCTAACAGAAGGGGAAGCAGACGTCAAAAAGGACTTATGGGCTAAAAACGGCTTAGGAAAATTTTAGCTACCTAAGTTCAAAATTGAATTCCAGACTCTCTGCACAGTAACTGCCACACCTGCAGCCTAGTTGTCACAGCTGTCAGCTGGAAGTGGGGGTGCTGGAATCTGATCTGTTCTCCCATTATTTTTTGTTTTTTATCCTGAGACTGCTCATTATGAAACATATAGGTAGTGTTGGGAGCAGGGAGTGAACTCCAAAAGACCCCCTTCTAGCTGAGTGGTTTCATCACAGGGCTGCAGTTATGTTTCCTGTTGAGCTGCTCCTCTTTGGCCTCATGTCTCTTACCATCCTTTCTGGACCCTAGCACAGATTCATCCAGAGGTGAGGAAAATTCTTCCCATCTCTACTAGCCTGCCTGAAGTTTGGTGATAAGGGCACTCTCCCAGGAGGTTGGAGATGTGGATTTGAACCCCTTAGCTCTCCCTGTGCTCTGCATAGGGCAGGGGTTCTCAACCTATTTGTCTGAAAGCATGTCGTGGAAAATGCCAGTTCTTAGCTTTTACTCGTTTTTGGAATACAGAAGTAAAAATACATCAATTTTTCTGTTGTAAAGAACTCAGAAAGACCACAGCAGATCAGAATGGTTTTGAAACTATGGATTCCTGTTTGAAACCTCTGGCTTAATGTTGTGACTCGTGTAGGTGTTTGCACACATAACAGTTGTGGAGCATCTTTAAAAGGATCTTATGCATTCCAGAGCCTAGTTAAGAATCTCCGGCGTAGGGAGTCTAGGCACTTCTCTCTAGGTTTTGGATCCTCCTCTGGGAGTCATGAGACTAAAAATCAAGTGCTGCATTGCCTAAGTTGTTGGTGCCTGTGTCTTTTAATGGACCTAGCTTGTAAAGCTTTTGTATAATAGGACTTGCATTCACTCTACCCAATTCCAGCTTTAAATTGCTCACATAGAAGACAGTCTAATACAGAACTTAGTGAATGTCCCCAAGGAACTCTGCCTCCCAGTGGACCGCAGGGCATGAAAAATATGTGATCCTAAGAGAAATGATAAGAGCATTATAGTATTTTGAGGATGGTATTACATGTGGTGGAACTTTGCCAAACTAAAGAGGATTGGAAATGAAAAAAGCATAATGTGAAAAGCTGAAGTAGCTTCCAGTGTGTGTCACTTAGATCTTCAACTGTGGGAGGAGGGGCAATCACAAGGTATGTCAGAGGCTGACATAGAGGCACTTGATGAGAAACCGTCTAAAATTGAACAGTAAGTCCCTGGCCTTAGTGAGATGATCTTTAAACATCAGACTTCTTCTATCTTTTCTGTATGTCTTATTTTTAAAAGAAAGGCCACATTAAGGAAGAACATAATAGTTTGTTTTTCCTTGAGAATGTGAAGGTATGGGAAAGAGAGAAAAGTCCTGTGAAAGCAATCTAAGCAGACTCAAGATTAAGATTAAAAAAGCCACTTTTGTCTGCCATAAATAGTTTCCCCATACCCTGAAGGCTGAATAGTCTATCTCCTGTAAATTCCAGGTTATCGGCATATGTTGATTGGTTGTTGGTATTTATAACGCTTTTCACCAAAGCAAGGATCTTCATTCAGTGTCTGTCTCTTTTTTTTCTATATCTTTGTTTTAAAAGGGGCTAAACAGCTGATGTCCTCCAGGCATTCCTTACTGAGATGCCCTTCATGTCAGAATAAAGAAAAGCAGCATGTTAGAGATGAAATTATTTAATTTTTCTTTGATTTACAGGAATATTCATCATCTGAAGGCCACAACTCTCAAATAGTGTATGTTTTAAGTACTTCAGTAATCATGTTATGACATGAGTATTTCCTCAGGCAGCGATTGCCTGCTTTGTGAGCTGCCATAAAATAAGTGCTAATACCTGTGAGTACCATAAAACGGACACTGAATTTGGGCCTTCCAGCGTCCATGTTTTACCGTGTGATTATTCAGTGATAAATGACAGTAGTGACTATCTTAGTGTATAATGATCAGTCCCTCTGCTCTGGGAGTTATTCAGATTATTCATGTTATAATTCTTTTAAAATTTATTTTTGTCCTATTAAAACAGTTTTCAGATTGAAGGCTTCATGATTCTTTTTACACATCATCAGGTATTATGTTATATATGCGTGTACAATTTTACAAGAGAGCTGGTAAATTTTTATACTTCTATTAATTGTACATAACATTTTACAGGAAACCTAGAAGCTATGTAAGTATATCGACTTATTAATCAGAACTCCTGGTAGAGGTGATTATCTTTTATCAGATCAACTAGATGTTTGCAAACAAATTTTTAGTTGGTCTAATAAAAGATATCACCTCTACCACAAGTTTGGATTCCTTTTGCCTCTAGACCAATACAGCTACAACCTGGATACTCAACTTATTAATATGTCGACAAAATATAAGCCATTAACAACACTACAGGTTTCCCTCGCTTTATGCGGGTTCTGTATGTGCAAATTCGCTTTTATAAGATGACCCTTCTATAACAAAAATGAGTTATATGTAAGGTAAATTCACTCTCATGTGATGAGTGTGGTGGAAGCCCGCAGTCAGCTGCCTTGTGTGGTGCATTGTGGGAATGACATGCACCAAAATATAGTCTCCTGTGTGGATCTGTGCTCATGGTGCGTTGTCTGCAACATGTTTTGGTAGTTGCCGTCCCCATTATGGTAACATTCACCACCATCCTGTGCTTCTGTGTACTGTCTGCTGTTGGTGGATACCAAAATTCCATTGTAAAAATGGTAGAAATGGGCCTGGGGGTCAGTACAGTTGGAACGTATTCCTATTTGTTACTGTAATGGGGGCACGCTCGGGGCCCAATCTCATGCCGGCCCATCCACCTGTTTCTATGGGCAACTGCCCACCTCCTCGCCTGCCATGCCTTGATTATATATAATTACGATATTAATTAGGCGGGAGGCTGCCCATTTCTTGCCTCAATGCCAGAGGACACTATCTGCGGCTCTGTTCCTCCCCTATACCACAGCCCAAGCCTCACAGATGGCATCCACTGTTCTTATCACCGGCCTCACACTGGGCCCCAGAATCCTCCAACCGGATCTCTCCAATCAGGCAGCTTACTCCGCCTTCATTCTGGGCTGCCTAGCTCCCTGAACTCTTTCCTCTCTTGGGTGTGGTCTCCCCAGGCCTTTTGGCCACACAGGGCCTGGCCTCACCTCCAAGGCCAGTTGGAAACCCTAGGTCCTCAGCTCTGGGCATCCCTCACAGTGGGCCCTTGGCCCTTTTGACTGTTCTGGTCTTGGCCCCAGCATCGACCAGTCGAGGGTATTCTAAGTCAAGCTTCTGAGTCTATATCCCACTCTCTAACCTGGGTCTGCCTTCTTGACCCTACTCTAGGGTGACCCACCTGGGTGTGGAAGCTGGGGTTATTAAGGCACGCCAACCCGTCTTTCATGGGGGTGGTAACTGGCCTGGCATTTCCTGGGGGCTCCTGCACCACTGAGAGCCCCACCAGGCCACCCACTCCTGGCAGGGTGCAGTTTTAGGTCATGCCCAGGACTAGGAGCCTCCAAACCATCCCCTTAAGCTCCTGCCCTTCCCTCCAGGGTGTTGCATGCAGCTGTGCAGCCAGGCAATGTTCCTGCCTGCCTACCAGCAGCGAACTGCTTTGTTTATATAGGCAGCCAGAGATCTAAAATGGCTGCCGCAATCAGGCACCTGCTGGCTGCTTGGCTCGGCCCTTAAAGTGGCAGGCACCAACACTGCCCTGCCACAGTTACATTGTAAAGTGGGTTCCCTTTATGAGAATTCAAGTTATGCACTGTTTTCCAGGAACGCATGTACAGCATGAAGCAAGGGGAACCTGTACTATGAGAATAGGCAGGTGCTATTTTAGGAACCAGTCCTTCTTGTGAGAATCTTTCTTATGAGGAGCCATCGGTTTTGTGACAGACCCAACACAGTTGTCCCTCATTGCCCCTGGCAGTGCAATATAGGTGGATCCCTATGAGAGCTGGTTTTTAGTCCAGGAGAAGATCTGATTTTTTTTTATCTGGAGTTTCGTAGAACTATATTGCTTTAATGTGTATGAGATTCTGCAGAACTCTACATTCATTACCAGCCCATCCTCCAAAACAAGCATATTCACAGAAGTATCACCTCTCAAGTTGGGATGAAAGAAGAAATATGCCACACAGTGGATGTTTCTTCTTTTTTAATATTTCTTCCACCAGCCACGAGCCTCTTGCTTGTTCTACTTTCTTGTACCAACAAAGGGCAGAACTGAGCTATTAGCTTTCCCAACTGTTTATCATCTTAAATATGTTTTGTTAATATTGCTTAATGAACAATGAAGAACTGTGTCAAGGACCCTACTCAGACCAATTATAATTAAATGAATTTTTTGTTTGAGGGAATTTTATAAACATAAGAGAGATCCTTTTGATGAGCTCTCTCATTTTCTGTGGAACACAGCCCTTCTTTAGATTCCCATGTGAGAAGAAATTTAAAGTTACCAGATTTAAGTAACTGTCTTCCTGATACTAAGACTTTATTTTCCCTTCAGCTGTCTGTTTTTACTGCTAGCTGTAAGTGACCTTGAAGATAGACTCATATTCCCTTTTCCTCTATCATAGTTGTTCAAGTGGTTTTTTTGCTAATAATCTGCAGCAATTATTAGGTGGGGTTGATGGAAGAGAAATAGGATTAGGAAAAATGATGGTTAAGGTTCCCAGGCAATGAAGTAAAAATGCCTAAATTCAGAATTTGAGTGAAATCACCTTAATCTCAAAACACTGGCCTGTGAGTTTTTCTTTTTTTTTTTTATATGTGACTAAATTTATCACCATATGCCTTTTTAGTATAGGGGTACATTGGATTTGCCCTCCTACTTTTTGAAAGAAGTTGTAGGCATTCTTTCTTGGCAGATGGCTGGGCTTTTGAGCCCGAGTGGATGGAGGTGTCTGCCTGGAGCCTAAATTAAGGCACCTACATTTCCAGATGGGGCATGAATTGAGATATGCCTCTGTACTTCATTCCTATTCAGTATGCAAGCTTTTTAAAATATTTTTTGAGGTTTTGTTCTCCCCATGCTGTGTAACAAAGAATCTAATAACTTAAGTCTAAGTTTGAGCTTCTTATAGGCACCTGAGTCTTTTAATGGATCCAGCTATTAGTCTTTGTGTACTGAATTCAGATATTAACTTTTTCCTACTTATGTCTAAAATATTTAGAAAACAGTCTAAACATAGTCTAAACTTGAGAAGCATCCTGTTTTGAATTTGATGCTTGTGTTAAAAATACAGTGATGAATATTTATAGATGTTTCAACTGGTAGTTTCGTAGCATTTAAAGTAATCTAGACTATGTGTGAATAATCTTTACCCAGAGCCTCAGTAATTGACAGAACTTGGCAGTTTGGAAAAGAGCAGATATGAGTTTGGAAAGCATAAAGTTTTGTAGATTTTTTTGGTTCTTTTTCTAATAAGAAATATTACCAGGGAATTTTAATTCCTATTTTACTACTCACGTGAGAAGTTACAATATAAAGCCTTACTCTGAAAAAAAATCCAGTTCCAAGAATAATTTGTTGTCAGTTACTAAACAAAGACTTTTTTTAACATGTTTGCCTTCCTGATTAGTGTTTAACCTATATGACACAGGTCAGATACAAGGTAAGCAAAAAATCCAACTCTTTGGGTGCAGAATAATCAAATGTAATTTGGCAGAAGTGAACCATTGGTGTGGCAGATTAGGAAAATAAACAGTGTGTGACACTTTAAAATAAATAAATGCATATGAAGAACACTATTGAAAGTGGTGTAATTCAAATGAACTTTCATACTTTAGGTTTTCTTATTAGCCAGTTTCCTCACTGACCTCTTTAAGCCCATAAGGAGCAAAATCCTGACCCCAGTAAAATCAGTGGCAAAACTCCCATTGACTTCATTGGGTCTGGAACATCATCCAATGAATATAAATGGATACAGTAATTATATTGAAACTTTCTTATGCTTGCTTTGAATATATCATGTAAATGTTTAAATTCCTAAAAAAAATTTATACAGATTTTTAGATGCTACATTCCCATTTTGAACTGTAATGCAGCAAAGGCCTTAAAAAGACCTATGTGAAAGAGAAAGTTAGCACTTGGCACTTCCATTGCAGTTGCATTGTCTAGGGACTCAATTTATTCAGGAAAAACTGGCATTGAGCTGTTTGATTATAGCGTTTTCTCTACTTGTCAGTGTGCCTAATTCAGAACTCATTTACATTGGTATAAATTAGGACCCAATTAAAGGTGAATGGTTTCTGTATAAAAGCAAAATCAGGCCCTTTGGTTTTATATAAGTATATTTTACTGACTTGAGTGGAATTACTATTCTTTCACCAGTATTTGACAGAACCTAGACAATAATTACTTGATTTGAGATGGTTAGGGAACAGCCAACAACAGAAATGGATCTGAATTTGTGCTTCTTACTGACAAATCCATTATGAGAGCCTATTGGTCTGTTGGTCAAATTCCTCCTTTCTTATTGTAGACAAGTGGTTTTTGTAAATTAACTCTTGTAATGGAAAACTTCTATAAAAATGAAAGAGAACCAATCATTTGTTACTTCATTCTCTTTCATTAACTTTTCTCATTCTAATATAAGCAACTGAAAATCCCATTTGTTATACTTTACAACCTTAATGATTTCATATGTAATATTTGTCTATATTTTGTTTACCATTTGTGGAGAGTTTTATTGTAACAGTTTTTCTTTAGCGTCATGGATCTTTGAACTATAGTAACAAATTAAGACAGAATGCAGTACCTGTAATTGTAAATGCATATCTCTTGTCCACTGACTCCTCAGTTTATATCTTTACTGACTGTCTGTCTTTCATGCATATCAGTCCAGCCTCTGGCTTCTTTACTATTCATTCCATCCAGGAAGAGCACACACCAACTGCAGATGCTTCCTTAGCCTGCCAAAGGGTATTTAAACCCAAAAGCTTTCTAAGAAGAATTTTTCCAACTATTTGACTTGGTCTAATAAAAGATACCAGATTTACCCAAAGAACTTTGTCTACTAGTAGTCCTAGTGGCTATAGTCTTTCTATTTTGTTGGATGAGAAGGGCTAGATAAGGGAAGTTTTCAGCATAGATTGAACTGTATTAGGATTTGCAGAAAAAGTGGTTTAAATTGTGTTTGTGAAATCTCTGACATTTACAATTCTCAGATTCCATTCATTTACCTTGTCCTGTGCCAGACGTGAAATGTCTACCAAGGTCCTGCTATCTGAAAATAGTTTGCCAAGCACATTGGAGAGTCCCAAGTGGAATACTGTTGACTTCAGAGGAGTCACTGTGGACCTGTTTTCAGTCATTGTTCATTTATTCCCTATGCAGAAAAAGAGTTCCTTGCTGGAGCCCTGATTCTGCAAAGTACATAAGCATGTGCCTAGTTTTAAGCACACAAATAGGCTCATTGATATAAATGGAAGAATTTGCGTGCTTAATTTACAGAATGGAAAACATTGTTAAAAGTCAAGAAGTCAAGAGAAAATATGGTTCTAAAAATATATTGGTATCTCATTATACTGTGCAATCTTTTCCTTTTTCGTGTACTTGTGACAAGGTATTTAGCAGAATTCACAGATTCAGTAGAATCTGAGAGGGCCATGTGGTACACACTCCTGCCATGGCCTTAAATTTGCAACTTCTGGGTGGTCAAACATGCATCTTAGCACCAGCACCACCCGAGTACCCATATTGTACAATTAAAAATGAAATATTATCATTAAAAGTTATTTAGTTCTTTTGTGCCTGCTGAGAAAGCCAGCTTCTACAATCATATTATAACTAAAGAACAGGTAGCAGCTGAGAAATTAAAAAATTGTTAAATTAGCAGAAAATACAGTTCTGTTAATGACAAAGATAGTGAGGATTTTTATCTTGACTCATAAAAATCAAAATAAATTCATTCAGTAGGTCACTGGTAAGCATTAGGGCTGTGCAAAATGGCAGCATTCCCTTTCAACATTTTGACGGAACAGCGTTCCTTTCAAATTTTCTTTTGACTTGAAACAGCTGTTCCATTCCATTTTGTCAAAACAGTTTCTCTGTTTCAGTGCTTTTTGACGTTTCGCCCATAGGCTATGTTGGGGAAGCTCAAAACAGCCTATAACTTTGTCATTTGTGGCCTGCTTTGGATGAAACTTGCAGGAATGATAGCCCCTTCTGAAGGCATGAAGCCTGCCACGTTTCAAGGAGATGGGTGCAGTTTCCCCGAAACCCCTGCACCTCAGAGTCTTGAAAGAAAAACTCATGTCACGTGTATGTGTTAAGGCACAGTGGGGTCAAAACTGCAGGCATGCTAGCCCCTGCTGAGGCCACAAGCCTGCTAAGTTTTAAGAAGATTAGAGCAGGAGTTTGGGGAAAACTACCTCAAGCTGCGGACAAGCAAAACTTGTGACATGGATGACACTATGTGTTAAGGTGCAGCTGAGTGAAAGCTACAGGCTTGCTAGCCCCTGCTGAGGCCATGAAGCCTACCAGCTGTCAAGGAGATCGGTGCAGGGGGGTTCTGGGGCCCTGCACCTCTAGCTGCTGACAGGCAAAACTCGTGTCATGGGTGCTTGTGCAACGGACTGTCTGTCTTGGGCAAAGGGGGTGAAAACTGCAGGCCTGCTAGGCCCTGCTGCAGCCATGAAGCCTGCTAGCTGTTAAGGAGATAGGTACAGCAGGGTTCTCGGGCCCTGCACCTCTGGCCGCAGGCAGGCAAAACTTGTGACATGAGTGCTTGTACCTATTATATATGTACTAACTACAGACACTAATATATGGTTGTACACAAAGATGATACACGAGTATCTATATCACTATCCCCATGTATAGTGACAGAGAGAGAGATAGTAACAGGATCACTGTTAATGATGGTGTGTATTATATAAACATACTATCTGCATATTGGTATACACACACATCCTTATTGAATGTATCTCTGTACAGTTTTAGGGTATTCAGAGTAAGTACAGAATGAATAACACCGTCAGGTCAATCCCCTGTTCTCGATACTACATTATTTTACACGAAAGATCCCATAATCTCCCCTAGAATTGAACTGATGTCCTGCAGTTCTTCCTGAACCACAACCTGCTGTAGGGGAGGAGGAGGCCTCATAGGGGCACACTGCCATGTTGTGCAGAGGCCCCAGTGCCAGGAAGGGCGCTGTTAAATACACACACACACACACACACACACACACACACACACACACACACACACACACACAGTTTCACCCACCCATGTCATGAGTTTTGCCTGCCTGTGGCCAGAGGTGCAGGGCCCCAGAACCCCTGCACTAATCTCCTTGAAACTTGGCAGGCTTGTGGCCTCAGCAGGGGCTGTGGCTGTGGCTTAACACATACATGTGACATGAGTTTTGCTTTCAAGACTTTGAGGTGCAGTTTCCCCCAACCCCCTGCACCTAACTCCTTGAAACTTGGCAGGCTTCATGCCTTCGTAAGGGGCTACCATTCATGCAAGTTTCATCCAAAGCAGGCCAGAAATGACAAAGTTATAGGCTGTTTCGAGCTTCCCCATTATAGCCTATGGGCAAAACAGCGAAACAGTGTTGAAATGGCAAAACGTTTCGACTTGCCTCATTTTGTTTTGAGGCTGTTTCGATAATATCTGTTTTGTTTTGATTTCGCTGTTTCGATCTCAAAACAAGTCAAAACAGCGTTGAAACAAAACTGGCGGTGACATTTTGCACACCCCTAGTAAGCATACTCTAAATATACTGCAGTTCAGAAAAACTGTGATGAAGCTTGAAAGGATTCTATCGTTGACGAAATCATGGAACAACTAAATATTTTAGTTAGATACATCCCTTGTGACTTAAGAGGTCATACCAGGGTTGACTGTCTATTACGTAGTGTTAATTAATAAAATTATAACAAGGAAAAAAGGTTCTGTGTAATGAATAAGGCAGATTTTCTGTCGTGGGCTCTAGAGTTGGGAGAGGCCATTCTTTAACTGCTACCGATCAGGAGGAAGCGTACATGGGGCCATTTTATCTTACATTTACCTACAGTGAGTTTTATCACACTTTCCTTTGAAACATCTGATGCTGACCACTAACAAGATCCCAAACCCAGGCACTGAACTAATGTGAGCATTTCAACAGGTGGCAAGATTCAGATTTTTTTTCCCTGCCAAAATCTGCATTTATTAACCAGAAAGTCTAGAAAACAGAGCTACCATAGGTAATATTTCATGTATGAATGTCTCTTGTTCTTCCTGTTTAAATGGAAGTGTGTATTTTGTACATTTGAGGAAGGTAAGCCTATATACTCAGTATGAAAAAACAGAATTTTTTTTTTTTTAAAGAGAGGTTTTTAGGTCAGTGGATGTGTGGCAAACTTCAAGCTAAGCTGCATGGTGACTAAAGTGAAAATAAGTCTTCTCAGGTGGGAAACAGTATCTGATTTGGGGGCGTTAATTGTGTAACACACAACAACTGATCCGATACAGGGATACCGCTGTCATTCTTGGTGGGTAAAATTGTACGCCCTTTACTTCTGTCTAGAAAAATGATCTAGTGGCATGATAAGATGAACAGGGAAGGGATGTGAGGACTTCACTATTAGTGATGTAAAGATGGCTTCCAGAATGATGAGATTGGATAGTAAACTCCATGCTTGCTGACAGAAAAATCAGTGGCAAATAGAAAAACAAAGAAAAAGAATATACCACCTGGTGTGAACTGATGGTATTTTGTCCCTTGAAAACTTAACATAAACCTTATTGTACTAATGAGTCCTTGATGTACTAATGAGCTTCAGACACTTCAGGACACAGTTCTGCAGGTCCTGTTTATATCAGTAGTCTATATCCTGCATGAAGTTTGCAAAACTGGGTGAACAGGAAGTTCCAGGATCAGGTCCAAATTGTGTTTTCTTTTTTATATAGTTTCCCAGTAGTGTTGCTGTAGTTCAAATGAAAGTTGCCTCTTCAGCCACAAATCCCTGTCTTCAGGCTGTCATAATTCTCTTTAAAAAAAAAAAATAGCCTCTAGGCTAAAATGCCTCATACTTGTTTTCAGGCCAAAGTTAAACTAGTTTGGAACATTTGATTAAAATTCCACGTGGCTGTCTGAGTACTGGTGGGGGGTAGGGAGGAGATGTCTCCCATGGCTTATTTATTTAAAGTATTTCCTAGACTTACCCCTTTTACTTTGTGTCCTGAAAACCAAGTATGGGGTTTTCTGCATGAAAGCAAATGACTTTGACATTTTTGACAAGCATTTAGAAAAAAATAAGCGTACTTCAAAATGGTTTATAGAAAATGTGGAGCAAGTCAGTAGTCACTAATATTTGTAACATACAGATATATGGGGCTCTCAATATACACATGAGCATGTGCATACAGGATGTGTGTGTATATATGTATATATATATAATATCTGAGTTTATATGTTTATGTAGGTCTAGCAGCAGTTACACAAGTTTATAGTAAAGAAAAACTATTTAAATGGATGTCCTGTTGGAAACAGGAACTGTCCTATTTTTCTCTATCTCCTCATGTCTAAGAAAAATAGGAAAGGAGCAGTAGGATGTGTTTTACTTTCTATGACTAAGAAAGAAGAGGTAGTGGTATTTTACACTTTATTACCAAGGACAGAATAGAACAGAATATACCATATTTTCTCACATATAACAAGTACTTCCCCCAAAATGTAGGAAAGCTGATTTTCTGTTTGGGATAGAAGCACCCTGCTTTGATTCCTACTCCACTGTGAAGCAGTTGTGTTATTACTGTTCAAGTAGCTAAAGGAGTCAGTTGACTTAATGATTCATTGTTCTTCACTCCACTGATGTTGATGAACATCTATCCTTTTTATTGCTCTTTATGTTCTACTAATCAAGCTAACCTTTCTTAGGGCAATTTTGCTGTGCTAGCTCCTTCTGGTTTCTCTTATTTCATAGTCCTGGAAACTCTAACTCTTTTCAACATCATAGATTTACCCATGGAGACCAGTCTTCAGGAGAAGTTAGTGTTTCAGCTCCAGTTAAGCAGTAAGGGAGAGTGAGAGTCTGAAGTTTAGACTGTATGCAGTCATAACTCTGAAAGAATCTTCTTTTCTTCATTCTGCCTTTCAAAAATAAGGTACACATTATATTCCAAAGCATTTTGTATATGAGGAAACGGTATTTGAGAGCCAGAATTCCATTCACAAGCACAATTCATGACATCTTTCCCCCTCTGCTTTTTTTCTGTCAAATAAATGGATTCTTTTTGAAAGATGAGATTTTCATATTGGAGGTTTGAGAATAAATACATATGCTAGGATTTCAGATTATACAGTTTCTGGTCCAGATTATCAGATGGTGTAAATTACAGAGCCATTTTTGCAGATGAATAATATTCATTTACACCTATGAGGGTTAGCCTTTATCCAAGTCCTGATAGATTGCTGTTTGAATGAAACATTTTCTTCTTGCAGGTGGACATAAACCATGTTTTTAATATATATGGATTGACAAAACAAAATAATAAATAATTATATGTAATCTGTAAAATTTGGAATTATTGCCCATTAATCACATAGAGATTTTTCACTTATTTAAAAAGGAAATTAATGTGTTGCATGTAGCAAAAATAGCAAGTTTAAATTGAAAATAAATGTAACATTATTTTGCATTTTATATAGGACCAGTGAGTAATTCACACTATAAGAAATTACATATTTTATGATTATTTTGTAGTACTATCAGATTTTTAAACCATGGATTTGTCTCCCAGGGGAATTCCAGCAGGCATCAGGAATTTTTTTAATGTCTAAATAGGAAACCACCAAACGTTTACTTTTTTTTCCCTTAAAACTCTTGTCTCCTCTTCCCTCTCATCCTTATTTCTCTTGTGGTTGTAATTTCAGAACTAATAGGCACTTCAGTTATAACAATTAATTCATTAAGAAAGTATTCAGTAAAGGGTCCAATTCTACAAACACTTACACATGAGAGTAAAATGGCCATAAAGTATTTTTAAATGGGATGAAGCTAGTTTCCATACTGTTTTCAAGCTTATTTTGAAAACATTGCAGTATTAATTTTGCAAGCATTTGCAAAATCAGAGGGAACTTGGAAGCAGGAGTCCAGTTGGGATTTCATGTGCAGAGTGAGATCCCATTGGGTTCAAGGTGATATTAGGAAACAGTGTAGGGAACTGTTATTTTGTGAATGTATTTATATTTTTTTAAACATGGAATTCAGATATATTTAAACTTACATGTTTGACAGGACTACAAAGTAAGAATATTCAGCACCTTTAACCAGGTGAGGAGTAATTATTGAGGTACCAAAGTTTAAGGCATCCAAGTTTTGAAGAGATGGCTTTAGGCCTATTTTTCCTGTTGAAATTCAGTGATAACATTTAGGGTAGAGACTCCTGAACACATGGAATTTAAGGATGAATTGACATACATTTCATTAAAATATACAGTAGTTCTGTGTCACAATTACTAATAGTTTTGTAGACAAAAATGTTCTATTTAACATGATTTCACAAAAAAAGCTAGTACCATACTAAAAATAAAAAAAAATCAGAAAATGTAGGCTCCTCAGCATGTTGAAAAAGCTAAGCAAGAACTAATTTCATGGTCTAGCAGGTTTGTTGTTCCCTGGCAAGTTGCCCGTCTGTCAACCTTTGGCTCTTCTACTTTGGCTTAAATGCTGTGACAGAGAAACAGTTTCCAGGCAGATTCTTGAATGGTGTTACATAGATACTAGATTCAGTATTAACAAGACATGACTTGTGGGAAGGAATTTTAAATATTATAATTTTGTAAATGTGACAGCTTATAAGATGTGCTCATTTTAGCTAACTCTTGCATCCAGTCATATTCTTTCATTTCTGCATGAAATATACTTTACTGCTGTTTCTTTTTTATCATACCACCCCTTAATTTGTTGCTGAATTGTGTATTCTAAAACTAAAAAGGGGGTTTATAAGTTTTTTCCTTTATTACAATAGTTTTCTTTGTGCTATTTACTGAGCATCTTACATAGTTCTGCACATGTACACTATTTTTATTATTAAAAAAAATCCATCATATATGCTTTTCACAAGTCTTGGAACTTGTCTACATAAGGAAGTAGCTTGGAATTGCTATTTCAGAGTAGTTCCTCATTTGAATATATTTGAATGAAGAAAAGTGTCTATGGAAGAATTACTGAATTTACCCAAATCCAGTATGACTCTGAATTTAACACTCCCCAATAATTAGATTCTATACATGGAAGAATTTATCATTTTGTTTTCCAAGTGTAGAATCTAATTATTAGAGAACCATCTTGTATGTCTCCACCACTGCAGCAGGGGGAAGCAGTGGTAAGAGGTGGGGATCAGGCAGGGGGGAAGGCAATAAGAGGGCAGGCATACAGGGGTTGGAAAAAAGAGGGGGGAGGGGGAGCAGGCCCTGAATTTGTTTGGGGTGTGGAAGAAAAAGTGGTGTGGGGTGGGGCAATGGTGGAAGAGGGGTTGGGGACCCCAGGCTATTGTGGAGCAGACGGAGTGGGGGAGGGAGGATGGGGGCAGGCAGTAGCTGTAACTGGCAGGTTCAGAGTCAGAGCCATACCCTGCTGCCTCATCTTGGATTCCAATATGAAGAGTTCCCCTTCTCCCCATATTAAATAGGGAGAAAACCAGTAGCATGGTATGGCTATTCATGAATTTACACCCCAATTTATTCTGCAATAACTCCCCAATTTGAAAAAGCCCATAATGATTTTATAATAAGATACTTTCAAATTAGATTCAAGATTAGAAGTGTTTTTTGTCTGATACAACAGGTCTAGAAAAGGATCCAAGCTGCTTGCTTATTTTTGAATTGCTCTTGATGGAGCATTATTGATGGAAGCGAGCAGAATGTTGAAATTTCATAACCAGTAATGGGTTCTCCATTGACTTCAATGGGGCATTATTAGAACAAGCTGTATGTGAATAAATTAAAGAAGGAGCAATATAACAGGTTATCATAGAAAACCTAGATAGTTTGTGTAAAAATCTGAGCCATTCTTGGCTAGTAGAGCAGTTTGGCATGCCACGAGGTATTTTTTTTTAGAGGTGTTGGACTTTATATTTCTCAGGGTACAGTACAGTTACCAGGCTTATTTTTAAAATACTGGAGTATTCATTTTATAAAATTGACTTCAGTATGTGCCAGGTACTTTTCCAAGATGTTTGTATTTCAGCAGCAGAATGATTGATTTCTTGGCCTATGGTTCATTCTCTGATAAAATTGTCTTGTGTCCCTCAGCTCCTACTATGTCTTGTTACACAACCATGCTCCTTGTAAAGTGAACAATGCACCTCTAATGGTGTTCTCTCAATCTACAGTCTCTGCCACAAGCCTATAAGGAGATCAGGTATGAACTCCAAAATTCAGGTTGCTTAGTGGTGTCCACCTGGGCAGATCCAGGATTTACTAAACTGGGGTATGGCACTGTGACAGGACCCATGCCTCAGGGGTGGCCAGGGTGCCCCCAGGTGGCCATGTGGCTCTTGCCCCTGCTCCAGCTCCTGAGGCTACTTTCCCTTGTTATTTCACCTGCCATGCTTTGATGTTGCTCATAGGATTTCAGAGGCTGTCCCAGGGTCCCAAAGTGAGTCCAGTCCACGTCCCCTGGGCACTAAGTTGTGGCCCTCTGGTCCTATTGGTGCCTTAGGGCACCAGGCACCTTATGTGCTGTATTTCTGGTCTCTCTCTGCCCTTATAGCCACACCCATGCCTTGCAGATGGTACCTCGTCACTTGTTGGGGAGTGGCTGGCCCCACAGCAACACTTGGCCCCAGACCTTTGTTGGGACTTTATCTGTCTCAGCTTCAGTCTCTTTTCTCTATGTCCCCTCAGTCTAGGTCCACCTCTTTGGACCTCAGGCTTTGGACCCCCTAGTCCTGTTTTCACCCTTTTTGGGCTCTGGGTCCTCTGGGTTCTCTGACTCAGTCAAGACTGTTCATGAGCCACTTATCTTCCTTGACTCCAGCCCCACTGCTCTTGTGTGCTCAGCCCCTTTCTGGCCCCTGACTCCCATGGGGCTCTATGCAAGGTGCGTCTCATGTGCCCCAATTAGCCACCCAGTCCTCTGATTTTAGTAATTTCTACCATTGTGGGGAAAAAAGGAAAACTCAGTCCCTCTGGTTATCCGCAAAATCAAAATCAAATGGAACTCAAAATCATCCCCACCCTGAGGCAAACTTCAGACAAAGCAAAAGAAAAAGAGGCTTCTTCACCTGCACACCTGGGCTCTCCTTACTATCCCCTCCCAGCTCCACAGAAACATACCTGGAAGACTCCTCTTCCTTCCTCAGCCAGGGTTGGCCTGAGGGTGGTCATCTTATACTCCTAAGCCCCTCCCCTTCCAGCCACTTCACCCTATCACACTGCACACTCCCTGGACTCTTTCACTGGGCCATTCTGCCCTGCTTTGGTTGATGCACCTGCTGCAAGGCTGCTGGAAACCATGGAAACCCTGTCTCTGCTTGCAGTTCCCTCTAGACTCTCCTCTTAAAGAGCCTTTGCAGCCATTGCCTGTCTTCTAGCTTTTTCCCAGTAACAGGGTGAGGGTTCTCTGTTACAGGCACACCACATACAGACAGACCATAGGGGGATGGGGACAAAGTCTGGCTTGAGCTCCTGGACTAGTGGGGATCACTGAGGAGCCCACAGAGAGCAGGCGCATGAAGTGGGGATACATGTTTGCTGCTACCAGTGCTGCTATCCCCAGCTGATTTGGACATGACCAGAGCTACTCCTGCCCTGCTCCAGCCAGGGGCTATGGGGAATGGCTGAGGCTGTACAGGATGCCAGGCTTGGCTAGGGATGGTGATAGCAGCATACAGGTCACTCCTTCCAGCACCTGCTCCATGTCCAACCCTCCAGGTGTCCCCTGATGACTAGAAGCAGGTGCTGAAAGGATGAACCTGCACACCACTGCCGCTGTTCCCAGCAGAGCCCAGCACCCTGCAGCTTGAGTGGGACAGGAATGGTTCTGGGGCTTCCACTCTGCCTATGTCAGCTGGGGGCAGTGCCAGTGGCAGAGGCTTGGTGGGTTCCTCTTTCCAGTGCCTGCTCATGGCTGTCAGGGGACATGGGGGGTGGAAAGTGGCTGGGAGCAGATACAGAAAAAAGAAACCAGCCTGCTGCCACCTCTTTCTCCTGCCAAGCCTGGCACCCTGTGCAGCTGCAGCTTGTGGCTGTAGTGGGGCAAAACCAGTTTTGGGTTCAAGGGGGAACAGCAGTGGCAACAGAAAGGAAATGTGAATTTTCCTTTGAAAATTTTTGAGAAGTTTCCAAGAACCATTAGCCAGTGGTGTCCCTCAGGGGTTGGTGCTTGGCCCAGTGCTTTTCAACATCCTTATCAATGATTTGGATGTGGGGGTGAAGAGCTCACTGGCCAAGTTAGTGGATGACACCAAGTTATGGGGAAGCATGATCATGCTTGAAGATGGGTCCACCTGTAACTGCAGCCTAGACAGGCTTGCAAGTTGGGCAGATAGGAACCAGATGAGTTTTAACATTGAGAAATGTCAAGTGCTCCACCTAGGGACGAACAATCCCCTGCACACCTACAGGCTTGGCAATGCCAATCTGGCCAGCACTATGAATGAAAGAGACCTGGGGGTAATAATTGACCACAGTATGAACACAAGCCGGCAGCATGATGCTGTAGCCAGTAGGGCAGATAATACTCCGGCATGCATCAATCAATGCATCTCCAGCAAAACCAAGGAAATGATTCTTCTGCTCTACTCGGCACTGGTGAAACCGCAGATGGACTACTGTGTCCAGTTCTGGACGCCGCACTTCAACAAGGATGTGGAAAACCTTGAGAGAGTTCAGATATGGGCCACCCATATGATCAGAAACTTGCAGGGCAAGCCATGCGAGATAAGACTGAGGGACCTGGGACTCTTCAGCCTGAAGAAGAAAAGGCTGAGAGGGGACTTGGTAGCAGCTTACCGCTACATTAGGTGCATGTATTAAGGGCTCAGTGAACAACTGTTCACCAGGGTACCCTTGGGGAAAACCAGGAGCAATGGTCACACATTCCTGGAAGACCGTTTCAGGCTCAACATTAGGAAAAACTTCTTCACAGCCAAGGTGTCCAGACTGTGGAATAAGCTCCCTCCAGAGCTGGTGCAATTGCCTACCCTGGAGATCTTCAAGAGGAGACTGGACAGTCACCTTGCTGGGGTCACTTGACCCCAATTGTTTTTTCTGCTTGGTGCAGGGGGGCTGGATCTAATGATCTTTCGAGGTCCCTTCCATGCTACATTCTATGAATCTATGAACCTTAGGGTTATGCTGGTGTTGGTGTAGCCATACCTGTTACACTGGGAAGGCCCTTTAGCTCAAGTAGTAGAAGTCTGCCATGGTATCAATGTGCGGTGTTCCAAACTTTTCAATATTGTACAGTGGGAGGAGTTGATATAATTAAACATTAGAATTGAATTTCATCTCGTTCCTTAAAAAAATAGAAAAATTAAAAAAAATAACTTTAAAAGAATTTTGTTTAAGGTGCCAAACAAAGCAATCAGAGTTAGGAAAAGCCAATATGTTGTTTCATGTGTTGTTAATTTCACCTCCCCCCCCATGTTTACACAGTCTTTAATTATATGATTACACATTTTTTCCACTGAGTTTCTGTCTCATTCAATATGCAAGATAAATACACACCAATTTCAAATAGTCTCTAAAATGTGCACTAATGTGCAAAGTGTATTTGAAGGCTGACTCAAGCTTTAATTGTTTATTGGCCCAATTAGCCAAAGGAAAACAACCTATCTTTCCTTCCTGCAAAAGACTAATCAGTTGTTTGATACTCTTTTCTTTTACCAGGTTCCAAATAGGAACAAGTACACATGAACTTCTTATCTTTACACAGGACACTAGAAGGCAGAATATTTAATTTCATTGGGTTCTAACTGTGTCTCAAACCCTTGAAAGCAAAGGATCCTTCAGGTGTCAGTCCTGTGCAGAAAGAGAGTCAACTTCAGCTATTTTACTCTCCTCCCCATGTTAGTGCCCCACAAAATCCCACTAAAGATGTTTAGACCTGTATGGGAGGAAGCTGGAGACACTGGGTTAGCAGGGGAGGGTCGTAAGTATTGAGCTGTCCATCCCTGATCCAGATTTGTGTCGTTTCTGTGGGAAAGCTAATGCAGCCTGGAGCAAATCTGCCTTCCCTTGTAACCTGTTGGAGTACTGCTTTATTTCTAAGGAATAGGGAAGGGTGCTGGGGCTCAGATCCCATGTGAGAAGTCCTGATTTCTCATTCATTCCCCAGGATATTCTTGGGGGCAGGGCCAAAACCCATTCTCATAATGAAATAGTCAGGGAAGTATTTCGGTATGGGATGGGAGAGGACGAGTTTGGGGTGGGGGGGGAAGAGTCCTTGCAGGGATTTAGCTTCCTCCTCCTGTTATGGTAGAATAGGTGTGACCCAATCCTTTGCAATGAAGTAAAAGGATTGACTAATGTAACTTATTTTTTTTCTTGTAGTTTTCTGACATTTGTTATATCAACTATACTTTCGATCTATTGACTTATCTTAAAATTGTTTTTTGGACTACAGTTTTCCCTCGACAACTGCTGGGGTTAGGTTCCTGAAATTTCCTGTGGTTGGCAAAACTGTGGTTGGCAAGACAAAAGGCTTATGGGAAAAATGGCATGTGGTGGGCTGATGCGCAGCCACAGAAAACCATGGTTACTCAAAGCTGTATACCATGGTAGCCAAAATGGTATATAGAATATTACACATGGATACTCAAAACTGGTTGGCAAGGGAAAGTATTTAGTTGATAATGTTTAAACACTGATGTCTGTGCGTCTGAAAGAAGGCATGTTGCAAAATGAACTAGTGTTGCTTTCAAATCGGAAAGAGTTATTTTTCTTGTAACCTTCATGAACAATATATAAATGGGGGGAAATTGTAAAGCTGTGATAATTTTTGAATAAACAACATTGTTGCTTTAAGTTTCTCTTTTTAGCTTGAATTTTAGATAATGCTTCTCTGTTTTCCTGCAGTATTATATAGCTTCTGAATGCTTTTTAAAACAGTGTGGTTTTAGTTACCAGGTTGTCTAACCCAGTTCAGACTCAGTCTAGATTCTTTGTTGTTTAAAATGCTGGTGGCTGTCAGTGCCTTGTACACAAGGGAGTCCTGACTCATGGAGCTGACTTGCTGGTACCAACAATTGGAAATTTGCGGGGGGAAAAGCCCATTGAAGACAGGCCTTTTGTCATTTTCAATTGAGCTGAGTCAGAGGGAGTATAGAAAGCTTGGTATTTTGAGGTTGGTGTTCTAGCAAATTTTGAATCAAAAAAGAAGCATTTTTGGACATGTTAACTTTTAGCTATTGTGGTCTTTTCTTTGGAGGTGTATGCTAGATCAAGTCTGACCTGCAAGAGCTTTCACTGATTAGGGAAACCATAAAACTATTGGAAGAATGTCCTAACAAGCAAGGAGCTTAAGAGCATTCAGCAGGTGACTGAAAGGAAACTGAGTCCATTGATATGGCACCAGAACTGTATCACATTAGGAAGAAGTACAAAGGAAAACTAGAGCCAGCCTCTAGGACAGGGATGGGCAAAACACAGCTCGCAAGCTGGATCTGGCCCACCAACTGAGTGTATCTGGTCCGTGAATTGGCAACCACAAAGTCATAAGATCTGGCCTCTGGGGAGCTGGTGACTCTGGCTGCTGTGTTATGCCGGGCAGGTGGGCAGGTGCCTGTCCACAGCTTACACCAGCTTCTGCCCCACATGCTGGAAGCAGCACAGGGTGCGTGCCAGAATCAGCTGTGGACTCTGCCTTCAGGTTCCTGCTAGGGATAAGGATGACTCCCTGGGACTGCAGCTGAAGTGCTGACGCAGCAGCATCACCTGTGGACCTGGGCGGACACCCTGATCCCCAGTGGGAACCTGCCAGCTGCATCCAGAGCCGATGCCAGTGCCCGCCTGGTGCTGTTTCTGGTGCATGGGGCAGAATCTGGTGTAAACTGCGGGGATGGGCTGATGGTTGGGGCGAAGGGGGCGGGAGGGAGATGGACAGAGAGGCGGCCCTGCCCATGATGAGCAGTGGCAGTTGGTGCTGGGCAAAAGCAAGACCCAGCGGTGGGTGTGCTTGCTGCTGTTGCAGCCCTTCTGGCTACAGCTGCCAGGAGCCTGTATCAGGGCTGCCCTGTGGCTCCTCCCCACTGCCATTACTGCTGCTCTGTGGGCCTGGGGCAGCCTGGAAGCAGTGGAGGGGAGGAGCTGCTGGGAAGCTTCAGCATGGGTTCCAGGTGGCCGCAACCAGATGAGCCCTGGCAGTAGCAAGTGTACTCCACACCAGGTCCTGCTTTTGCCCAGCACCGGCTACCACCACCTATCGTGGGCAGGGCCACCTTTCTCTGTCTCTCCCTACCCCAGAAGTCCTGCACCTACAGTATGTCTCTGCAGCTACACAGGCTTCCCACCCCACGTGCCAGAAGCAGTTCCAGGTGGGTGTCAGCATCAGCTGTGGATGCAGCCTGCAGGTTCCAGCTGGGGGTTAGGGCATTTGCCCAAGCCCTGCCTTGGGGTAGAAGGGATAGAAGGGCGGGCTGGAGGCTGAACCTTTCTCAGTTATCACCTGTGCCCATGCGAGCTTCCCACCCCCCTGCCAGCCCACGGCCCCATTCGACATAGGTAGAGCTGTTTGGTGAGCTGTTGCAGGGGGAGGGGTGCTGACCTGGTCCGTGACAGCTCCCCAAATCTCCCTATGTGGCCTGTGGGCCCAAATAATTGCCCAACACTGCTCTAGGGAAAGACTCTGGGTGTGGCACTGTTTTGAGCTTTTTTTTTTTCTTTATTTATGGAAAGCTAATATAAAGCATTAAAGTTTTAAAACTTTTAAAACTGCCATAGAGTAAAATTACACTTATTTACTTGAGTCTCGGAGAGCTTTTCTGTTACTGTGCTGCAGGGGTGGGCAATTATTTTGGGTAGAGGGCGGCTTACTTAGTTTTGACAAGCCATTGAGGGCCGCATGACAGGCAGCCCAGGGCAGATAAATATTAATTTTCTAAATTTTTAGGGGCCACACGGGCCGGATAGAATGGCCTGGTGGGCTGCATCCGGCCCCCCAGGCCGCGTTTGCCGACCCTTGCTCTACTGCATATGATTAACTACAACATTACAATGGAGAAGTCTACTACTGAATAAAAGAAGTGTTAGTCTACTGAGTACATTGAGGAATTCGGCCCCAAACTTCATAGGTTCAGTATTTCTTTTGAACTCATTTGATCTTGTTTAAAACTGGAACAGGACTACACAACTAGGATAAAATCTGTGCTGTGGTATGCTATCTTTGAGAACTTCATAAAGAATGCGAGCTCAGCTTGTGCAGTATAATACTATTGCATATTTTATACATTTTATTAGTCTTCAACATTTTATTGCTTTTTGCCCTTTACTATCCTTTGTGTTTTCCTCCAGTGCACAAAACTATCCTGAACAATTGCTGCTCTGTGTCCTGTGTAAATATTTTCTATAAACCAAAGATCTACTGCTGGTGAACAACTTCAACACTGTCTGTTTGTTATAAATTGCTGACTGCTTTACATTTTTAGAACATTAATTTGTGAATGAGATTAGAACCTTTCAAGTATTTCTGTGCTCTGAAAATTGACTCAGTAAAAAAGGCCCATTGTTACTGCAGATATCAGCTCCTTATGTTTTGCCCAAGTCACATTGACTTTGTTCATTGGCAAATTATCTCCTTACAAGTGTAGGTGGAGAAATGCCAAAATAGTTGTGGAAAAAAATCAAGCTGTTGCCCTGCAGAATGCATCAGTAAAATTACTGGCAAAAATCTAGCTGAGAATCTTTATTGTCTGGGTTGATGTACAACCCAGAAAACATTATGTCATCCTTTGAATCCTGTTGGTGCCTGATCTCGGATAATTGTCTGTCTTCAGTTCCCAAGAGTTCTTTGTTTTTTGATTCTGGAATAAATATATACATTTTTTTCTCTAACCTACTCCCAAGTACAGAACAGAGTCTCAGATCAAAGAAATCCTATCTTGAGGGAGAGTTCTCTTAAACCTGGTGTATACTTAAAAGTTTTGCCAACATTGCGTTGATAATGGGAGTGAAGAAAATATTATTAACAGACATAGCTATGCCCTTGAAAACACTGGCATAGGTGCAGTTATGCCAGCAGCAGTCCTTTTTTGTGAGAGTCCTTTTGCTGGTGGTATACATTAAACCAGCTTCAAAACTATTGCTATAAAATTAGCAATAACAGCAAAAGGACGCTTTCAGTATAAACTGCCTCATCACTATGAGGGTTTGCTGGTACAGTTCTATCAGCAAACACTTTATAGTGAAGAAGAATCCTTGGTTTCTTTGTGGCTAGAGACAGAAGTTACTCATAAACTGGTTTAAGTGATTGGAAACCAGTTTAAACCTGTAACAGAACAGAAGTTCAGTGCACATAGACTGGTTACAAAATGGTCAAACCTGATTGAAGATAGACCTGTGTGTAGGGTTACCATATTTCCAGGATCAAAAAAGAGAGCACCTGTATGGGGGGGAAGAGGCGGGGGGAGAACGACAGGGGTATATAGTTGTGGGTGGAGAGGCAGTGATATGCCTGTGCCCTGCCCCCAGCCCTGCTAGTGTCCCTCACTCCCAACCCACAGCCCTGCTCCCCCACTCCCAGCGCTGCCAGTGACCCTCACTCCTGACCTGCAGCCCTGCCCCTCACTCCTGACCCTGTGCCTCCCAGCCTGCTGGTGCCACTCACACTCTCTCTCTCTCTCATTTGCTCTCATTTTAAAAACCGCCCCAGACAGGGGGGCAAAAAGGACGTGTCTGGGAAAACCCGCATGTATTGTAACGACCCTTAGGTGGGGAGAGCCCCCAAGGCATGGGGCACCCCTCCCCACCCTTGGGCAGACACCTGGCTCAGAGGGCTGGCACCAAGCTGGGGGCTTTTTCCCCCCACCCCTGCAAGGGGACTGCAGGGGGTTGGGAACATGATGGTCAGCTAATCAGGGTCCTGCTTGTCTAGATGGGACTGGCTGATGGGGTGGGAGGCATGTTCATGTGTGTCCCCCCCTGCCCTGCCTTCTGGCCTGAGCCACTGCCTGCTTTTCCCTAGTGCAAATTGAATGCGAATTGAATTTATTATTGGTTCAGTCTATGCAGTTTAGAGAAACTTGTGAAGATTGGATCAATTTTGCCTTGGGCTTTTTGATTTGCAGATGAGGTACTGAGGAGATATAGACAATGGGATACATATCTTTGCTACCTAACAAGGGTTTTGGAGTGGGATTTACTTAAGATGGTGACATTCTCAGATACTGAAGGAAGGGTGTGGAAAGGAGGGAGGACATAATTACTGTAGGTCATGTCTTAAATTAGGGTTTGTCTTGTTAGTCTGTAAGATGCCACTCTGCCCAACTATGCTCAGCAAACTCTCTTAGTGGAACAGCGTCTTATATTGGCAAAGGAGTTGTATTGCTGCTATAGGTTAAAGCATTTTCCTGAATAAAATAAGCTCTCTTATAGAAGGACTTACTGCAGAACCAGGATAGGGAGTTGAATGTGGGTGGTTCAAGGACCAAGTTAATGCCTAAACTACTAGACAGTTCTTTGACTTACGTGCGTAGCCTATATCTGGGTGTAGCATTTCTTTGGGACCATTGTAATGAGGCCTCATTTACTTAATCTTACTGATTGATTCGCTATGGATGGGGAAAAAGATAGCCTTTTGTCCCTTCAAATTAGCATTGCTTGAATAGTTTTAACCAATTTTAAATTCGACAACTCAAGTGCACGTTTTTAAAATGCAACTGAATTTTTCTATCCTTTGTCTTCGTACTTTCCAGCTATTTACTTTTTCACAGACAGCCTCTTTTCTAGCTTGGAAAACTACTACTGTAGTCCCCCTTATTTACCTTTGACCTTTTTTCCCTCTTGTTCCCTCCCCCCCTTCCCTGTTCTACTTTTTTTGTTTTTCTAATTTCCACCTATTTACATTTTCACTGACATCCTGTCACACTTTTAGCTCCTCTCATTCCCAGGAGTCTCAGAGCAGCAGAGATTCCCTATGCCTGAAGAAGGGTGATTGCGCCCAAAAGCTTGCTAAGAACTTTGTTCCAGCTACTCAGTTGGTCTAATAAAAGATATCACATCTACCTGAAGAACCTTGCCAGTACAATATTATGGCATTATAGTTAAAATAACACACTTAAAAATGAAGGTTTCGGTGTCAGTGTAATCTTGGCTGTTTTTCAGGCCGTTATGTTTTTCTCTGCTATAGATTATAAGTGTTATACTATATACACTACAAGGGAAAACAGGAACAGAAAGTAACTGATAAAAATATTAACATTTCCAGACTTAAAGTGATTTCATCTTTAACCTTAAAATTATAATTTCTTTTTATTTTAAAGGGGGGAAAAAAAGCCCTCCAGGAAAGAATGGACTTTTGGGGAGAGAATTCAGAGGTATAGATAGAGAATACATTTAATGGCCGTAGGTGTCTTGAGAAGGTCTTTTTCATCAAAAGAAAAAGGATACTAGCCATGTCCAAATAAAAAGCCTTCTCATCATATGAATGAGCTCTTTATCTGAATATCTCCTTCACCTGACTGAGTATTTAACATAAACATCTCATATTACCAAAACAAAGTAATCCATTGAAAGCTCTGAATTGCTTGAAGGAGTTTGTGCCCCTCACAGCTCCAAGAACTCCAAATGTTGGTTTGCACATAAATTGGATAGCACTGATCTTACTTGCTTGAGGATAGCAACTACTATTAAAACAAAGAATCAGAGCAAAAACAGTATTACAGCAGCTGAGCTGTAGAATGCTTGTACAAACTTACCTTGTGTATCTGAAACCTACCCTACCTGAAAGGAAACTGCTAGTAACAGGAAACAGTAATTCATAGTGAGGCAACAAGACTTTATGCAGAATAGCATACAAGTAGTAATACTTACAGTGCCTAGTTAAATACTAAGCACCTTGTTTTCAAAAGCGCTGAGCACCTATAAGTTACCCTGGAGTCAATGGAAGGTGTGGGTGGTCAGCATCTATGGTATCAGGCAGAATATTGTGCATAACAATGCACTGAACCAAATTTCATAGATTTCATAGACATTACGGCTGGAAGGGCACAATTTTATCCAGTAGGCACAAATTTTATCCATATATATTGTTATTTACCTGTTATAGAATCTTTATTTCTGAAGATGAACATATCACAGATACCTTTCATTTTCATTGCAGTGTAGTGTGAAGTAGCAAGACAAAGGACTGTGACTTTAAAAGCCCCTTTCCTGTCTCTCTCTTTATTTAGTTTCTTTTCATTTTTTGTCCTGTTATCTTCTCATCCAGGCACTCTTAAAAATAATAATAATAATAACATTAATCAGCAGCATGGAACGTAGGTGAAATCATTCCTGTTAGAAGCAGGTTTTAAAGATTTACTTACAGCAGTATATAAGGCAGTGATTCTCAACTGGTGTGTCATGGCACTCTGGGATGCCTTGAGATCCTTTCAAGGATGACATAACTACAAACAATTATTTTTTAAATGAAATAGTAGAAAATAGAGGTGAGCATTTTTCAAGCGTACTTCGGGAATGCAAGTATCCTTAAAAATAATCAGCATTTAGCTGACAAATTCTGAATATCAGTGAATATGAAACTACTTAGCAAACCTATATCTGAAGAACATGGATGAAATCAAAGCTCTTTACATTATGTACCTCTGTTTTCTGAATTAGAGCACAGTATTAGGAAGTAAAGACTGATTTTTTTTCAGAGCCTGTAGGAAATATAGCCTCACATCCTGCATTAAAAGTAATGGGGGCTGTATGAGGTAGAGGTTTTTATGAGGTAGAGATTTTTAACAGCTAAGTGTTTAATGATCTTTTCTATTATAAAACTGTTCTTAGCAGGAGGAAAAGGGGATACTTTTAAAATAAACCTTTGAGATCAGTGCTTTGCTTTTATGTGGAAGGAACATAAGAGACTATGGTGTTAAACAACAGCAGGAAGTCCTAAAGCAGGGGTCAGCAATCCCTGGCACATGTGCCGAGCATGGCACACAAGGCCATTTTACTTGGCACACCACGGCCAGCCTGGCTCCTGGTAGCTGCTGCCAGTGATGGAGCCCGGGCTGCTCCTGGCAGGGCTTGCAGCATCCTAGCTGCCTCCTGGGAGCAGCCCGGGCTCCCGGCTGGCAGCAGCTCCTTAGAGCCAGGGCCAGCTGCAGCCGGGAGGCTCCAAACAGCTGTGCTGGGCTCCGGGCTCCGGCATCAGCTCTGCACCAGCACGTGCACCCACCTGTCAGAGCGGGTGGTGAGGGAGGGGCCTGAGGCAGTGCAGCCCTGGTCTCTCCCCCGCTCCCGGCACGGAGGTGATAGCAGGGTTCCGGAGCCCGGTGCAGCTGTTTGTAGCCAGCCTGGGCTCTGGGCAGCTGTAGCAAGCAGTGGGCAGGCTGCAAGCAGCTGTGCCAGGCTCCACAGCTCCGGCATCAGCTCCTTGCTTGCGGTGACTGTATGGGCACCTCGGGGCAGGCTGTGCTGCCCTGCTGTCTGCCCCGAGGTGCACACGCAGTTGCCTCTAGCACAGAGCTGATGCTGGAGCTGTGGAGCCCAGCGCAGCTGTTTGCAGCCTGCCTGCTGCTTGCTGCAGCTGCACTGGGCTCCGGAACCCTGCTATCATCTCCGTGCTGGGAGCGGAGGAGAGACCAGGGCTGCGCTGCCTCAGGCCCCTCCCCTACTGCCCGCTCTGAGGCATGCCTGCGTGCGCCCATGCGGAGCTGATGCCAGAGCCCAGCCCAGCACAGCTGTTTGGAGCCTCCTGGCTGCAGCCAGTCCCGGCTCTGAGGAGCTGCTGCCAGCCGGGAGCCCAGGCTGCTCCCAGCAGGCAGCTGGGACACTGCAAGCCCTACTGGGAGCTGCCCGGGCTCCAGCAGCTACCCAGAGCGCTGGTAGCTGCTGGCAAACACAGAGCCTGGGCTGGGGGAAGGTGCTTTGGGTGGGGGACAAGGGGCAGCAGGGCTGGGGGGCAGGGACTTTGGGTGGGGGGGGCACAGGGTGGCAGGTCTGGGGGTTAGGGGTTTTGAGTGGGGGGCAAGGGGCACAAGCAGGGCATCCAACAAAAAACATTGCCTACCCCTGTCCTAAAGACTTGCCTACCCAAGGATGTTTGTGTGCCTGAGTATTTGTTTTCTCAAATTAAAATGTCCTTCAGCCACAATACATACATTTTATTGCTAATTTACTTTTTGGTAAATAGAAATTCTGCAATAGGACTGACTTTTTATTGAGTTAGTGTAGATTAATGTTCATTTGGACACATCTGTACCTTTGACTGCTATTCTGCTGTGGTTGTGCCATGTCCATCTTTGGAAGTCCCTTGCAGTTGGAGATGATTGTCTTCCATGTTTGTCTTATCTATGGGTCCGAAGATGGCTGACAGGGCTGATCTGGGATCGACAGACTCTGTTGCAACTCAGGGACATTTTTCCTTGCGGGTTGGGTGGCTCTGGATTCTTGATTCAGTACATGACACACTGTTTCTGCTGCTCTCGCTTTTTCATTTCCTGTTGTTTCAAAATACTGAGATCCTTACAGCAGACTTCCTTCATTTGGGGTGGTCCTGTATGATGGCTTTCCATGAGTTGATGCTGATGTTTGCATTTTTTCAAGTTGGCCTCAAGGGTTATGTTGTGGCCATACTGTCTTATTAACCTGTGTACCCTCTACTGCTTTAGGGGTCACCTTCTTTGGGTCATCTCTCATTAAATACTGGCATGCACCTATACACCTAAATATTAATATTAATATTTCCATGGCCCTGGAGTCCCAGAAATATTATCATAGCAGTGTCACGCAGACCAATTTTGGGCTTTTGGGGTTTTTTTTCTTGAAAATATGAGAGCTGAGAATCTTTAATGAGATATATTCTATAGTACTTTAACATAGCACATTAGGCAGAATAGTTAATAGCAAAACAAATTATAATCACAAATCTTTTGCCTACTAATGCTCCTGAACCAATGAGAGAGAGAGTGTACAATTATTGGAAAACTGTCGTGCAGTGTACTTTGCATGCATTTGCCTAGGAGGTAAGAAAATTTAAGATAAAGGTAAAACTGTTTTAGAATGAAGATTGGACAGCTGAGCAATCTCTTTGGTTTTCAGACTTTGTTCACTTTGATAGATCATTAGGCGTTCTGCAAAGAGATTGGAGATAATATCAGAGCAGACTGGGAGGCAGTGTGTCTCCATTGCTGGGCTGGGTCACCTAGCTTCATGTCAGCTCACAGAATAGGTGTAGATATTCCACAGCAGAAGTGAGATGAAAGAATTCTGTGACTTTAGGAAGTTTGAAAACCACTGTCTTAATTCATTTTTGCATAAGTAACAGACCTGTTATGCCTTGGGATTTGAGAGGAATGAGCCATCTTGTTGTATAAATTAATTGCATATCTATCTGGTGTGCTTCTAGCCATTTTGAACAAGTCCCTTCTGTGTTTTCTGGGACTGACATCAGTAATATGTCCTCTAACATGATGATGGCTTGCAGAGGGGCATGTGATTAAAGATTAAGCTGCTCCCTGCCAGAAAACCTTTTTTCCTTGCCTCCTGTCACTGTTCACAGAAGCACAGAAAACCTTAAATCCAGGGCCAACTACTACTGCCTGGTGTGAAGCAATGACATACGACCAGATCCCAGTCTCCACTTGTCCAATCTGGCCAGCCACTCACCTCACCACTGAGAAAAATCTCATAATAGAATGAGGTTCATTGCAGAAGGGTTCCTAGGCAGAAACAGGGGAAGTAAAGGTCCAAGACTATTTACCATAACGATGATCTCCCAAGACTAGCAAAAACCTTAATAGAAGTCTTGTAAAATTGAGGAAGAAAATGATAAATGCCGCCATGAAAGCTGACCAGGCACAATTAATTGTTATTAATGTTTTCAGCTCTGAAAAAGCAATGTACACATTGTACTTGATTCATATGGACAACTACTGAGCATGAGGCTGTTTAGAAGGAGAAGAAACACAGAAAAAGTATGGGTTATTTAGAAATCTGCCAGATTCATACAAGAGATTAAAATGACTGACAATTGGGAGGAATTTTTGTCACTTGCTGGACTCTGCTGATCCAGTCAAGCAGGGAGCAGAACATGCCCCCTTCACAATCTCAAATTGACTGTGGTGGGTTAAGTGTTTGATCCATAACTTCCCAGATAGCTCTATATTTAGCAATGTCATTCTGCATTTTATGGGTTAAGTATCAACATGACAATATCTGTCATGTCCAGATTGCCATGCATGGATTACTTCTAAATAGGTATGGTTTTTGCAGCTCCTGGAATAGCACCAGACATCCTTTCTTTTAATCTCTCTGTGGGCACATCTACACAAGATGCTTATTGTGCGGTAGCCTGATAAGGCTGCTCAGTAGGGTGCCAGTCAAAAAAACAATGCTAATAAGCTATTGTGCAGTGTTATTAGGCTACTGTGCAGTAAGTAGCACAAAAAAAACATGCACTGGCATTACTGCGCAATAACTGTAGTTACTGTCCATTTAGTTAGTATGTCATTAAGCAAGTGCTTAAACTAAATGCACAGTAACGAACGTGTAGATGCACCTTCTGATACAAGTCATTAGAAATGAGAGAACTGTTAGCTTCATTAGTGTCACAACCTAATCATTTAAGAAAAAAAAAAAAGCATGTGGCACCTTGGCACTGACTTTGTGGTTTTGCAAAGACAAATATTTTTATTCAAAGTCAAAATTAGCATCTTTTGGTCACTAGAAAATAAGTGTGGTTGAGGAACATTTGTCTAATATGTTGCATTATCCATGTATGCTTTGTTTAGCATTTATAGGGAAAACAAAGGAACATTCCCCTTATAACTGTAACAGTAAAACTCTAGGAAGTGAGGGGGAAAAACAAGATCACACACAGAACAAAGAAGGTATTGATAACTTCAGTTAAATAGTAATGTCATTGGTATTTAAAGAAATGACCATCTGTTTCAGATTTAAAATCTAATGAGGACAAGAAAAATGGATTGTACTTGATTTAGCTTAAATCAAGTATGATCCAGGAAAATAAAAAACTTTTCACTTCTGTACTCTTTAAATATAAGACAATTGAAAACACACCCTACTGTGGTTTAAAACTTTAGGATTTAGTCACACTTTGAAAACTGAAGTCAAATTTTAAATTTAGCTAAAACCTTTCATCAGGGTTTTCGTGCTTATGTAATTACAACACAGACAAAGACTCTTTTGCTAAAACTCTAGGCATAATTAGTTGTGCCTTATTGAAGTACAACTAAGAAAATGGAAATGCTATTATGCTAACTTTTCATCCTTCATATTGTGGTACCTGGAAGGGTGAGAACCAACATAATTTTTATTATTAGAAATAGGTTTGGATTCTTAATTTAAATAATGTTAACTTTTAATTCTTTATAAATTTATAAATAAACTTCAGATCATGCTTCTTGAGTGTCTATTACAGCAATTGAGGTGTGATTACTTCTGGCATCTTAATATGTCATACCTGATCTGGGAGCAGGATCTTAGGTTTGTTTTAATTCCTGCCAGCCTATCATGTTTAATGTCTAAACCCATGTTAGCATTCCAGAGCTTTCCTTTTTCAGAGTTTCTTTTCATTCTAAATTCTGAAAGGAAATGAGAGCAGCTCTAAAATCTTAGCCTGATAAACAGACATAACACCCAACATTGTTAAGAAACAGGAGCGGATTTAGTTTACTGATCAAAATCAAAATCAGGAAACAAACAAACAAGCTGTTAAGATGGTGTTAACTGGCTGCCGTAAATTGCCTCCTTAATGTCAGTGCAGTTTAGCCTTCAACAAAATGAAATCATTTCCAGAATAAAAAAGTTCTAAAACCTTCATACATGTTACAAGAGTGTGTACCCATTCTACAATACAAGAGTAACAGCAAAAGTGGACAATAGCCCATCCATTTTTCAGCCTAAGGATCCCAAACACTAAGGAGTAGCTGTCTGACTACCCACTCTCCAATACTTTTGTTTCTGCCAAAGCTATTTTCTTTGACTCTGAGTTTTCTAAGAGCTTTGCTGTCTCGGGCCTTTTAGCTATAATAATTGATCTCTTTGGGTGTCATTTTCAACCATTTATTTATCTGGCTTCCCTAAAATTTCACCTAGATCTCTAGCCTCTTTTTAAAAATGGTTTTAAAATGGCTCCCCTGCCCCTCACTCCTGACCCACAGTCCCCTGCTTCCCCCAGCCCTGCTGAAGGGGCTTCAGCTGCCCCTGTCCCAAGCGGACTGGAACGCAGTGGCTCAGAGCAAGTCTGGTTCTGGTGTGGGGTGGAGGGAAGAGGAGGGGAGGCTTGTGGCACCCCTCCACCCTGGGCTGGGGCTGCTGCACCATGCCAGGAGGCCTGGCGTGGCCACGGCCCCCCTCCCCTGGGCAGCGCCTCCTGGCCACTCAGCCCCTGTGCTGCTGGCTTGGCAAGCGGTTACCTGCTACACTCAAAAGGTCCCCCTGCCCCCTTCCTCTGCTGGAGGGGCAGGCAACCTCTCTGCCCCCCTGCCCTGTTGCAGCCACAGCCCCACATCCCAGACTTACCTGCATGCAGCTCCTGGGGTGCACGCAGACACACATGGTACTCCCTGCCTACAATTACCTCTCCTCCTGGTCGCACCAGCAGAGCAAGATAAAAACCTGGACAGATATTTGGTCAGATTTGAAAAACCTGCGTGGACATAGATTGGAGCACTCAGAAAGAGGACATGTCCAGGAAAACCCGGATGTATGGAAAGAAGGAGAGAAAGAAAGAGAAAAAGACTTGATTTTTAAGGGGCGTTTATTCCAGGGAGGGTGACAAATCGGGGCCAGTAAAGAGTATGTACAGGTTGGCCTGAACACCTGGGCCTCACGGACATGGTCCTGGGCTCACGGCCTGCAAGGCCTACCCGTACACTCTAGATTAGAAAACCATAGTGAGCCAAAGGACTATTTACATATTTACATTTCTGCCAGTGGGGACACCCATGGGGGGCCTCAGGGGTCGACCCGCGTGAAGCAAAGTCCAAGGCCTTGGCCCGCTGGACGTGTGTCTGCAGCTTGAGCAGCCGGAGGTGTTACAGGGCGAGGAGTAGGCGCCCCGCCTCGACTTGGCAGAGCGCCCCCTTGAGGGCCCAGCGTTCCTTGAAGGTGGGCACCGTCCGCCGCAGGACTGCGTGCTCAAACTCGAGCGAGAGGCGGGCCCGCACCAGCAGGCAGAAGAGCTGCAGGGCGTCGACCATCCCGGTCCCGGTGAGCCGGTTTCGCTGGCTCTTCAGGGTGGCCATCTTGGCCTGGCCCAGCAGGAAGTTGGCCAGGCGGACCACGGCTTGCTCCGCCGCCCGGTAGGGGAAGGAGTGGACGTAGACGTCCTCGGAGAAGTCCCGGCCCAGTGCCCGAAGCAGCGCACCCAGGGTGGCAAAGAGCGGCTGCAGCTGGGGGCAGTCGAGGAATGCGTGGAAAATGTCCTCGTCCAGCACCCCCGGGCAGAAGGGGCAGGCCGCCGTGGCCGCCGGGTCCAGGTGGCGAACAAAGGTGCCAGCGGCCAGGATGCCGTGCACGAGCCGCCACTGCAGGTCGCCGGTCTTCTTGGCGGTGGGCGCCTTATACAGCGTGTGCCACGCTGGGGTCCCGGGCCGCGTCAGGCGCCGCCACCACGCGGTGTCAGGGCGGCCGGCCAGCACCTGGGCGTGCCGGGTGCGCACCACCCACATGTAGAGGCCCTTGCGGGGCAGGGTGCCAAAAGGGCAGCCCGTATTGCTGCTGGGGGGCACCAGGAGCCTGAGCAGCGTGTTGGGCTGCTCGGCCAGCTTGCTGGGTATCGCTGGGATGACGGGCAGCAGTGGGAATGCGTCGTGCTCGGCGTCTGCGGCGGGGAGGGTCCGGCGAGCCTGGAGATGGACTTCCAGGGCGGTCACTGCTTCCGCCGGGAGGGTGCCCCTGACGGTCCGCAGAAGCCGGCCTGCGGTGCGGACGGAGCGCAGCGCCAGCCGGGCAGCCAGGGCTTCGGGGGACAGCCACGCCGACCGAGCAGGGTCCAGGGTTAGGGTTAGAGAGAAAAAGAAAGACTCAGATTTGAATATTAGAACTTGATTAAGTATTGCCACCAAAACCTAGCAGTTTCTCAGATGTTTATCTCAATAACTGAGCTACCCAAGAAGAGGAATGCTTCTTAAATAAAGGTATACAACAATATTCAAATGCAAGAGTAGTCACAGACAGAAACCACGGACCCTGAATTGGGCTTCTCTGAAAGAAAACGTTTTGGGGAGAGGAAATCTCATGGGCTAGGCTCTGGAGAGGAGTGTGGTGCTGCTTTCCCAACCTGCTTTCCCAATTTCACTACTATAATTTATGCCAGGGACAGCAAATTTGGCGGATACAACGAAGGGGTCAAAATAATGTGCCCTTTGCTTTATCGAATTCATAGAAGTGCCCAGAATCAAGATCTAAATTTCACTCTTTATAAACTTAGAAATTTCAAAATACACTGCTCAAGTCCTTTCACATTTCTGTTTTCTGAGATCAGTTAAAAAGAATGGGTGCGGGCATAAGATACTTGCTGTATGATTCTTATCTGGGGTACTTTGAAATTTGCCTCCTGGAATTGATTTACACTGTAAAATAAGCTTAATGTCTGCCTATGAAATTACACTCTGTTATTCTTCAAAAATGACACCAACGTGACCTGGAATCAACATTGTTTGAAATGTTATTGTTCCTTCCACAAAGATGATGTATTTTCAGTACATTTATTTACCAAACTTCAGGACAAAGGGACATACACAGTGAAGAAGATTGCTCGATATCAGATACTACAGTGAAATGCATGTCTTTTTATTTTAATTGGTATGTCTCAAGATTGATAATATTTTTGGTTTACTTTTTATTCTTTTAAGGTTTGTTTCCGGCTATTTTAAATCTGGCTAGCAATGCTCATATCACCACCAATGCTACCTGTGGCGAGCAGGGACCCGAGATGTTCTGCAAACTGGTGGAACATGTTCCTGGTCGACCTCTACGCAATGCACAGTGCCGTGTCTGTGACAACAACAGTCCTAATCCCAAAGGCAAGTGTGTTGTGTTAGTTGTGGAAGGATAGAACAGGACTCAAACAATATAATGTGCGTCTGGTATGCACTTGCTTAGAATACTCGCTAATGTTCACCTACATTTTGGGTAAAATTCAGGCTTTCTGACACAGGGGCAGACACAAAAACTTAAGTCCCACAAAAACCTTCATAGCAGGCTACATGTAGAATTCTGCATAGGGGTCAACCATTGTATGCTTTATTGGTTATTACCAAGGATCCTAGAAATGTGTTTGCCACAGAAAAACATGGAATTTGTGTGTTTACAGAGAATCTTTAGAATCCCTGGAAAAATTTTTTTACTAAAAATAAAATGCTGGTTCCCCAGTGGGAACCAATAGTTTTTACAGCCCCTACAGCAGTCCACTGGGGGGGGGGGGGGGGGGGGGGGGGTGGAGAATCTACTGGCACATAGAGAAGCAACAGAGATGGCAGCCCCATCCCCCCCCCCCCCGGCCCCAGCCACTGATTGGCTAAGAGGGCTACCCCCGGCCCTGCTCCTCTCCACTAATCAGTGGCGAAAGCCAGCACTTTTGGCCAATCAGTGGCGAGTGGCAGGGCCACAGCCCCTTGACCAATCAGCATTCTGGGGGCTTGCCATGGAAAGTGCAGATTTTTATGATTTTTTTTTTTTAAATAGGAGAAGTTTGGGTTTTTATCACAGAAAATTCGGATCCCTGTTTATTAATATAAGAATAAAATATCTACTGTGCAACTTAAATACATGCTAAGTAAGAGAAGGAATAATGAGTAGGGATGTAAATATCATTTTTTTTTCAATCGTTTAACCTCCTCTAATAAAATTTGGTTAAACAATTAACTGATAACACAGCAGCTTGGACACAGCTGCTGCTGGGAGCCACTCCTGGCTACTGGAGCCCTTTGACTGGGGGGAGAGGGAAGAGAAGGCAAACCCAGTTAGATAACACAGCCTACCTGAAACCCTGCTGGGAGGGAGGGAGCACCTGTAAACAAGCAGCTAATTGCTTAATTGAGTCATTGGGCTGCTCCCTGTTTTCCTCTTAGGCTATGGGTATTAGTCCCCCTCCCATCCCCTCCTCCTCGCTCCTCCCTCCCACCTGCCTGCCTTGCTGCTTTCTGATTCCTTCTGGGGCACTGCACAGCTTCCCTTCCTCAATTCCCTGCCACACTGCGTCTACCCTGTGCTAAAGGATGAGCTAACCAGTTATCACTGCACTTATAGTTTAAACAATTAATTGTTTAACCTTTCACATCCCTAATAATGAAATTAAAATACTTTCTTGTTTAAAAACAGAACAGCACCCTATCTCCAGTGCTATAGATGGTACGAATAATTGGTGGCAAAGTCCCAGCATTCAGAATGGGAGGGAATATCACTGGGTCACCATCACCCTGGATCTAAGACAGGTGAGTAACAACAAGAAGCACAAAATCATTTATTTTCCCTGTGATGTAAGCCTTATCAGGTGATTGGAGCTCTACTTGATAGTTTTTAGGTACCTAAAAAAATTAGCTCTGCATTATATTATAATCATCATTCAATATCCCTTATGGACTAAACAGCATTAAGATGATGGTAAGACTTGATTGATATGTTTCAGGGTTTGGCAATCTATGGTCCACAGGCTAGATCTGGCCTTGGGCAGCTTGGAGGATCTGCAACATGCTGTGGCCTGGCCAGGAGATGGGATATGACCAGGGTTCTACTGCCTGCCTCATTCTGTCTATTCCAGGCGTGGGCAAAATATGACTTGCAGGCCAGATTCAGCCAGCCAATGGATTTTATCTGGCCTGTATTGAGTCCCTTGGCCCTGCTTGGCCCATAAGTCAGGGGGCAGGTTGGGCCATGGTGTGTGGTCCTGTGGCCTGCAGGGGTGCAGCAGGGCAGGGGCAGCGTGACAGCTGGATTGGACTTCCCAGCAGCCCCCAGGGTAGCGGATCACTCTGTCTGGCTGCTGCCGCCAGTCCACCCTGCACCCACTGCCAGAGGCTCCAGATGGGGCAGGTAGGGTCTCAGTGGAGACTGGTCTTGGACCCTCACTGTAGGGCATGCTCAGCTAGGCAGATGGGATGGGGCTGCAGGCGAGCGGGGAGTGATATCTCGGAGCGGGATGCACGGGCAGGGCCAGGGCTGGGATTGTGGGGCAGTGATAGCCCCGCATGTCCCTGTCTGAGGAGCTGGCACCCATTGCAGTGACTTGCATGAGTGGATTGTAGTTTGGCCCCAGGCCCCAGCCCTGTGCTGTCACCACCCCTTGATCCCGGCCCACCCTGCTGTCTGTCTGCCTCTATCCCAACAGCTCAGCCAAGCGTGCCCTTCCTGCAGGGGTCCTGGGCCAGTGTCCATGGATACCCTGCCTGCCTGCTTTGTCTGGCACCCCTAGTAGTGGGTGCAGGGCAGATTGCCTGGGATCAGATAGGACCAATTGCCCCCCCTACCCTCTGCCCTTGCTGCACAGAGCTGTGGCAGCACCCCCCTGCCTCACGGGGCCAGGTCAATGCCCTCTTTCCCCGCCTCTGGCCTGCAACAGCTCACTGAAACTTCTTAAGTGGCTCTCCAGCCCAAATAATTGCCCACCCCGATCTATTCCTTCCACAACAGCCAAGGCCCTAGGACAGGGGTGGGCAATTATTTTGGGTGGGGGGGGGCGCTTAATGAGTTTTGCGAGTTGTTGAGGGCTGCATAGGTAGCCCCACCCCCTGGTTGCTATCTTGGGACTGGAAGTCCTGCCCACTAACCCCTGACCTTTGCCACTAGATGTCCTTCTCCTTGCCCTGCCTGCAGAAATACTCCTTTATGGTGGGGTGGGGGGTTTGCCATCTTAGAACCAGAAAAAAATCAAATCATACACTGAAAGTCAATCACCTGCTAGAACAGATTTCAGTTTTATTACAAAAAATATTTGTCATGATTTGTGTTTGTGTAGTGTGTATAGAAGGTATTGCATCATAACTCAAAAGTACAGTCTTACTCTTTTAAATTGTGTGTGGGGTATAGGGATGTGTGTGTATGGTGGGGTGTGGGCAGTTGTCGGGGGGACAGGGTATGTTAAGGTCTGTGTATATGTGGAGGGGTTGTGGGGGCAGGGTGTGGGTGTGTGATTTGTGGGGTGTGGAGACCCTCTGCACACCCCGCTATGGCGCACAGCCACTGGTGCCTGGTGGGGCGGCTCCAGGCAGTGCTGTGTATGGGAAGGTGAGAGGTGCAGCCTGCCTGACCGCCTCTGTTGTGGGGGCTCCACGCGTGCCTGCAGCTCCCACCCTCACACAGGGCAGCCCTGCTGGACCTCACGGGAAGCAGGGAGCAGGCTTCATCTACTCCTGATTCGCAAAGCTGCACGGTGGGGGCAGGAAGGCAGTGGCTCCAGCGGGGGCTTCCCCCAATTCACGGCCTGCAAAAGAGACAGGAGCAGCAGCCGGACAGGAACCGTGGGGCCAGGTTGGCTCCTGCCGCAGTCTCCATCTGGGCGTTGCAGTGTGAACTGCATGGCACGGCATGGCATGGCATGGAGCCAGCCAGCCTGGCTGGGCACCCCGCAGTTCCCGGCTGCAATGCCAGGCACAGAACACAGCAGGAGCTGGTCAGGCCCTGTGAGTCCCATTCTCTGCCACTTCTCCTACCCACCCCGGGTCCTGCTGCTGCTGGCTCCTATCATCTTTCACAGGCAGCCTGGGGAAGATAAATATTCATTTAAAAAAAATTTTAGGTGTCCCATGAGCCAGATAGAATGGCCTGGTGGGCTGGATGCGGCCTGCAGGCCATATTTTGCCTGCCCCTGCCTTAAGGGGATGTCCTTAGGGTCTGTTGTCTGCCTTGTTCTCTCTGTTCCCTTTGCAGTGTCTGCTGACCACCCAGCCCTCCATGCTCTTTTCCGATAGTGCCTGTGAATTTAATTCTTTCCAACACCATTAGCCTTTGAATCAGTGGCAAGGGTAAGCACAGGTGGCTTGGGCATTCCAGGGGGTTGAGGTTTGCTGCCTGTAGCAGGGTTCTGGGTTACAGGTTCTGGCCTGTGGAGGCACAAGTTTGCTGACCCTTGGCTTTTTTTTAAAATTATTTAAGCATGATTTGTCAATCATTTCGGGGAAAAAAATATTTTTCATAATAGTGCTTTTGGACTCGTCAGTCATACCTGGTTTAAGCAGGAACTAACTTTTCTGTTTACTAAAACATATAGTCTCCTGATAACTCAATCAAGAGAGTAAATGCTTTTGAGTAAGACGTACTAAAAACACTGCTGGGGGGTTTGAATACTGCACTCTGTTGTCTAACATTCAGTTACCAACAGCCTTTCATCTGAAGTAAGTATAGTAATCAAGGTATTCAGCTTTCGAAGAAGGAAGGAATTTATTGAATGATTAATGTTGGCTCTCACGATTATTGTATGTAAATCGATTATTGCCTATTAACTTGTAGAAATCAGGCTTTTCAGTTAATATGAAATTATATAAATTAATCCCAGCTTATCATATCAGATCTTTTCTGTCTTTTAATTTACAGCATCAAATATAAAACACTGAAGTAATACAATATATTGGTTAGGTTTCAAATCAGATAAGTCAGGATATTTACAGTTATAGGTTCTAGAGAAAGTAAAAGTAACAATTACACATCTCTGTGGGGATGAATTCTCAGGAATAGAGAATACTGCACAGTTACAAGGAGCCTGAAATAACATTGCTGTCAGAACTCTAATTTTCGATTTCCTGACTCTTGGTAATTTTATCTTGAAACCATATTATTACACTAACATAAGTCATTATTTTATTATATTATTACTTTGATTAAAAAAAATAAATAGCCTCTGTTTAATTTTAATATTCAGATGGTCCAAGTTGAAGCTTAATCTTAATTCAGGGTTGGTCTGACTTGTTTTCTCTTATTGCTTTTGTACCTGATCATCATCTGCTCATACTAAGGACAAAAGGGAGTGCCTCCATTTGGCCTGGACACCTGCAGTTTCTACTTCTGATGAAGTGATTTAGCCTCCAGAATCCACAGAACCTGTGGACATCCCAAAAAAACAGGTTTAATGGGCTTCACCTCTAAGGCAGCTCTGGCACCCTCTGGCAGCTACCCCAAGCCTGTTCTGCACGCCAGTGATACTGCCCTGTCTCTGCCTGCCATATCTTAATGGTAATTAATATAAATTTGGGAGTCAGCCCTCAGGCTGCTGGTGTGAAATCTTAGGCATCTTAGGTAACCCTGTTCATTACTGGGTGAACCTTTGTCTGGCCCAATCTTTATTTGCATCACCTTCAAGCAGGGTGTCTCTACCCTCCAGTTTGCCTGTCTTGGCCCACCTTAGACTACTGGGCCTCTCTTGGCCCACCTTGGGCCCCCAGGCCTCTGTCGGCTACCATTCACCTCTACATTTCCTTGGGGCCTGATGCCCTCTACTCTGCTGTTGGGCATTAGCTCCAGAGTCTTGGCCTGCCCCTAGATCAGCTGCCACCACACTACTTCATCAAATGTGCATAGTAGCCTCCCAATACCCCGCAAATGACTCCATACCTTACAGCAAAAGAAACACAAACAAAACCCATACCCATAAATGAGGTTTCCTTTCCTAAGGTTCTCCCCATTTCTCTCTTGCTTGCTACTGCCAGTCCTACTGCCAGCCCCCAGCCTCAGTCTCCTCTCCTACTCATTATAATGTCTTTCTTTCCAGGGAACTCCTTCCCCTCTGGCTGTCAGGGCCAGACTTGCAGCTCTCAGCAGGTTCTCCTTTCCCCACTGTGGCCTGGGCTAGCCTGACTCTTCAGCCCAGGAGCAAGGGTCATAAAGCATCTAAACCCTTCTAGTAACTGACCTCCCCTTCTTTAATGAGGTTCTTCATTAGTATGATACTTTGCACCCTATATCCTGCAGACTGCAGCCCCATAGTGTTGCTATCTGCAGTACTTTAGTGGTATAGCTCTGCTGCCTGGAGCTCAGCACTTCATAGCCTGCACCTTCTGCAGTAACAAGGGTTAGGTGCATCTCTGGGAATTATGCACAGAAAAATTCAAAATTATGTGCAGGAAAACTCAACTCAAAATTATGCAAAATTAATTACATTTATTTATTTATTTATATATTTTTACAAATGAAGCTAAATATAATGCTATTTGAACGTCTTTAGAAATATATGCAGGTACTGCATTTGTATGATGGGGGGTTGATGCAGGGTATGTGTGTGTGAGGGATTTGTGAAGGTGTTGGGGGGTGTAGGTGTGTATGTAGGGTTTGTGGGGGGCTTATGAAGGTGTGAGGGGTGTGTGTGGGACTTGTGGGCGAGTGTGGGGTTTGTGGAGGGGTGTGGGTATGGCAGTATGTGGAGTTTGTGGGTGGACATGTGCTTTATGGAGGGATGTCAAGGGGTGTGTGTTTGGGGCCCCTTGCACACACCCACCCATGGTGCATAGCTCCTGCCACTGCTGGCTCAGCAACAGTGGGCAGTGGGGTCTTGGGGTGCTCATGGTCATGACAGGCAGAGCCTGCTGGAAGCCCCATGTGGAAACACAGAGCTGGATGGCCTAACCCAATGGTGCATGGACTGAGAGCAGTGCACCATTGGGCCGGGGTGGGGGCTTCGTGCCACCACACGGGGCTTCCAGCACTCCAGCAAAATGTGGAGACAGGCAGGAGCCCACCTGGCCTGATGGTGCATGACTGTCCTTCCATGTGTAGCTTCCCACCTGGCCCAACAGCATGCAGCTCCCAGTCCATGTGCCACTGGGCTGGGCCAGTCCTCCATACAGGGCTTCCAGCCCTGCAGCAGGAAGCTGCACATGCAGACATGGAGTCGCATGCCATCAGGCCAGGCGGGCACCTGCTTGCCTCCACATGCGGCTTCCCGCTGGAGTGCTGGAAGCCCCATGTGGAGGCACGTTGTCAGTCAGCTCGGCCCAATGGCGCGCTGCTTATACCCATCTACAAACTGCCCACCCACCCACAAACCCCATGCCCACCTCTCTCCCCCGCTTGCAGGAGCTCCCCTCCCCACTTACCCAGCTGTCCACCTCACGAAGGTGGAGACAGAGCTTGCCATGGTTAAATTATGCAAAATTATGCAATTATGCATGATCATGCCTTTCATGCACAAAATTGTGCAGACGCATAATTGCATAACTCCCAGGGTGTAGTTAGTGGCCTCTCTTACACTAGGTTTATCTGTTTAGAAGATAGTTCCTTTGCACTAGTTTTGAGGCCTCTTTACAATGAAGTTTGGAGACACACTTGTCAGGTTTTTTTCCTTTCCCCCAGCTCCAAGAAATGAGATTCCACGATATTTTTGTCAGTCTGTCAACAAGGGTTAGATTAATAACAGTGCTTCATAAGAGGGGGAAAAATGTACATTTAAGAGAAGTTGGTTATTATTGTTTGGGGAGCTTGCATAAAATGTAGCAGCCTTTAACACTGTTCTGTTACCTATGAAAATCGTGTTTGCAAATCCTTAGCCAGAATAATGTCAATTGATAACAAATCTTGGATAAATGCTGTTTATTGAGGAAAAAATAGAGCAAAGTTTTAAACTGAAATTGATAACAAAGGACTTTCTAGAGCAGTGATTCTCAACTAGAATGGCACAGCCCCCTGGGGAGCTGTATGGCCCTTTTAAGGATGCCCCTGTGCTGCACAATATTAGCAGTTAGGTCTGTAAATACCTGCACATGATTTACAAGATAAACCCAGAAATTTCAAATAGATGTTTTTTAGTTGTGATCTTTTAGAGGTCTCTGCAACAGAAGTATTGCTCTATTATTTTTACACAGTCAAACAATGAGTGAAAGTAAAGAGCTGACATTTACTGAGGGATCCTGTGAATTTAACAAGGAGTACCTTGAGTTTAAAAAAGTTAAGAGCCACTGCTTTAGAGCCTAGAGTGATGATGAAGTGTAGATTTAAAAATCAGATATCTTAAAATGAAGCAGTGGTTGCAGTAGCTGTTTGGTTTTTTGTATATAGAAAGCAGCGCTGGGTTGGGACCGTAATTACATTATATCTTTTAACAACTACAAAGTGTTTGGATGGAACTTTGTTGTCATTTGAACAGTTTACATTGTGTTGTAAATGGACAAACAGGAAGGAAGTAACAGGAAGGGGCATTAGCATTTTGTCTTCCTGTAATATTCTGCCAAATGGGTGATATTTGTAGCCTGGAAACAGACCAATTAAACTGCTGTCAAACTCCTTTAATTCTCTATGGTCTTTGCACTGTTGATGTTTCCCCAATACATGGCTTTTCTCTCCTGAGTCAGGCTCAGATTCACTAATTTGATTTGAAATGTTTCTCCCCTGAGGGCCTTTCTTCTGTGTTTTCCTTAGAGCTCTTGAAAGAGAGAACACATTTAAGGCTATGGGATCTGAATGTAAATTACTACCCCATGAGGAAGATTTGGGCTAAGAAAGATTGCCTCAGGTCACTGAGTTATTAGAGCTGATTTGCGCAGTATTATTATGCAGAGCAAGTTACAACAAGTAATAAGAGGAAACTAAATGCACGTATGAAAAATCTTAGAGAATGTAGTAAATATTTATTTCTAAAAGTAGATTGTAAATGAATTAAAATTTGCCTTGAGCAGTATTTGGGACTCTATTTTACCAGTTTTCAAAGTATTTCTGAGAATCGGTGTCTGTATCTGTATATGTGGTTGTATCTAGTTGGCATTGATATTGTGAATTACTTCATTTATATTCCAGGATTTATATAATGTATTTATTTAGTAGATTTAATTAAATGTGATATGTAGATTTTTTTTCTTTTGCAGGACTTTTGTGATGTGAGTATGTTTGGCTGTTATTTATTGTCTGATTTTTTTACTGAAGATTTATCAGAACAAAATGGATGAAACACATTTTGGGATTGTTTGGTATCTACTTTACATAATCCTGCAATCCCAGAGTTGATGAATTCTAGAGCAGGGGGACATATCCTAGGCTTGACTCCAAGGCACGTGCCTTCTCAGTTGATGCAAATCAAGGGTATCAAACTCCAATTGTTTGAAAAGCTGAATTCCCTCCTTTTCAGGTGCCTGTGGGCTGTAACCTGGCTCTCATACTGGCAGCCCCGGTAGTGCCACAGGCTGTGGGGGTCACTGGTTTAGAGAATGTGTGAGGGCAGATCAAGGAGACTGGAGGAGCTGCTGCCAGCAGAGTTCTCAGTGTGAGAAGCTTTGCTGTACTGCTCCTTCTGCTCACTTGCTGGGCAGTAGAGAGCAGCACAGCCCTCTGCCTGATTCTCACACCAGACTTCTCTGTGTGAGACATGGGAAGGGACTTTGCCCTTTTTCGTGGCTCCTGGGCACCAGACAGAGCAGTGCTGTCCTCTGCCAGCTTCTTCCTTTTGCCCTCCCCACTGCTCTGCTGAGTGGCTTGAGGGCAGGGGAGGGGAAACTGTCTGGCAGGGAACTGGACTCAGGGGCTGTGTCCACACTAGCATGGACATTTGGTTCCTCAGGGACAGGTAGCGGCAGTGCAACTTGGAGCATTGCTGTATACTCCTAGGGAATGCCTGTGCCATGCACGTTTTGGCGTGTAGCAAGTTGCCCTGGGTGGTGCTGGGGAAGCTGGGACCAGCACTGAACTGGCCCCAGCAGTCTTACCTAGGGTCTTGGGGGCCTCCTGGAGCTGCAGCAGTGGTAATTCTGTTGCACAGAGCCTGGCCAGCAGCTGCAGTACAGCCCCATGTGACCCGGCTCTTCTTGTGAGCAGCATATGCTGCCAATGTGTACATTGCTCCACTTTTTTTTTTCTGTGGATTTTTTTTGACCCCTGGATATCCAGGGGTCAAAAAAACCTGCAGAAAAACAAAAAGCAGAGTAGCTCACACACAGGCAGAGCTCCTTTGCAGCACAGAGAACATCTGAATGTGAAGTATGTGGTGCTGCAGATGTGTTTGTGGTGCCACATACCACACAGCTGCGCTCATCTGGACATGGTCAAGGGGTGTGTCCACACATGCAGGCATATGCACTTACAGCAGCTCAAACAGCAGTGGCACAAATCTGTGCCAGAAATTTGTGCCTCAGCACATGTTCCTGAACATGCGCTTTGGTGTGGGGCAGATTGTACCAGTTGGGGCAAAATGACCCTGCTTAGCTGTTCCCGGATCTTCAGTCAGGGGGAGCTACAGGCCAGTTAAGCTGGCCTCAGCAGTATAAAAAGTTGCCCTGGTGAGCAGCTCAGAGCCACTTGCCTCAGGAGGGTCTGAGGCCCAGCCAGTTGCTGTCTGGGGGCACTAGCCCTTTGTGCCAGTTGGGCTGCTGAAGCAGCTCAGTGGTCCCTGCACCCTCTATCCACTGCAGCAGTCTGGCAGTGGGGGCTGCTGCCTATCTGTGACCTGCTGCTACCTGCGACAGCATCTGCCCCCTTGGACCTGTGGCCCCATGTCTGCATGCCTGCCAGACCTGGACAGGGACTGCACGGCTGCCTGGGCTGTCGTCTGGGCACTGCAGCAGAGCCTCTTGCACCTCTAGGCCAGCTGCCAATGGGCCATGGCTGCACAGCTGGCCTTCGGGAGGCAGCGCTGTCATGTGTTCTGGTGCCCCCGCTCTGCCATGTAGGCAGTTATTGTCCTGATGATGTGCTTCTTGTGGTGGCCCACTTTGAACTGTTGAAGCATGTTCTCCTGCCCCAAATGGCCAGGAGATGAGCCATCTCAGCTGCCTTCCAGCTGGGCCCCTCAGAGGGATGGGTCATGCAGCTCCCCTGAAGCAGCAGCGGCCGTCAGAGTGCTCCTGGCTCGTTCCTGGCAGAGATCCCTGGTATTGCTTGTGTGTGCCCTCACACAGGACCGAGCCACTCTTGCTGTCACCTGGGGTCCTGGCACCACATTCAAGAGCAGTGTGTCCTTAGGCCAGGCCAGGTCCTGCCTCCACGTGCCCTGTATGCTGTCGGGCTGGCCTGGTTCCATGGATGGCTTTTTTCGTTCCCAGCATGCCTCTTGTGGCATCTCAAACTGCTTTGAGGTGCTGCAACAGGTACGTGTTTGCTCATCTTGACACGGCCAGGGAAGCTGTCTCTGTGGTAATGGGGCAAATCCCCTGCCTGCTTGTCACATGGGAGTCCCATGTATTCCTAGCTGGCAGTGTTTTTGCCTGAACCCTTTGCTCCCAACACCGGGAGTTGAATGGAAGGAACAATGCTGTGAGCCCCCTGCCTGTTTCTGACACTGGAATCATAGGAGTGAGAAGGGAGACCAGGAACAGAGCAGAGGAGAAGCTGTTCCGTGTGGGGGGCTTTGACCTCCTACTCCTTTTCCTTTCTGGATAGGTCTGGAGGCATGGGCAACTGGCGCCTCCCGAGTGTGGCGGGACACCAGCAGGGCATGACCGGCAGGGGGGGTGCTCCCTCAGTGGCCAGCTGGTGACTGGTCACCTAGCGCACTGGTGGCATGGAAGTGCCAATTTGAGGCAGGACACAAGCACTCTCTGTGCCCCTCTATCAGCTTGCTGTCGGGGGGGCACCAGCACTCTTGGTGGGGGACCCCCATGCCCCACCTACACATCACCTATGCTGGGAGGGGAAGCAAAGTGAAGCACAGCCCCCAGACCCTTTCCCAAACTGGGCACCGCTGGGCTTGGGTAAGGGGCTGGGTGGGCATTTTGCTCCATTGCTCTCTCTCTACTCTGCTCCCAGAGACTGCAAGTGGAGGGGGGAGGCTTTTCCCCAGAGCCCAGTCTAGGCAGGTACAGGGAATCTTTCCCTGCTTCTCCACTCTCTCTGGGATTGGGACAAATGGAGCAGGCAATGCTCGCTTCACTTTCTCCAGACTGGTATCATCCTGGTCTCCGAAGACACAGAGAGTAGGGGAGAGGGGAGCAGTTGTGGAAGGATTTCAGCCAAGCAACATAGTGGACAGAAATGGCTTTTGCCAGGGCTTGGTAGTTCTACCAGCAATGTGGGACCAGAGTGGGGGCTGTAGGGCTCTGGCCATGGTGGCAGCCTGTGCCCCAAGAAGAGTCAGGTGCTGGCTGCCCCAGCAGCTCTGTAGGTAAACCCTGCCATGCTCTGGCCATAGTTGCATGACTTCCTGTGGAAGCAGCAAGCACCTTGGCTTCTGCTGGGAGGTGGCAGCACCAGCAGCACTATAGACAGCTTTTCCACCACAGCCGAAGCCGGATGTTTGACACTCCTATGTGAGTAGTTATAGCTCTGTTGAAGTCAGTTCACAACAGCTGAGGAGCTGCTCCCCCTTTGTTTACTAGATTTTAGGTACTCCAAGTTTCAGGGAACAACCTTCCCCCACCACCCAAGTGCATTCTTTTGGCATATATTGTAGCTTGGACCTCGTTTTGTTAAGTCTAGAGAGAAATGGATAGACAAACAGCTTGATGGATGCTAGTTAAAAGAGGAGTGTTGACGAAGAGAATGTTGTGGTTACTCTTTAAGGCTAGGGACAGAAATTACACACAAACCGGTATAAGTGATTGGAAACTGGTTCAGATCTGTAACACAACAGAAATTCAGTGCATCTAAACTGCTTTCAAAATGGCCGAAATTGGTTTAAGATAAATCTGGATGGATGTAGTATCAGACTTAACTGATTTAGGTTAAATCAGTTTTTTGAATGTCTGTCCCAGTTCCCCTCCAGATTCAAGTTAACTCACAGTCCCCCAGCCTCTCAGGATGATTTGTACCTTGCCCCCACAAGCCTCTCATCTTGCAGGGTGGGCGGGCTAGCCTTGGCCCGAGCTGCTCCAGCCAAGTAGGGAGGCATGCTCTAGCACCTCCTGGTTTCTGGCCTGAGCCACTGCAGCCATGTGGATGCATTTCCGGAATCAAAAGTGAACGTCTGTTCACTTCCCTATCGGTTCAATATACGCAGCTTAGACTTACCCGAAAAGACTGAATCGATTCAGCCTCTGGCTCTTTGACTGTCTGTACTTAATCTAAAGCTAATATTCAAATATGTACTTAATGATTCTGAAATGCACATGATGCACAGTATTCTGGCATAATTCTCAGCCTGCTGAGGCCCAAATATACAATGTTTTTATTTATGCATGGCTAAGATTCAGGGCTATAGAGGGAGCAGTTTAGCAGTGAGGTGCAAAGTTGCAGTACTGGTATATAAGATAACAAGATATATTTCATGCTCTTTTGCTGCCTGTGGTGGAGGGCTACACAGAGGCCAAATACCTAGCAGCAAATAAAGGAAAAAGTACCTTGTGCCCAGTGGTGATGTTAGATTTTTTTTTAGAAATACGAACAAATTGATGATGATGATGATGATTAGCGTCAATAGTATCTGGCACAGCTGAATTAGTTCTGTGAGCACATTGTGCACTATTCAATGAAGAACATTATGTTATTGCTCTTCATTGTATATGAGATTTTCAACAACACGTAAAGGTATAAGACTTGGATTTTCAAAGGCACCCATCAATATTACAGTAAACAGACTCCTGACAGGATTAGGTCCTGTGCTGTGAAAAGTAGAAATGTAAAAATTCCTATGGTACAGAGCTATTCTTGAATTTTAAAGCAAAACCATTATTCCAATGTGGTTTTGAATATTGTAAAAATATTGAAACTTCTGATGAATTTATGGCTCATAAATATTTCATATATTCTTCTTAGAGATTGTCATACTATTAACTTGTGATGTCTGCCATAAGTAAATCAAATATAATTATAATAATACTTAAAATGTATATCAGGCTTTCATCTTGAAATCACTTTTAGTGTCTTTCTGTAAAGGCATATTTTTAGCTGATGTAAATTGGATCTGCTCTACTGACTTTAGTGGACTGATGACAATTTATACTCTGTGTCAAGACCTTTATGTTGCTTCATGCTGATAGGCTTTTTCAACAGATGCAGAGGTCGCCATAGTATTCATAAAAATATTTCTTGAGTGAAATGAACTTATTACATGTTTTAAAGACAGAGTTCCTCAGAATGGAGGAAATTGTAAAAGGCAGTAGTTCAGGACTTTTGACACCTTGTTGTATTCAGCTTGCCAAGGGGTAGTGGCAGAGTGGTTATAATGTCTTGCTATAGCTCCAGAGTCATACAGCAAGGTTTTCCTCAATTGACCTCACTGTAAGTAACTACCTAGTCTGGCATACCTCAGAAAATGCTGGTTCTTAGTTTTCAGTTATTTTTTTGACTGCAGGGAAATAAAAGAACAATTCTTCTGTTGCAAAGAACTCAGAAAGACCACAACAGGTCAAAATGTTTTTAACATCATAAACTCTTAATTGGAATCTCTGGGTTTATCTTGTGAAACGTGCTTGCTCCAGTAGCAGTGCATGGCACCCCACTGGAAGATCCATGGCCTAGTCATTCAGATTAGTGCTTCAGAGGTGGATGTACATAACACACCATTGTTTTGCATGGACTGGCTATAGAAATTAGTGGGACTCATCACTGCTTTATTTTTTCTCTCTCCTACCCACCTTGTCTTTCCTAGCAGTGTCCCCTTTTTTTCTGTCTTGTCCTAGCCTCCTACCCTTTGTATCCTGATCATTGCTTTCTATTTAGAAGCTCTGTTTCCTGTGTTCCCTTCATAGTATCTGATGAATTAAGCTTCTGCTTACAAAAGCTTATGCATTTATGATTTACTTAGTCTATAACAGTGAGTCTCAACCAGGGTGCGTGGCACCTTAGGGTACCTTAATATCCTTTCGAGGGTGCTGCAGGGTGCCAGTGTTAGCACTGTTAGGTGTAAAAACATAAGTCACAAGATAAACCCAGAGATTTCAAATAGAAATCCATAGAGTTAAAAACATTTTGAGCCGTTGCAATCTTTCTGAGTTCTTTGCAATAGAAGAATTGCCCTGCTATAATTTTTTGTAATCAAAAATAGATTGAAAACCCAGAGCTGACATTTTCTGAAAGGAGCATTGAGTCTATTGAGGGGTTCCTTGAGTCTCATAAGGTTGGGAGCCACTGGCTTATAAGGTGCAAATCTATCCTGCCTTCTGCTTGACCTCACTAGCCTGCCTGTTAGACTTCGGCAGACTTTGAATTGGATTGGAATGCATCAGTGGTGCTCAGTCTTTTGGCCCTGTCTGCAGGCTGGATCGGGCCCTGAAAACTAGGATCAGGCCTGAGCTGCCTCCTCTTGGCCCCACATGCCTGGATCGGGCCCCATAATGCCCCTGTACACCACCCCACCGGGCTGTATGTGCCAGGATTTTACTGCCCCACCCTGCCTACCTGGCCCTGTTTGCTGCGATTGCACAGATTTAATTTAGATTTGTTGGATCTAGAAAAAAACTTGCTTTTCTGGTAACAAGATGTAGTTGTGCTGTATTTTTGTGCAGCACTGAATAAAACAGATTTTGCAGTTCCATTCAAAATGCAAAGTATCTGTTGGCTTTTGTAAATGTTTAAACTGCATGCCTTGTCAAATCATTTTGAAAAATGCACTTTCCTTTTCTTTAAATTGCCCTTTTGTGGTGGTTCAAGGTACAGGTTTTGGTGCACTCACCCTGAAGGGAAGATTTAGCTTAACTTACAAAATAACTAGTAGGAGCCAGTCTGCAAACAGAGCATATTCTTCAGGGCTCATTTATTGTGCAGTCTTCTGCATTACAAAGTTTGTATTACACTTATGTGGTTTTTTACAAGGTATGCCATAGGCCAGTTAATGAGATTCTGAAATTCAGTGGAAGGTCTCAGTTCCTTTGCTTTTACTTTGTGAAAGTGGGAAGTATAAGATTAACAGAGTTTTGGTTTGACTAAGGATGTGGGGGTCTGAACTTTGCAGTTGGCTGTTTTCTGAATAAGTTAAACAATTTTGAAATTTGGGGAGAGGGCTTTCTAGTTTGAAGTAATCCCTTATGCTATATTTTTCAGGAGTTGGGCTCAAACATGTTTGGTTACATTAGACATATCTCTTCTCACAATAGTTTCCATTTATGCAAACTGAAAGATTATTGTGGAACTGGCAGTCTTTATTTTAAAAGATGCCTGGGACTAAACTTGCAGGGAAGAATTATAGGTCAGGGTTTTGGCAAAGAATTATAGGTCAGAGAGCAATGTGGGGAAAATTGGGCTATCATCTGCTATACTGGCTATTATCAACTGAGTTTAGGTTCTCACTTCCTTGACAGTGAGATATCTCTTGGCTGAGTGATAAGGAGGCGTCATTGGTAGTTAAAAATTATAATAAATATCTTTAAGGACTAAAAATGGATCAGATGCTACTGCATCTGTATTCAGGGACACAAATTCTAGTAACATCAGTTTTTGGCAACTCTGGAAAATTAATAAACAAAGCAGAAGTGATAACATTGTGACTTATTGCAGCTACAGACTAGTGGCTCATCAGTACAGGTTTATTTGTTTGGCCTTTGCAGTTGGCACTGACTGCAGGTAAAACAATACTTTACAATACATAACTGCCTGAGGATCACTAACTTGGTTTGGCTTGCCCTTTTTTCCACTGTAGTCAAGCCTAGAAATGAGCTCTTGGAAAGTTGCAAGGTGAAATTAAAATGGACAGGTGATTAGTTTTTGTAGCTCAGCTATGCAAACCAGTTTGTCACAAGACATTAAATAATCATTAAACGGAAGCAGGGGGTAGTTTGTGACCCACTAGCAGTGTTGTTAACGTTAACAATATAATCATCATCATCCTTTGCAGAAAAATGTGCTGAGAAATATATAAAATTATGTTTCTCTTACAGTGTTTTTGGCACAGCATCCACTCGGCGCAGCGGGGGGAGGGAGCTATGGATATTGGTAGCTGTAGAGCAGGCTTGTCCAAAATACGGCCTATAGGCCGCCATGCAGCCCACCAAGCCGTTTTCTGTGGCCCAAGGTGCTGCAACGGGAAACTAAAATAAACACTATTTACTTTCATTCCCACCCCTTGTCTCTCCCCCAGTCCATCAGCAGCTTCTTAATGGCTGCTGAAGGGCTGGGGAAGGGTCAAGGTTCCCACACGCACCGCGTCAGTTTGACATTGTCAACGTGGTACAGCTCCTCCCCTCCCCCCTCATTTCACGGTGTCCCTTCCTAGCCCCGCCCCTCCCTTCCTCATTTGCATGCCGGCCTTGCCCTGTGCTGGTCACCGCTGGCCGTGCAGGCTGGAGCAGGTCACAGTGCAGCGGATGGGCAGGTGCAGGGGGTGCGGATGCCAGCTCAGAGGGATGCTGTGGCCGGGCCAGTGGGAGATGCTGCTGCTGCTGCTGCAGCTGTGGCTGTTGGGGTGGGAAGCCGGCACTGCTCCTGCCTCCCTGCATTCCCCCACGCCCACAGACATTGCGCTGGGGCGGTGAGTCATGGACCCTGGGGAGGGAGGGATCCCTGCCGGTTGGGCTCGGGCTTTCCCGGGGGAAAGGGAGCAGGGGGGCGTCCCTGCACATCCCGCACCCCCCTGTAGGGTCCCCACACATCCCCTGGGCTGCTGAGCCAAGGCGCACAGGTGTGGGAGCATCCTCGAGGTTGCCCAGGTGGCAGGGAGGACACGGCGGGATCAGGCAGCCGGGATCAGGCAGCACCCCTTAACCCCTGCACTCCCAGGCCAAGGCCAGACTGGACAGGCCGCACGAGCACCCGCTCCTGCCCCCCACGGCTGGATGTCGCCCCAAGAGAGTGCCTGCAAACAAGAAATTAAAGATCTGTGATGCATTTCAACTAAGTATTTGAAAACTAGGAGGCATGAAACCATGATAATAGAAAGCTCTGCTAACCTTTGGAAAAATCAGATCCCTGCAACAATTCGCTGGAGTAAATACAGCACAATGTCAACAGAGGTTTTGCATTCAAAAATGATTTTTACCCCTCTGCAAAATGTGGCTTTCCACGTGGACAAAGGCAGGGAATTAAGGGCACAGTGGGGTGTACGCTCCTCTCCAGCACTGCTAGGGGGTTGTTTAAAATAAAACAGTGCCACCAGACCAAATTGTTTTTATTTTGGATTTTAAACCACATTTCCAGACCCTTGTCATTGTCACTTCCTGCAACTTCATTGGTGTCAAAGGTCACATGACATCACTTCTTGATGTGATATCGCTTCCTGTGAGGTCTTTGAATATGGCTCGCTGGCCCACTGGGTGATAAAAAGTTCATGATCCGGCCCCACATTCAAAAAGTTTGGACACCCCTGCTGTAGAGAGTAGAAGATGGAAGACCTCATGAGCCTCTGCATGCTGAAGGTCTACAGAGATGGAGATATCTAGATAAGCTGCAGATAGTCATCTTTTGGGACGTCCCTGTCTGCTACTTTATTCTTATACCTCTGCCTGCAACACATTTAGATATTGAGTGCATAGACTATGTACTAGCAGGTAGATTTTTATTAATGTAATGTAATGCAACAATGTATGCTATTCAATGAAATTAATATGAATATTTCACTTTAAACATTTCAGAATAAGAATTCAATTAAAATATTTTTTCATAGTCGTTATGTCTTCCTGTAACATTAATGTTCAGTGTCTTACAAATTAACTTAGGATGATGCAGATGAGACATGGGAGGAACACAGAGAGGACTCCATAGAATTATGCATTTAAGTGCTCATTAAGTAGAATCATAGGATCCAGTGAAGAAAGCCTGAGAAAATAGCCCTTTATCTAGGATGACTAGGTACACTCATTGACAATTCTGAAAATGTACACTAATTTTAGGTGTATCAGTTTATGGGTGCCCAACTTTATATAACTTGGACTTAATTTTCAGACACCCCACATCAGACCCCCACAGGTTTGTTGATTTCAGCTGCTGTTTCTGGCTGCCTAGGACTTTTGAAAACTCTAGGAGTTTCAAGTAGGACACTCAAAAGCATCAGCCAGTAAGCAACTGTCCTTTTCAAAGTTTTGACTTTAAAAGTGTGTTCTTACGTTGAATGAACTAGGTAAATGCACAAGCTCTGTGAAAAATTCTTTTAATGGCCAAGATATCAAAAATAATGTAATATTCAAAATACATTTAACAGATGTACTCTTGTAATATTGTTTGTTTTCATTCCCATAACACTGACCACCATTAGTATATTAGGAAAGGATAACTTCTTGTTGTGACTTGGTAAAACTGGATTTAAAACTACCTGTCCCCGCTGTAGTTTCTGAGAGACCATAACGGCTCTAGAAAAATCTGTGTTATGAAAAGTAGCTCATTTGTTGTTCAGCCGATTGTATACTTGCCCATAGCAGACAGCAAGTAAAAAAAAAAAATGATATATTTCAATTAAAGAACAGGGAGTGATTGCCCCTTCTTGAAGTTTGAAACAAATTTGGGGCCCAGTTATATAGCTTTCACAAATTTGAGAAATTTAACTGGCTTCCAAGGAAATAGTGAGACCTCAGATTTAGTCAACAAAACCCCTTTCATTTTGTTTGCCTTGTATAATGGTCAGAAGTTCTGAGCTCTTATTTCAGGGTGCTAAAGTGATGATACTTCTGATTTCTCTTTTATATATGTATCAGGCTCAGTAAGTGCAGTTTAGTTGCATTAATGAGAGTTGGGTCATTGCGTGTGGAACTGAGGTTACCTGATGCAGAATCTGCTTGATTTCAGTTCCTTTCCACATGGGATGGATATGTTATGACATGATTCTCTTACTAGCCTGTGGGACTACATTATCTTTTTAAAAGAGATATTCTAGTAAATTAACAGCCATATTATAGTCTTAACATCTTGATAGTCATGTAACGTTTTTTGAGATTTTTCTATACTAATGATAGTTTAAAAAACGGTGAGTATTTCTATTAATAGGACTAATACTCCAATTATAAAAAAATGGGTTTGCTTCTTTTCTTACATCAGTGAAAAGCAAAAACAACTCGATAGGTGAAAATTTCTGCTTGTGTAGAACAGCCTGTCAAAGCTCCATTCTCTTCGTATGGCATCAGATAGCAACTTCTAAATCTATGAGCCACTGTCTGGTATTATCGCTCGATGTGCAGATTCCAGTTGTCCTGTCTGGGCATTTGTAAAGATTGTAACGTTCGATTAAGTGCTGTGCTACTTGCTGGACGCTGCATTCACACAAGAGGCTGTCTAAAATGTTCATTTTGTAAAGTGTTGTTTTGAAGTATCTGTACCCAGATTTGTCTGTTGAGCTTGACCCATGCTTCTCTGTCAAATTCGTGCCCCTTGGTGTTGGTGTAAAATTCTGTAGGAATAGGTCAGCTCTTCCTCAGCAGTTGGCTCACTCTGTTGCTGCTCAGAGGTTTGGTTCAGCATCTCTAGTCTCTTCCAGAAGTTTGTGGGCCTTCATGTGTAATTGGTTTATGACCTGTAAGACTCTTAAGCTTCCATCCGTTTGGCTCTTCAGTTAACAGGTGATGGGGCAGGTGACTTTCATCCTCTCTTGCCTCTGTTGCCAGTAATGATGGTTTAAGGTCTATCTTATATCATTTGGTCTAACCCCTAGAGAACAGGAAGTACACTAGAGAACAGGGAGTACATCTGTGTGTGTGTAGGTTGTGCAGCCTGTTATGAGTCTGAAAACACTGTTAAGTACAGTGTTGAGCTTTTTAGTGTAACACCTGGATCATATAGGAGCACAATATTTTGCTGCAGCGTATACCATTGCGAGTGCAGTGGTTCTAACCGCTTTGAAGTTGGCAACCTGTGTCATGCTGGCTAAACATTTTAAGGCAGCTACCTGTGCAGAGACTTTACTGCTGGCCTTCTGAATGTGATGTTTATAGGTGAGGGAACGGTCTAATATGACTCCTAGGTAGGTTGGGTATGCTCATGTGGAAGGATGCGGTTGTCTACTTTGATATTCAGCATGCTCTTGGCTTGATTATCTGGGTAGAAGAGTGATGATGATACTGACTTATTGCTGCTCTACTCTAAGTGCCACTTGTGGAGATATTCAGTGATGAATTCCATGTCATCCAGAACTCAGTGTCTTTTCCAGTTCTATTATGCCAATTCCTTGGGCTACAAGAGCAACATCATCAGTGTATATGTATTGCTTGCATGTTGTGTGCAGAAAGACTGAGATATATACATTGACTAGTACTGGTGCTGGCACTGACCATTGAGGGGCTCCATTTTTCAGGAGTTCATACCCTACTTTTTTCTCCTTGGTTAGCAGTGAGTTTAAATGATCCACTGGAGCTCATGTTCATGATGAAAGCACATAATTTGCAGTCAGGTATCATAGAGTACATTTTATATCTGAGGCTGTGGTGCCATACAGTATCCATTGAAGCCAGTGGAATCATTGAAGCCAGTGGAATATGTTTGTGCCCGGTGGGTATCTGATCCAAAGAGTAAAACCGAAGTGCCTGAGAAGAGAATCAAACCACATGGATATCAAGTTATAAGAAAACTTTCACATCCAAAGCAAACCTGATACAATTTGACCTTTTTAGTAGTTTAGTTTTAGATAAATATTTCCATTACTGAAAAAGGATTTTGCATTTGCCAATTTCCTAAGCAAGTCCTTGTAGAACTTAATCTAAAGAACCCTTGGGGGCAGCTGGGGAAAGGAGGGAATTTTTTCAAAGCTACATTTTGTCTGTACCACAAAACCAGCCGTGTTTAAAAATGGATGGGAAAGATAGGGCCAGTGGTAATGTAAGATGGTTTTAGTCTTGCATATTCAGACAACAATTATTATACTCTCTTTTCAGCCTAGGGTATATAGCAGGTAAGAACATGATCCTCCCATATAGTTAAGCAACATATTTTTCTCTGGCTTCTGGTGCTTGATTTTTTCACACCATTGTTAGGTATAGTTAGGGTGACCCTATGTCCTGGGCAAACTGAGGAAGTTCTGGCTTCTGTAGTTTGGTCCCGGCCAGTTGGTTGGGTGACATCTGCTCCAGTCCTCCTGCCTTGCTCTCACCCAGCAGCAGCAGTGCCTGTCCGCCTGCCTGTCTGGTGCTCCATGCTGCTCCATGTCCTCACAATCTCTGCTCTAGGACATTTGACCAACTGGCTGGGGTCAGACTACAGAAGCTGGGACTGCCTGGTTTGTCCGGGACGTATGGTCACTCTAGGTATAGTTGATGTTCTGGAGAAGTTAAGGGGTGGACAAAGGATGTGTCAGAGCAGAATGCGGCAGAGCTAGAACTAATGCACATCAGGGATCCTGGATGATGATATGTATTCTTGGGAATGTAACAGGGTGCCGTCCCAAGGCCAGTCCAATCATTGGCCCACCCACCTGTCTAAGGCAGTCTGCCCACTTGTCTCATCTGCCACGCCTTTCTTGTGACTTAATAAGAAGTTGTTTATATGGTGTGAGGCTGCCCTTTTACTGCCCGATGCCGAGGGAGTAATACATGGCTCTGTACTGCCCTTGCACCGTGTCCCATGCCTTGCTGATGGCATCACTATGTGGCCCCCCACTGGGCCTCGCTCTACACCTACCTGATGCTTGGATGCCACCTGGATCCCTCCTCCTCAGGCACTACTCTCCTCTCTCATTCTGGCCTGCAAAACTCCCTATGTCCTTTTCCCTTGTGGCAGTGGCCCCCTCCAGGACCTTTGGTCTCACTGGCCCTGGCCTTGCCTCTAGGCTGTCCCTTGGAGTGGACGTTCTGGCCCTTTGACCAGTCTGGTCCTGGCCCCAGCACGGGCCAGTTGAGGTTATTTTGGGTAGGTTACTGAGCTGCTTGCCCTCACACTTCCATATGGGTCTGCCTTCTTGGGCCCCTCCAAACACAGCTCACTTTCTACTTAGGCTGGCCTATGTGCAATCCTTTGGGACCCCCCACACGGATCCTACTCTACGCGGCCCACATGCAGTCCTTCGGGCCCTTCATACAGACTTTACTGTATGCAGCCTACTCACTCTCACCCCCACCCCACCAGGCCCACTACACCACCCCCTCACTGGGGCTACTAGGCCTTACACCCCTTGGGCCTCAGGCCTCTCATTACATGCCTGGACCCTTCACCTGTCCCTTCTACGGGTAACCCAGCAGCTTGTGGGGGCTGAAGCTATATGGCGCTCCATACTCACCTTTCACTAGGGAGGCACTAGTGTGGCATTTTCTGGGGACCACCCTGCCACAGGCAGCCCCACCACAGAATCCAGCCCTAGCAGGGTGTCGTTTTAGGTCATTCCCTAGGCCCAGGAACCTCTTCCATCCCCACTAAGACTTGTTCTTAGTTCTTTGATAAGAGCATGTTACCATATTTGTATTGGTCATCCTGTAGTATATAGTCTTTCTCAATGTCTCTTTGTCCATCTCTTAGTGGTCCTTAGTGGATACCATCAAAACTGTATACTATCTGTATCACGGTGAAGAAAAACTACAACTCCACTATTATAGAATGATACAATAAATATGTCTGGATTTTTGCATTAGTCAGACACATGAATGTTTTGTTGAGATGTTATTAGCATTTTGAAACCATGGTTCATAAAATAATGAAAAATTGTATTGGTCATTGTCAGATATTTGTACTGAAAACTTTATCTACCATGGGCACCTATACATGTGCCCGATGCCTGCTCCAACTGCTTAATCTAGTCTGCTTGATTGAGTCTGCTGGATTAATTGAGTCAGTTAATTGAGTCTGCTGGAGCGTTCTTGTTGCTGACCAAGCTTTAGTTAAAGCCCCTCTGCTGCCATTTTGAAGTGTGGGATGCTGAATACAAGAGATGCTGTGAGAGTTTTAATTCTGCTGTAATGGAAAAGCTCCCTCGCACCCCAGAGCATGTGTAAAAGATGCCCTATATTACTCTTACACTCTGTTTCAGAAAATATTGTAGGCAAAGTGTAGAATATCTTTTAAAATGTTTGTTCATTTCAGAACTAAATTGGTTACCTGATGCTTGTTTTACACAGTAGTATCTGGTATTATGTTTCTGCTTCCTTTTTTTTAGGTCTTCCAAGTTGCATATGTCATCATCAAATCTGCTAATGCTCCCCGACCTGGAAACTGGATTTTAGAACGTTCTGTAGATGGCACAAAGTTCACACCATGGCAATACTATGCAATTAGTGACACAGAATGCTTAACTCGTTATAATATTACACCGAGACTTGGACCTCCTACTTACAAAAGAGACGATGAAGTGATCTGCACCTCTTATTATTCCAGACTAGTTCCACTGGAACATGGTGAGGTATGCAATCTTGTCTGTCTATGTCCTTGTCATTCATAAAATGTGAATGTGAGCTGGCTGCAGATTTCAGAAATGTAAATGACCGTTGACAAATTTGTCCCTTTTGCTCTTATCAGATGGTCTGGATTTCCCTTAACAACAGTATCTCTTTCTCCTTAATTCATATAAAGACTTAAAAAATGTTAAGAAAAATATCTCCATGCCTCTGCATGTTCTAGCTTGCAACCTTTTTATTGTTTCTCTTTACATAATTTGATGTTGGATAGTAGTTATGAATGATTAGACACTTCATTTTGAGAAAATAAAGCATGCTGATGTTGTGTACCGCTAAGTTTTAATGTTAAAAAGAAAATCACATCTTTTGGAGCACCTGGTTTTGTAAGATAAAGTAGCAAACACTCTAAAGTATTCTGCACAGCTGAAACTCCCAAACAAGTGTTGGCATTGTTTCCCAGGCAGAGCATAATTAAAAGAGCTCTGAATTGTGCAGGCTCACTGTTGATTGTTCTTTCTTTTAACCAAGCCTATTCATGGTAGTTGTTTAATTTATTTCAGAGAGGCAGCAACATAATGAAATAATGCATTGAAACCAATAGTTAAGTCTACTGTGAATGTCCCCCTTATGTGGTAGGAAACCCAGTATTAGACAGTGGAGACTGCTATTAACGCCTTCATTTGGAATAAACCAATAACTTTTTATCTGTAAATTAATAGAAATTGGACTGCACATAATAAAGAATGAAAGTGTCACAAATCTCTTTTTCTTCATGTGTTAAATTACAATTATGGTTCCCATAGTGAAGGAAAACAAATAGACCTTAGGTGATTTCAAGTCAAGTTTATTTTAATCAAATATTTATTATAGGGCTATGGAGCATATACACCACTGGGTCAGATTGGTCACACAGAGAAACTTAACACAGACCAAACAATCAGAAAGCCTTTTATATTCTTTGTGTGCAAATGCCAAAAAATAGCTCCTCTTGTAATGGAGTTCAGATAGATAACCCAGCTCAGAACTAGAAATGGCTATTAGTGTTTGAGAGGGGTGGGGTCTCAATCTGGATGGGACACAAAGTGAAATTTTGTTTTCAGTTAGTTACTCTGAGGGCACAAGATGCTGACTGCACAGTAGTCCGATACTGCACAGTAGTGTCACATGGCAAGAACCATGACGCGATGCTATTGCACAGTAGTATTAGGTTACTGCAAAGCAGCGTCACAAAAAAGATGTTCTTTGGTGCTACTGCACGGTCATTTAGTACTTGTATAAACAAGCACTAAATGACTGCACAGTAACGACTGTGCAGTTAGCGTCTCGTGTAGATGCAGCCTGATAGGATGTAAATGGAATGGCAGCAGTATACCTAACTGCAACATTTCTAGCTTCAGTATATCTGAGGGTAGTAATGAAATAATGTGATAGCCCCATTTTTTTAGTTTGTATGGGCTTTTAAAGTCTTCTTAGTAAGATGTTTGTTCCTATAACCAGTTCCCACTTAAGCTTATAGTTAAATTTATGATTTCCCTCTAGATCCACACATCACTTATCAATGGTAGACCTAGCGCTGATGACCCTTCACCAAAGCTATTGGAGTTTACTTCGGCACAATACATCCGTCTTCGCCTGCAGCGTATCAGAACCCTTAATGCTGATCTTATGACTCTTAGCCACCATGATCCTAAAGATGTTGATCCCATTGTTACCAGAAGGGTAAGCTGGCTGACCATTTATTTATATTAGTTATTCAACATAGTGGACTTTGTAGTCTGAATGTGTTCTGTCCATCTTGATGAAAGATATGAATCTCACCATCCCATTTCATGAGATTTGTTACCATTTGTTGCCTTATCTGTGAGAATACCGACAACATTTAGTCTGCCATAAAAACTGTTCCAAAGAAACATTTTTCAGAGATTTTTCCTTCAAAATTACTTGCTCTTTAGCTACTGAACATGAGGTGGCATCTCTAGCATTTTATCTGTAATGATAGATATATATGATTTGTCTGATGAAAATGTCACTTGCAGTCAAAGGTAAACATTTCTGGGTACTCCTGATTTATTGAATATTTCAGTTGCTAATATATTGTAGGGTATTGAAACTAATTCAAAGTGAAGTTGCTTACACTTATCTGATGAGAACAGGGAATTTTAATCAATAAGTACTAATCAATGAATAAGCACTAATTAATAATTTAGATAGACACTTAGAGCTTTCAATTATGATTTGATCCTCAAAACTTCCATGTTATGCAGCTGAGAAAAATGAGGCACAGAGAGGTTAAGCTGACTTGTTCAAGCCCTCATAGGAATTCAGGATCAGACTCAGTTTACAGTGCCTTCTATCTTTAACTGGCTACAGTACTGTAAGAGAGACTGTACACCTTGATTGGTGTCTCCCTTTCTGCTTTGTAATTTAATTTTTGCTCCTCTGTTTTACTTGGACATGACCCATTTTTAAAAACATCAATGATTTCATGTACTCTCTTACAAATTCTTTCAATTGTGAGTGTCTCCCTTCTGGAGGGCAGGGGAACACAGAGAGTGTCTCCACTAAACAGGTTCTCTCCCTTTAAGAATGTCACCAGATCACTAATCTGAAATGAAAGGAGAGTCTTTGTTCTTCTCTGGTATTTGCAAGAGGGTATACCGTCTCACTATCATCTAAGAAGTCTCAGTTCAAGATCAATGCCAAGGTTTTCTACAGCCTAGATGGGAAAAACGTAAAGAACAAAAGGAGCTAGCTTGCTTCAATTCTTGCTTCCTTCAAAGGAAAAAACCCATTGGTACAAATTTTACTGTATACAAAAGTGCCTTCTGCTCCTGTCCCAGTGGACTATTGGGTCCTTCAGCTTCAAAGCCTTGAACTCTTCTCTCAGAACCAGCTGCTTTACAATCCCGGCCTGTGTAGTATGTGCCAACCCTAGCTTCCCAGGATACCAATAATCCAACCCCACGTGTACTGTGCCTGAACCCAGCCAGGCCACTTCCTACAGCTTTCCTTGCCCTGCAAATTAACTCCTTCCCTGCTCCCCAGATTTATGGTGATTTTATAAACAGCATTATACACATTAATTTCGGATTAGATGCCATTCAGTATACTCAAATTCTGGCTTATGGTAGTGGAAATCCTCACTGAAATTAGAGTTGAGCATATTTATCCAAAGTCAGAATTTGGCCCTTTATTTATATAAGAGAACAGGGGGGAAAATCGAAGAATTTACTAAATGTAAGCTTGCCTAAGATGCAGATAATCAATGTGTAATAAACTCCTTTGGTACATATCTGTTCATAAGTCAGTCGAATACTGATGTTTTATTTTTCAGATGAATATAAGATGAATATAAAATGTTTTGCATTTGCTCTCTTTTCAACTTTTGCTTTTGCCCAGTATTACTATTCAATAAAAGATGTCTCCATTGGTGGCATGTGTATTTGCTATGGCCATGCTCGAAGTTGCCCACTGGATGAAACTGCAAAGGTATGCTTTCAATAAAAAGTTTTTCAATAAAAAAATATTTATCTTCAAGAACAAAGAGAGAAGGATCTTGTGGACAAATTTCAAAGACCATATGCAACTTAAGTCCTTGATTTAACAAGCTACTGTAGATAAGCCCATTGTTGTCAATAAGAGTACTCTTGTGTTTCAACATAGGCATATGTGTAAGTTCCCTGCTTGTTGCTTATCTGGGTGTCACCCAGACTTATGGTATGGATCCTCAGAAGTGTTTAGGCACTTAACTCCCATTGAGTGAAGACTTAGATTTAAGGACTCCATCCTGCAAAGATTTTTACCATATTAGTACCTTTAGTCTCAGGAGTTGGACAGAAATACTCAGAGGGGTAAAGATAGGCCCAATGATAGCTCCTTTAAAGGCTTTGTGGGTGGAACTCTTATTGATACCAGTGGGAGTTCCATGAAATGGTTGCTTAAAACTGTGGTTTTCAACCTTTTTTCATTTGTGGACCCTTAAACATTTTTGAATGGAGGTACAGACCCCTTTGGACATTTTGAATGGAGATCTGGACCCCTTTGAATTTTAAGTGTGGGTATTTCACATACTTTTGATTGATCAGAGTCATCTTTTGTGGACCCTTAGATATAATCTGTGGATCACCAGGGGTCTGCGGAAAACCATTAGCTTAAAACATCTGGTTTCCAGTGCAAGGGCACTGGAGTTAAAAATCTCTCCATCCTTCTAGTTACATGAGTGAAGGGCAGGATTTTTCTTTTAAATTCAGAGCACATATTTTGTTGGTATGATTTGAGTAGAAAATGTTAAAAGTCATTAATAGTATTCAGTGGAACAAGGGTAGATCTTAATGATTTTCCTGGTTTCCTGTTCCACACTCCATTTTCAGTATGACAAGATTGTCACATTTACTGAATTTCACCACAGAATATATTTTCTGATTGTTTTTCATATGTAATAAGTATCAGAAAAAAACCATGTGAATAAATATGAATGTAAGTTATTTATATAAATATAATGTAAAGTAATATAAAGAAATATATTAAATGAACAGTTGTGCAGCTTTTACTCATGCTAAAACCAGAGTTCTTTCCTTTCACATCCTAAATGCACACAGTTCTCTTGCAATGCATTGTTTTTGAAATCAAACTCCTTTTTTCCCCTCAGAACCGAAATTTAAAAATCCCATTAAATATATTAAAGATAATAATCCTCCAACTCATTCTCAGTAGAATAAAGGATCTAAATAAAAACTTCTCAAGTGAGTGAAGGCATCAGATCTGGGTTGTGACATTCTCACTGAAAATTAATTCTAGTGTTTAAAAATATGTAATAGAGTCAATTTGGTATCAGTCAGTTTTCAGGACACTGGGTAAATGATCATTTAAAAATATTTCTACGATTTAATTTTTAGAAACTGCAATGCCAGTGTGAACATAATACATGTGGAGAGAGCTGTAATGAGTGTTGCCCTGGCTACCACCAGAAACCATGGAGACCAGGAACCATTTCTGCTGGTAACACATGTGAGAGTAAGTAAATGCAGTTCAGGTGTCTAGTGGTTCTGAAAATGTTTGTGCTTCTGGTTTGTTCTGCAAGGTGCTGATCCAGCTCGCATGGATCTCCCATGAACTCCAGGAAAAGGCTGGATCTAACCCTAAAACTGCTGATTGCTGTGGTCAAAGAATCACTGAAAGGAAAGGATATGCCAAAATTGATTCAATATATCAGTTATGTTTGGAAATAGTGTATCTTGACAATTTTGATACTGGTGGAAATATATTGTGATGATAATATCTTCAGAGAGGGTCAGATAAGTTTCACAATGTTGCAAAGAGATTTAACACATTCACATTGGTTATTCTGGGCTCTGCTAGTTTATATTTATATTAAACTATATTTTTATGTTAGTTGTGCATGTATGTATATGTATGTTAAAAGAAATTCCCTAAGTGGTCAACACAGTATTTAACTGTGCTAGATGTCTGATAAAATGGAATAGGTTTTGCCAATAGTTGTATAACTGCGCATGTTGCTGGGACTTGTTAACAACATTTCCTGACTTCACATCTATAATGCACGTCACAAGCTACAGACATTTAGGAGCCTATTATATAAAATTTATAGCTGTAGTGTAAAAGTGGGCTTTTCAGTTGAATCCCCCTTTATAGAGCTTTTAGAGTTACATTTAGGATTGTAGACTCTTTTATGTGTCTACAGGCTCAAGTCTCCTCTAATTTAATCAAGTTTTACAGTAGTATAGCTCCATTGGCTTTGGTGACATTAACTACTGGCTTCAGTGAGAGGGGAATCAGGCTTCCAGTCTTTGGACGTATAGAAGTCTAAATATATAAGACATTTACTAGTGATGACATACTTAATTAAATGCTGATAGGGTTGGCTCAGTGTGAACTATAGAAAACTAACAAAAATGATACTATTATGACTTGGGCTGTTGGTATGAAAGTTCTCTACCTGGGAATTAAGCTAACCTAGTCATTTTTTACTTAAAATGTAGCCAGAGCAAAGCATAAACCTGAGATAGTGTGCTTTCTTTTTACTTTTTTTTTTTTTGAAGTGGGATAATTATTATAAGGCAAGTAAAAAAGTGGATTTTCCTCATCTTTACTTAGAGTGCAACTGTCATAACAAAGCACAAGATTGTTATTATAGCCAGAGTGTTGCGGACCAGAACAGAAGTATAAATATTCATGGCCAGTACATCGGCGGGGGAGTCTGCATAAGTTGTACTCAACACACTACAGGAATCAACTGTGAAATCTGTGCTGATGGATATTATAGACCACATAAAGTAAGATTAATACAACTATATCCCAGTGTATCAATTAATAAAGCATTTGTATTGCAACTTATTGTATATTATTAAAATACTTTTCTACAGTTACAGTTTAACTAATAATTGTACCTTGTTCACAAATCTCATATCAGTCAGTGAGTTCGGAGTACCCTGTCTAACATATTCCTTAAAAGATAAGTCTTATAATTAGGGCTTTACTGAATTCATGGCGGAAGTGGGCTGTGTGACAGCTCCATTAATCTTGCAGGTTCCCCCTTTGTGCCCCCCCTGCTGATTGGTGGAGGGGCCCTGCCACTCGCTCCTGATTGGCAGGGAGGCAAAAACTGTGGTTTTAAATATGGCACTGTTTTTGTGACCTGGCCAGTCAGCAACAAGAAACAGGGCCACCAGGACCCCTCAGCCAATCAGCAATGTGGAGAGGTGTATGGGGAAACATGCAAGATTAAAGGAGCTGCTGTGAAGCCCACTTCTGCCATGAATTTGGTAGAGCCCTACTTATAATAGTGAAATCTGAGTTTTGGAGAAGTAATGAGCAAGCATATCATATTCTATTGTACTCCATATCTTTTATAGCAGTGATGCTCAACCTTTTTTTGTACCAGGACCCATTTGTAAACATCAATGGCCAGTCGTGACTCAGTAAGTAGTTTATGTAGAATACAGCCCTTGGCCCTGCTAGTGCCCCCCACTCCTGACCTGCTGCCCCCCGCTCCCGGACCCCCAGTGTGTGGAGCAGGGGGTGCATGTGTGGGGCAGGGAGGGTGTATGGGGTGTGGGAGCCTGAAGCAGTCCCTTGCAGGCTGGAACTGCAAACCCAGTGTTTCTCACATTTTTCTCCTTTAAAGGAGAATCAATTTTTAAAGTTTGTTAATCCATTTTTAAAGTTTATTTGTGACCCTTTCATATATTCTTGTGACCCACTTTTGGGTCGCAACCCACGGGTTGAGAAATGCTGTCTTATAGTATGTACGGCTGCATAGAACATTTTTTTCAGGTCTCAACACCTTGTACTTTATATTGTTTCTCAGCTTAGTGTTATTAAAATAGAACTTTGTTAATAGCCATACTCTATGAAAAGACATTGAGAAGGTAAATTAAGATACCATATCTTTTTGCATACAGCATGCCCCAGAATATAATATGCACCCAGTTTTTGAAGGGCAGAATGAAGAAAAGATCTTTCCTTGTAGTAAGTAGTTACAAGAGTATCAGCCGCTAGGGAGCTGAGCCTGCTCATTGTTCTGCTTCCTGTGGATCACTGCAGGTTTTACTTTCAGTCTTACCTGGTAAGCGCCAGAACCTGCTCTTATCTTATTTCTCACATATAATGCACATTCCAATTTCCAGCAGCTGCTTTTTGGGGACATATTGTGTGTGAGAAAATATGGTATTGCCATACATATTAGAACTAAAGAAGATCCTGAATTTAAGACAACTCCCCAAAAGTTAGATTTTATATATGGAAAATTTATAAATTTATTATAATTTTCAGTGTATAGAATCTAATTTTTGGAAGGTCATCTTTAATTCATCCCGTACCACTATGGGGGGCAGGCATTGGAGGGACTGGTGATGTGGAGCAGCTTGTCCCCTGTTGTGCATGCGCCCCTCTGCCACCTCTGTGCCTGGCCTGCCCCCACAGCCTCAGGCCCTCCCTTCCCTCTCTGCCCCCTTCCTGTCCCTCTCTCAGCCTCTTCTCCCCTCCACCCCCCAACCTCTGCTTCCATGCTCCACCTTCTGCCTCACCTCTGTTCCCTGTTTCTCCCACCCCAGCCCATGTAGCAGCCATATGGGCTGCATGCTACTACTATGGGTCAGGCTGGGGGTAAGGAAGGGAGGGATAGGGGCAGCAGGGGAGGAGAAGCTACGTGAGGAGGGAAGATGAAGGGAACAGGCCATAGAGAGAAGATGGCAGGGTAGAGATGTAGTGAGGAGGGGCAGAGGGTGGCAGGCAGCAGCTGAGACTATGACTGGACCCCAGGTAGCACCTGGAGCCTGAGCCACATCACCTGCCTGCTCCAACCCCTCCTCCCCCTCCCCTACACAGGGGGGGAACCTCATCTTAGAATCGAGTAAATACAGTATTTAAAGTTCCAGTCTTTGAATCATGTTATACTTTCTTTTTGCTTGATCAGAGTCCATTATCATAGTTTTATTTTCCCCAAATCAGTACCTACAGGCAGTCCAGTCACCTCTTAATATTCTCTTTGTTAAACTGAACAGATTGTTGAGCTTCTTGAGTCTATCCCTGTAAGACTTGTTTCTAGTCCTTTAATTATTTTAGCTCCAGTGGTCCCAAGCAAGAAAAGCAGAGAGGGATTTTTTTCATATATTTAACTGGAGACTAACAGTAAAAATACAATTTATTTTAGGTTTCTCCCTATGAGGATAACCCTTGCCATCCCTGTGACTGTGATGTGTTTGGGTCCCTGAGTTCCAGCTGCACTAAGGATGATGATCATTCTGACCTTCATCAGGGTAAATGTCCATGGGTGGATCCAGGTTTTGTAAAGGGGGTGAGGGAGCAGTGACTATTACTAGAGTGGTGGCTGCATCCCCACTCCCAGTTCCCTAAGACCCCACTAGGACAGGCAGACCACAGTGTGGAATCAGTAGCCAGGAACTTACCTTAAACCCCTGACACAGGTAAGACACTCCTGTTCTTCCTTCTGCACTCTTGACACATCTTGCTTTCACCTCTGTATGCAGCATGTCCCTTCCCCTCCTCTCCTATTTGCCCTTTCCCTCATTCACTGCTGCCACTGTCCCTGGCTGTCCCAGAGGTGGGGGAGCTCCAGAAACTGATCCTGTCCCACTCTAGCCAGGCTGCACAGAGACCCAAGCTTATCCAAGGACAACAGTGGTAGCAGTGGTAGTGAACTGTTTCCTCCCCATCCCGATTCTGCTCCCAGGCTGGGGGAATGGCTGGAGGTACTGGGTATGGATGAGGAACCTGCCTGCTACCTCTGGCACAGCTGTCTTGGGCTGAGCCCAGCTCCCTGTGCAGGCCTGCTGGAGCAGGACAAGAGCAGTTCTCCCCACTCCTGGGGCAGCTGAAGTTAGCAGGGGCAGCAACAGCAGTGGGTGGGATTGGCAGGGTGGGGCTGCTGAGCATGGAGGGGAAGGGAAATAGGGGAATTCTTACTTGTTTCAGCAACTTTAAGGAAGTCTCTGGCTGCTGCTTCAGTGGTGTGGCCTGGAAGGAGAGTGTGATTACTCCACTGCATCCCATTTGGATCTACTTCTGTAGGTGTCTATCAAATGCTTTTACTGTTAACTTCAAATCTAGCTGGTAATTCTGGAACTGGGAGCTCAAAGATGTGGACAAATAATTGCTGTCACTCCATGCTGATTAGGATACAATGAAACAAACAAATATCCTCTCTTACCGCTCAAGCTCAGTGAATCTGATACTCTTCACATGAAAAAAACAGATATACTAAAAGAGTTTGATAAATGAGGCAGTTAGGCTATTTTCCATTAACCACATTTTGACCCTTCCCTTTTTTTATTATTTATATATTTCAAGGGACTCAGCCAGGTCAATGTGAGTGCAAAGAAGGTTACTCAGGAGAAAAATGTGATCGTTGTGCATTTGGCTACAGGGGCTACCCAAAATGTGTGCGCTGTAACTGCAGCATGGTTGGCAGTATCAACGATGACCCATGCACAGAACCTTGTTTTTGCAAAGTAAGCGTGCATCTGACTCTCACTTTGATTTATTGCAAAAAATGTAGCTGGGGTTGCAAATGCATTTTAATATGATAAATTAATTCCCTGGAAAAAATGCATCCTGAATTCCGAGCAAGTAACACATTTTCACAAGCAAGTGATGCTGAAGCATTCCTTCTAAACAGGGACTAAAATGAGAATGAGCTGCCTATCTGAGTTACTGAAGGGAAACTATGATAAACTGTGAAGCATGATTTTGCATATTCCTGACAAACTTTCCAATAAGGCAAGTGCCAAAATGACATTAGAACTTCTGTGTGCGTGCTCTGTGATGGGAGGAGGAGTGGGTGATTTTGTTTGGGGAAAGGCTGGCATTATTCTTGAAAACCAATGTTCTTGTTAAAAGTATGAAGGATGTTTGTATAACTTAATTTATCTGAAACAATGTGACAACAGTTTGAAAACACATTGGAAAAGCCTTGCCAGATTAAAGGGATTTGCAAAATATTTTCTTTGGTAAGCACACATTTCTGATATCAATAAATGTAAGCCCCAAGGTGTTTCAGACAGTGATGGTTTGCAGAAGTTCAATATAAAGTTTTAATATTTGCAGCCATTACCTGTAATTTTCATAATCAAATATTGGTTAATTGTATATGTACTTGTTGCCAAGTATAATATTATATACTATCTGAATAAAACAACAGTAATTTGCTTGAATTTTTTAAAACACTGTTCAGGGTTTTTACATCATTTATCTGATCAAAAATACTGTGTGTGGCCAAATGCCCCAACAAAAAAAATCAGAATGGAAATAGGAAGCAGACTTGTGGGACAAGCTAAACAAGAAACAGAGATGGTTGCTGTATACTGGTGTAAATCAGGAATAATTGACTACAGTCAGTGAAGTTATCTGGTGCAAATTTGGTCTAAATTAGACAACAATATGGTTGTTTTAGGTATGTTGGTAGGAGTACCCTTTTCAGAACCGCTAAAATCGGATCTTCAAGAGGAGTAGCAAGTAAGCTATTCATTCTGAACTGATTGAAAGAGGCACTCACATGCCTCAGAAAATAAATGGAGAAGGCTGTTCATGCCAGCTTATGCTTCCTTTCTGTTTTAGCAAGTGACACAAGTTGTTTAATTTTTTTTTCTAAGCCTGACTGAAATCATAACCTAACAGCACTCAGATGCCTCAGAAATTGGAACAAATGAATAGAGCACATGTTTTCTTTCATATATGATTTATTTTTAAGCCAATCATTATTTTGGAGGGTGTCACTCATGCCTTTCCTGGCATGTGAGGTTGACAGTACTGCAAACAGCAGGAAGATAGAAGTTGCAATTTTGAGATATGAAACTGGCTGTCCACTGTAACCCCCAGGTGGATCCAGCCTGGTTGGATCATCAGGTTCAAAGGGTAGTAGTCAATAGCTCGATGTCTAGCTGATAGTCGGTCCTAGGGCTGGTTTTGTTCAGTATCTTCATCAATGACCTGGAAGATGGTATGAATTTCACCTTGAGCAAGTCTGCAGATGGCACAAAGCTGGGGGAATAGTAGTTACACTGGAAGGTAGGGCTAGGATTCAGAGAGACCTTAACAAATTGGAGGATTGGACCAAAAGAAATCTCATGAGGTTCAATAAGGAGAAATGCAAAGTCCTGCACTTAAAACAGAACAATCCTATATACCAGTACAGGCTGGTGACCAACTGACTAAGGAGCAGCTCTGCAGAAAAGGACCTGAGGGTTACAGTGGACAATAAGCTGAATATGAGCCAACAGTGTGCCTTATTGCAAAGAATTCTAACGGCCTGCTGGGCTGCATTAGTAGGAGTGTTGCCAGCAGATCCAAGGAAATTATTATTCCCCTCTATTCAGCACTGGTGAGGCCACATCTGGAGTATTGTACCCAGTTTTGGGCTCCCCACTACAGGAATGATGTGGACATATTGGAGAGAGTCCAGTGGAGGGCAACAAAAATGGTTAAGGTGCTGGGGCATGTTACATGTAAGAAGAGACTGAGGGAACTGGGCTTTTTTAGTCTGCAGAAGAGAAGACTAGGTGGGGATTTAATAGCAGCCTTCAACTACCTGCAGCGTGGTTCTAGAGAGGATGGTGCTAGATTATTCTCAGTGGTGGCAGGTGATAGAACAAAGAGCAATCATCTCAAGTTGTAGCATGGGAAGTTTAGGTTAGATATTAGGAAAAACTTTATCACTAGGAGGGTAGTAAAGCACTGGAACAGGCTACTCAGAGGATGCAGAAAATCTCCATCCTTGAAGGTTTTAAGACCCAACTAGACAAAGCCTTGGCTGGGATGATCTAGTTGGGGATGGTCCTGCTTTGAGCAGGGGGTTGTATTAGATTCATAGATGACCTACTGAGGTCCCTTCCAACCCTAATTTTCTATGATTCTATGATATTCCGTAGTTTAGAAAAGTTGGGTTTTGGGAGATGGTCCCTCACCTAGGTAATAGCTGTTAGTCATGGAAAGAGACAAAGGGTCTGCCAAGCTTGCCTACTGCTCTGCAATTAAAATTTTTGGTTAGTCCTTCTCATTTGTGTATGCCTGTGTTTACTGTATGTGGTGATCACTACAAAGGCAAATATTTGGGCACCTATACTTAGGCTTTCATTTCGGCACAAAGTGCTTCAGTCTGAGCAGCTATGAATCTAAGTCATTGCCACTGAAGTCTCAGTGCTATCCAGAATGGAGGTTGGGCAGCAGCTATATTCCATTGCATTTTTGTCAGTATTCATCTTTTCTATGGAATGTTTATATTTTGATGAATTGGAAAAAATGATGAATGACTGTTTCATTGGTATTTTTCCACCCAGTTTTGAGCTCACTAAGTCTCATTCAGCATCACCTAGTGTGCTGAAGTCTGCTTTCTTTTATATCCTTCCTAATGCTATTATATCTCAATCCCATCTAATCCATAGTATTTGCCACCATAATAGTGCTGCTATAAAACAAATGTTATATTCTATTTGCAGGAGAATGTAGAAGGTGAAAACTGTGACCGCTGCAAAGCAGGATTCTACAATTTGCAAGAAAGAAATCCTCAGGGCTGCACAGAGTGTTTTTGCTTTGGGGTTTCTGATGTCTGTGACAGCCTTGCATGGCCCATCAGTCAGGTATTTTACTATTACAGGCCATTAGGTCATGGATATAGATTCCCTCAGGCAGTTGTATAAATTCAGTCCATCTTCCATTTTGACATGCTACCAAGCTCATGCAAAATTCTGGCATTTGATTCCATCCTAACAACTGGATTGTCTTGGTAAACTCACAACTTGGACATTGGCTGCAGGTATACCCATTCGGTCATAACTTCCTGGAAGCACTGGAAACTGTAGTTCTTGCCACACTCATTAAAATTGTTCAGTGTTCATTGAAAAGTGGATTTGCTTGGTGAAGACTAATGTGACTGATGATCTTAGCTCAAGTAGTCTTTGTGCTTAGGAAATAAAAGTTATAAATGCTACTAGACCCTGAAGAAGTGTATAGGCAGAGGAGGAGCTTCTTGAGCAGATTTCCTCACCTTGTGCCTTTTTAGCAATTAGTTACAATGAAGGCCTGAGTATTTTGCATGTTAAAAATAAAAACCAGAAAATAGAAGGAAGTGTGTTACATTAGTTTTAAGTCATCCTTCCTCCAGCTCCTCTCTGTCTTTCCACTGCCATCAGTTTTAATGTGCTTGTGTGACTCTTCCAGTCGAGACGATTAGGTTTTATCCTTGTCTCCTCTTTTGTATTCTTTGGCAGATAACTTCATCTGTCTGTTTCTGTTACCCATATACAAAATGGGGGTAGTAGTACTTACTATGCCTCGGTGTTGCTGAGCAGTATTGTTTGTGAAGTAGTATGTGATCCATGAAAACAAGACACCTTAGAAGGGGAAAGTACCATATTTACTTGACTATAAGATGAACTTGGTTATCATATGATCTGTCAATAATTAGATTTTATATATGGAAAAATTATAAATTTGATAATTTTTCAGGTATAGAATCTAATTACTGGAGTTTTGTCTTGAATTTGTTCCCAAAAGCATGTTTGATCAGTATGTGCTATGTGTTTTGTAGTCATGCTCAGTTTAGGCTGTATTTAATCAACTTCATATTTTCCATTACTGAGCATATGCTGCTTTTAGCAGCATTTCAAAGATAGTGTATTTCATGCAGTTTCCATATATGCAAATGTAAGATGAGGGGCTTATTCTGATGCTGATCAAGGGAGAAAAACCTTGTCTTGTATTCAGGTAAATGTGGTATTCTATCTTAATTAATTTTATATTATAAAATACAGTGGACTTGATATTGCTCCCAGTTACACTGCTATAATTTTGCTCACCTCCAGTGAAGTTAGTGTATTAACATTAGTTTCAAACTTATTTTAACTAAGGACAGACTCAGGTCCTTCTTATGTTTATTGTCTCCTGTAGTAGTGAAATTTTACCTATAAAGATGACTTCCCCAACAATATAAATTTGATTTCATTAATTAGGTTTTCTTTTTTTTCCTAAGGTGTCAGATATGGGTAGGTGGTTGGTGACTGATCTGTATAATCCAAACACTGTACAGCCTCAGCAAGGTCAGCTTGATAGATCACATCAAATAAGTATCAACAATACGATGGCTATGAAAATACTGAAGCCCACTTACTACTGGTCAGCACCTGAGCCATATCTAGGAAATAAAGTAAGTTTTCAAATAAAAAGAACTGCTTCTATATTTTTATTATATAACCTCTGTAATTTTTCCATACTGTAGCGCTCTAAAAATCCTCTGTTACATTTTAACATAATACCTTCTGAGTAGAATGATTTTACTTTGAGTGAACAACAGATACACTGTGAATTTATCTAAATGTCTTTAATACATTTTTCTTGAGTTCTTTATATATGGTATGAAACTTCATTTCACAATTGTTATGTATTCTTAATTAACTTGAATATTGCATGCAATCACCAATTGTTTTATGGATACCTTGTATAGATATATTGTTAATTCAATCAAAAATCACATTTGGTCACACTACTCCAATAATAAATTATGCACCAAAAATATGTTAGAAGACCATTGATAAAGCATTGAATTCAAGAATTGAAGAGTTCAGAAATGATAGAACCTTAATTAAATCCCAGGGGTACAGTTGTTAACCACAGGCTGCTGTTCTCATTTCAGTCTCTTCCAGTCTACTAGCTCCCATCTCAGCCGTAGAGTCCCCTTTTTTGGTGCCCAGTGCCATTCTCTTTTGCCAAATAGCCCACAGAGTCCTGTGCTACCTACACCCACTCCCAGGATGCTGGTCCACGTCAGTTTTACTCTGCCTACTGATGCAATTCCCAGTCCCAGTTCCATTACTCTACTTTCTCTTGGCAGAGTCTAACGCTGGTGCTTTCCCACTCATCTGCCACCCCAGTTCTTGGTTCCCATTACTTCCTCTGTTGCACCCAGTCTGACTCTTTCCCCATCTGAATTTGAAACAGCTGAATCCTTCCTCAGTTTTGGAGCATAAAGAGAGTGTCGGGGGATTGAGTGCATATAGGGGACAATCTTCTATTTTGTATTCCTGGACCAGACATGGTTCAGAGCAACCACAAACTAGAACTGAAGGGGAAGTCCTATTCTGCTTTAGCTGAAGCATATTTAGTCCAGATGGATTCTTTATGCAATTAAGTTGAAAAGCCCCAGGAAGTCTGAATTTCTATAATTAATCTAAAAACAATAAAAAAGAAAGCAAAGTAAGCCCGCGTGGTCCTTTTAAGTAAAACGGCTAGATTTTTGTTGCTTATATGGGGGTTTAGGTTATGACATTACAGTAAATGCACCAGTTACCCATATTAAACATAATGCTTTGTGCCTCCACCATATTCATTTCATATTAAGTGACTGAGTAGGGGGATACACCAAGCAGTGTCAGTGCATAAAGTCCCCCAAAGGTAACTTTGAGGACCCTACTACACATTCAAATTAAAGCTGGATAGAAATCATATATAAAGTTGTTATACATTTTCAGGCACTAACTTTATAACTGGTTGGCTCTCTTTATATCTGGACAGTCATTTTTATCATGTGATAATTACTTTGCATGTGTCTGGTCTAAATGTATTGGGCAATTAACCAGGTAATTAACCAGGTAATTACTTTCCACTCATGGACAGTCTTATTTTGCATGTGTCCAGTCTAAATCTATTGCACGATTAGCCAGTTTATTGTGTAACATATGTCACATGTAGCAGAGGCCAGAGAGAGAAATTTTGTGTAATGTAATGGTTAGTCAAATACTGATCTCTCACAATATAATGCTGGTTTGAATCCATTCACTTGGGTGAGTTTACTATTAATCTAGACTGAAATAATGACAGCAACATCATGCATAAACATCCATAGAGTGAGAGAGAATGTTTTTAAAGACTAAATAACTTCAATACATTATGTCTGTTTGCTTAAAAGTAGAATATACTGGTACTGTTTGGGATTCATACTGTGGATTTTGGAATGGACAGTGCAGTGCATCTGCAAAAATGCAAATCCCATCTAGCTTTTATAAACTATACAGGAAGGATCCAAGACTACTTTATATGCTAGTTCATAGGTCACATTACATATTCATTTGCTGATGTGGCCATGAAAACAAGCTTATGTTCTGTAAAGACTGCAGAAGTAGTAATGAAAGGTTGCGTCTACATGAGACACTGACTGCGCAGTAGCTTGTTACTACTGCACAGTAGCATTGTGTGGCATGAAGCATGATGTGACATAATACCGTGCAGTAGTAACTAGCTACTGCACAGTCAGTGTCACCTAAAAGCCATTCAGTGACGCTACTACACACTGACTCTGGTTACTGTGCAGTCAGTAGCCACAAATACTGTGTTTAGTACTTGTGTATGCAAGTATTAAATATGTGGCCAAATTACCATATACTCTCCCTAGTTTGCTGCAAGTAAGCTGGAATCTTCAGGACTTATTTTTTGATACTGACTGCTGCTATTTTGTGTTTCATAATTTCAGCTAACTGCATTTGGTGGATACTTGAAATACACTGTATCTTATGACATTCCAATGGAGAGTGTGGATAGTGATATAGTGTCTAGTGTGGATATAATCATTCAGGTAACTTTTTTTTTTTTTTTTGCCAGGCAGACATTATTAAAAAATTCTGGGGAACATTTGTATTTATTTCTAGGTAACAAAGGCATAGAATATTGTTTTATTAACAATTTGAAGCTTTATTATTAAATGACTGTTTTAAGGATTTTTGTATTGCTCAGGTTCCTGATCCTTTGTAACAGCTCGCTTTTTTTCTGGACCTTCCCAGTCCTTGAGAACAGTAAATAAAAAATGTTCACCTAAAATTTATGGATGGGTGCTAGTGGAGTGATTGCTGCATGAGCAGAGTGTAGCTTACATGTGGAACTAAAGTAGATCATGCCTTCTATTTGTTAAAGAGATTTGTTTTGCATGGACTTACTGGTTTATTGATTTAGATGTAAGTAATAATTTTAAAAACTCCAGTGCATGAGCTTTAAGCACCCAAAACACCCCATTAATCTAAATATAATGCACCCATAGCAATAGAGCTTGGCAGAGAAAGGTAATCTTGCTTTGGGGAAAAAAAAATGATGTTTTGAACTACTTTGGTTTCATTTAATTTCTATAATAATTTCATTTCAATTCAGAATGTCAGAATAAACTCCCCAAATTTCGAACGCCTCTGTAAATGGTGCCCTGGTTCTGGGTCAGATCTCATTGTAGGCTGACCCAGAGCCATGAAGCCCAACTTCAAAGAAGTCTTCATGGTTAGCCACCCAAAGATCCTAGCAGCCAAGAGTAGGAGGGAATTTGAAGCTTAGGAATTTGGGAGCATAGGGTGTGTCTACACGAGATGCTATGTCAATGTAGCAATGTGCTATGGTGGTATAGCATCGGCAGGCACAAACCGTGATGCCACAGCTATGTCGCCATAACGACTCCCTCCGTTGCTATAGCACATCGTTATGGCGACATAGTGGCTAAAAAAAACCGTGCGCCATACTAGAGGAAGTACTAAATGATGGTGCAGTAACAACAGTGCCATAGGGGCATATGTGGATGTGCCCATAGGGTACAAACGTGGGCAGTTCCAGAATCACGGCAATAGAGGTGTGGCCACATCCACTTCAAAAGTGTGGCACATGGACAGTTAAGAGAGCGCATTTAGGTGCATTTTTGAATGTGTAAAACCTGAGGTCAAGCTAGAACAGCCTGCTTTAAAATTAGTCAAGCATGAGTGCTGCAAAGGCCATAAGTTGGGAACATCTTATAGGCAATTGGCATAGTATGCATGAAGAGGTCCATGCTGAACATGTCAAACTGTACAGTCAGCTGTCTCTACAAAGACTTTACCTTTGAAGAAACAGCACAAAAGCTTACAAACCATCGGCTTTTCTAGAGCTCGTAGGTAGTGATGTGGACCTGCTTAGTATGGGGACTTGTAATAAATCTGTTAACTAAAATCTTCGTGCTAATATTTCCAGCTATTTCTCCTTATTTTAATTTCAGGGCAATGGGCAATTTCTGAATACCAGAGCAGAGGGCCTGTCATTACAGCCATATGAGGAATACTCTAATGCAGTGCATCTTGTACCTGATAACTTCATAGATTTTAATACAAAAAGGGCTATAGATCGGGACAGGCTGATGTCTGTTTTAGTAAATGTAACTCATCTTCTGATTAGGGCTAGCTACAACATTGCAAAAAGAGCCATATACAGGTAAGTGATGAAAAAATATTCAGATGAATGCAGACCTGTATTAATTTGAAATGTATTAGGTATCAGTGGTACTGTGATCTGTTGAGCAAAGAATTGCCATTCTGAATCCTGGCTTTAAGATGTTAATGCTTTATTTTCCCCACAGATTAAAAAAAACCCAAACCCTTTTTATTGAGATAAGTTTCCTCATGACTGGATTTATCCCAAAAGTCAACATTTGTGGAATGTGTGGAAAAATATACATGGCTGTTTCTGGGCCGACTGATAGCAGAACCATTGTTTTCTGCTTTAAAAAGTATGGCCTGGAACCTTGCCCCAAGGACATTTGTGAGGAGACCTGCCAGAATGGTATTGATGAGGGGGTAGTACTTTGTTAGAGGGGAACAATTTCTAAACATCCAATAGTGGGCTTATTTTGGCATGTTTTAAGGCAGCCTGCAATGGGATAAGGGGGTTGGCTGGCACTATAAGTAAAGAGATGTTAAAAGACCATCTGCAAGGGGAAGCACTCGCTCACTTTCCTTGTCCTTTTGCTGTGCTAGTGTTTTGGATCGATGTGTTTGGGTTTTGTTCACTGTGCATAAAGCAAGCAAGTTGTTTTTGTCTCTGTGCTTTTGGGGGAATGGAACTGAATAATTAAGAATTGGACTATTCATGACTCCAGACTGATTGCATGGGGTTATTCTACCCTATCTATGACTGCAAAGTTTCTTTGTTTTTTCTAGGAGAGAGTTGTGCCTTCCTCATGTCCACATTAATGGGAATGGACTGGCAAGGCTGACGCAACATCAATGATACATACATATGCATATGCACAGGCATATACATATATGTGTGTGTGTGTATGTATGTATGTGTGTCTGTGTGTGTGTGTGTGTGTGTGTGTATATATATATTCACACTGTATACTGTATACTGTATACTGTATGTGAATATATACAGTATATATATATATACAGTTCTCTATACACACATGCTGAAAGCATGGTCTCCTAGGCTGAACACATAATCACTTGATTTGCTTTCCCATATACTTGAAACAGTTGTCTTAACTTTGCATCCCAAATTTGTGGTCGATACTACAAAGTTCTCCTGGCATGGGCTAAATGGGTTAGGGCAGTGAAAAGATGACATTCATCAATGAAACAGCTATGCTGGCAAAACTTTCCTCTGAATGTGGCTGTGCCAACACTAGAAGACTTCTACCAGTTCAGCTAATATATGGGAAGGTGGCATATCTACGTCAGCAGGAGAATCCTGTTTGCCATCATCTGCTCTGCAAGCACTTTGGGGCTCTGCTAGTAGAACTAGGCAGGCACAGTAATGGTGGCAGAGGCTTTATACTGCAGACAAAATTGGAAAAAGGAAATCAGGGTAGAATAGACTGATGTTAGTGACACTCAGAGAGGATTGTCTTTATTTCCTGGGAAAAAATTAACCAGTATATCCCTGTTTAGTTGACAGAGAAGGGACAGAAATGGAAATCTGTAGTTAAGAGTACTGTATCTCTGCAACAATGTGGTGCTGGTTTTCATTCTAGGCTTACACTGATGATGACATGGCTTCAGTACCTAGTCCCAGCATGACTAGACTTATATACTTGTGATCTATTTTAGACTACTAAATCAGAGATTTATGACTAATAAATGCTATCATGAAGTAGCACTCAGAAATGCTACTGATCTATTGTTTTTGGTTAATTCTTCTGATTAAAATGAACATTGAAGAAGCAAATCTTGATGTGTTTTTGTATTTGGTCACAGGCTGGACTCTGTCACCTTGGATTCAGCAGGTGCTAATGTTATAGATCTTTCTTCAGCAGCAGATGTGGAACACTGCGAATGTCCTCAGGGTTACACAGGGATTTCCTGTGAGGTAACCTGGTATATTGCTTGATGTAGGCCAAAGCATGCACATTTTTATATGACTCAATTATTACAAACTCTTCTTAATTTACAGTATCATAGAAATATGACAGTGCCGTATACTGTTAGTTTAATACATTATGGGGAGCCAGCATGTATAAGAGCTGAAGGTATGAGCTTCTAGGTATACAAAATGTCATGACAACTTCCTTCTGAATTTTAACTGATAGCACTAAGGGCTGATGGTGCACAGGAGTGATGGAGACAGAAGTAGTTGTATGAGTTTCCTCTTTCTGTTTTTAATTTGCCATAATTAATTGATAGCATTTTTTCTTGAACCTACAGTTTTGCAACATTTTATTTTAGGTTATTCAAACCATGTCAGCAGAATTTGTGGAGATATTTCACTGTGATTAGAGAGGAGATTTGGTGACTGGACTTGGAGATTGGTGCAAGTATGAGATGAATCACATAATAAGGCACAGGGAATAGAAGAATCATTATTGGTAGAGCAAAGGGGAATGTTTTGACAAAATAATGCCAGTGCAAAGCACTACTTTACTCTGAAAGTGCTATTGAGCTTTTAATGACTGTGAAAAGCAGATATAACTTCTATTTTTATTATCTTAGTAAGAAAGCTCTTTATGTACTGTCAGCACATGACTCATTTTACCTCCCTCTAATGGATGCAAGGCTTCATAAAAATTTGTGTAGAAGATGATTCTTCTCCCTTTTGCATCAGCATAAATCAGGAAGTAACTTCCACTAGTCCAATGGTGTTGCAACATTACTTCCAAAGTATACCAGACTAGAGTCAGGCTGTTTGTTTTTAGAAATGGGCTCCTTAATAATTTTCTAACATTTGAATCTTAATACAATTGGTGCTATTTTATTTTCAGTCCTGTCTTCCTGGGTACTACCGCGTAGATGGAATTCTCTTTGGAGGGATTTGCCAACCTTGTGAATGCAATGGCCATGCAAATGAATGTGATATCTATGGGGTTTGCTTTGTAAGTCATCATATACATGTATGATTTGAGTATCTTTTTAGGAATTATGAGAATTTTAGTTACAGAAGAGTGAGAGACAGTTTTATAGTGTGTCTATTCAGAGCCATAAGCACAAAAATGTTTGAACTTTTTAGTGCAGACTTTTCAATAATGGAATATTGTTCTCAGTAGTTGCAGTTCATCACAATCCTTTATTTAAAATGAGGAATAATAGCTCTAGAATCAGAGATTGGACAAGGATTTCACTCTATGTTGGTTAGTAAGAGCTGAATCAATCTGCTTTCAATTGCGAAATTGATTGATTTATGCCACAGTTAACAGCTGAATTCTGATTTCAGATATATATGTGTACACTGATTCACAGCAATGGAAGTTTTGCATTTCATTCGGAAGACAGGACTTCAACACTCAGATTTTCTTTCTGAGGTTTAAAGACTACAGAAATAGAATCGTTTTAAATGAGGAAGAAATACGTAATAGATTGTTGCTGCAAATATGTACAAGTAGTAGAATACACTTACCTGCGTATATAATGATGCTTTAATACATGAGATAAAGTGAATTCTAAAGTGTTGGAGATCCGATAGTTAGATATTGTTCTTGTTAACCGAGATACATTTAAATTATTTTTCAAGAATCTGTTGTTTTTATGTCCTTTCCTTGAATCTTAATGGGGTATTGCATGAAGTTTCATGCTGAGATCCTTCAGGGGCTGAAAATTCCTCAAGAATTAATATGAAAAGGTTTTTTGTGTCTTTTCAAGGCCTGTCAACACAACACTACAGGACCTTTTTGCGATCAGTGCTTGCCTGGCTTCTATGGCACTCCATCCCGAGGAACTCCTGGAGACTGTCAGCCCTGTGCCTGTCCTCTGAGAATGAATACAAACAAGTAAGCTGCTTGTCTGAGATCTTACTTGGTATCTTCAGTACTTCAGATAGGCAATAGAGGTGGAAAGCAGGGGAAATAAACTTAGGATGGAATAGAAGAACGGAATAATAGATGAATGGAGGAATAGAAATGTGTGAAAAGGGTGGGGGAAAATAAAACTGACTTTTATGAGGCAGGGAAAAGCCAAATTCATCACTGAAGCTAAGATAATTTAACTGAGCTGAATCTGGTACTATTTATATATTGAGGGAATTACAAAAAGATGCAATTGCACTTACTTAAGATTATCTTTGAATCTGGCAGAAAAGTTCTGGTTCAACTTTTTACACTACAGTAATGTTAATGAGTCCAACAGATTAAGAGACCTGAAAATGAGAATAAGGTAAAAATGGTGCTTTCAGAAAAGGTGAGCCTGGTGCAAAGAGAAAAGAGAGTTAGAAAGGAAAAGGCCAATTTTAGGCAGCTATAACAAATCTGAAAACTCTTTAATTGAAAACAAAAAGCATCCAGAAGCAAGATTTTAAAAAAAAGGCTAATGTGGTATTAACATTATAAAACCTTTCGGAGCTTTGCTATCTAGGTTACATTGTTTAAATCATATAAGGCTTACCCTTGGTTTAATAAAATCTATGATTACAAGATAGATATAGTGGTCTTTGAGAACATTTAAAATAGAGTAAAGGTTTAAAACTTTTTGACTTGATAATGGCTCTCCAAAATGGTTTTGCTAGTTTCAGTCCCACCTGCCACTTAGGAAAAGGAGGCGATGTTATCTGTGACAAGTGTCGGCCAGGGCATACAGGATCACAGTGTGAAAGGTATGTAGCACAGCTTTGGGAAAAAATCTGTCACTGTTACCCTCATTTATCTAGAGATAATTACTTTAAGTATATGAGGACATTTCTGATAGAGGGCATTTGGGTAATCAAAACCAATATTTTGTTGGGCTGAGTGACTATGACATTCATGCATTTGGTTTGATATACCTTTCAACCTGTTGTGCAGGTGTGCTAATGGTTATTATGGAAATCCACTGGTACCTGGCCAGACATGTGTTCCTTGTGACTGCAACAGGAATGTAGATCCTCTAGAAGATGGCCATTGTGATGCAGTCACAGGAGAATGTTTGAAGTGTGTGGGGAACACAATGGGCCATCACTGTGAGAAGTGTGCTGATGGGTACTATGGGGATGCAGTGATCACTAAAAGATGTCATGGTAAGCTATTATTATTATTATATTATAAAGCACCCAGAAATGTGTTAAGCATGTCACAGAACAAACAAAGATCTAATCCCTGTTTTACAGTTTAAAATCTAGTTTAAGATGTGAGCTGACAAGTAAGATAAAACTGAGAGGGATTGGGGTGAGAAAGGGAAAGAGCTACAGCTGTGAAGTTACATTATTGATCGGTTTAAGTATATGCACATCCAGGCTGATCTATTCAAATAATCTTGTGCTTTTAAGTATTGATAATAATTATTAATTTCATCACAGGAGAATCTGATCAAATGAGCCACACCAAAATACACTGAGTGCATCTGACTGGATGCTGGGTATTGTTTATTTCAAATCTGATACTGTTTTGCTGAAACCATGGTTTACTTACTAGACCTGCATGAATAGGGAAGTATTTGATTCAGATTTGGCTGATTCAGAAAACAGTGATTCGGAGATTCAGATCACTGTCCCGAATCAATTCGGCTGTATCGGCTTCAGAAGATTTGGCATCAATTCGGAGATTCGGCCATAGACTATAATGGGGAATCACTGAAATATCTATAACTTTGTCGTTTTTTGTCTTATTCAGATAATAATTGCTGGGATGGTAGCTCCTTCTGAGTGCATGATGCCTGTGAAGTTTCAAGGAGATAGGTGCAGGGGTTTATGGGAAACTGCACCTCAAGCTGCTGACAAGCAAAACTTGTATCATGTCTGTTAGTTAAGACACAGTGAGGTGAAAACTGCAGGGATGGTAGCCTATGCTGAGGCCATGGAGCCTGCCAGCTTTCAAGGAGCTACATGCTGGGGGATCTGGGAAACTGCACCTCAGGCTGCTGACAAGCAAAACTCGTGACATGGGTGACACTGTGTGCGTGTTAAGGTGCGCTGTCACTGGTGCTGGGGCCTGTACACGACACGGTAGTGTACCCCAGTGAGGTCTCCTACTCCCCTAAAGCCTCATTCTGGTCCACCACTTTAAATAACAATAGGTAATAAGCAGTACACTGCAGCACAGTAGCACTAGCATCTCAGGCAGCCAAACTGTCACAGACTAGAGCCTTTCTTTCCTTTCCTACAGAAGCTTCTTCTCCAGCAGCTGCCAGAGAACTCTCCCTGCCAGCCCCAGCCCTGGGGCTTAATGTGCCCAGGGCCCTGTGTCCTTCCGGTCAGCTGACTGGGGACAGGTGCTAGGGATGTTGGTCTAAGGGCTTGGCACTGACAGACAAGGTTCTTTGGGTCAATCTGGTATCTTTTAGTAGACCAACTGAATAGTTAGAGAAATATATCTTAGCAAGCTTTCGGTTTCATAGATTCATAGATGTTAGGGTCAGAAGGGACCTCAATAGATCATCGAGTCCGACTGCCTGCATAAGCAGGAAAGAGTGCTGGGTCTAGATGACCCCAGCTAGATACTCATCTAACCTCCTCTTGAAGACCCCCAGGGTAGGGGAGAGCACCACCTCCCTTGGGAGCCCGTTCCAGACCTTGGCCACTCGAACTGTGAAGAAGTTCTTCCTAATGTCCAATCTAAATCTGCTCTCTGCTAGCTTGTGGCCATTGTTTCTTGTAACCCCCGGGGGCGCCTTGGTGAATAAATACTCACCAATTCCCTTCTGTGCCCCCGTGATGAACTTATAGGCAGCCACAAGGTCGCCTCTCACCCTTCTCTTGCGGAGGCTGAAAAAGTCCAGTTTCTCTAGTCTCTCCTCGTAGGGCTTGGTCTGCAGGCCCTTGACCATACGAGTTGCCCTTCTCTGGACCCTCTCCAGGTTATCCGCATCCTTCTTGAAGTGTGGCGCCCAGAATTGCACGTAGTACTCCAACTGCGGTCTGACCAGCGCCCGATAGAGGGGAAGTATCACCTCCCTGGACCTATTCGTCATGCATCTGCTGATGCACGATAAAGTGCCATTGGCTTTTCTGATGGCTTCGTCACACTGCCGGCTCATGTTCATCTTGGAGTCCACTACGACTCCAAGATCCCTTTCTACCTCTGTGCCACCGAGCAGGTCATTCCCTAGGCTGTAGGTGTGCTGGACATTTTTCCTCCCTAGGTGCAGCACTTTGCATTTCTCCTTGTTGAACTGCATCCTGTTGTTTTCTGCCCACTTGTCCAACCTATCCAGGTCTGCCTGCAGCTGTTCCCTGCCCTCCGGCGTGTCCACTTCTCCCCATAGCTTTGTGTCATCTGCAAACTTGGACAGAGTACATTTGACTCCCTCTTCCAAGTCGCTGATGAAGACATTAAAGAGTATCGGTCCAAGGACCGAGCCCTGTGGGACCCCACTGCCCACACCCTTCCAGGTCGAGACCGACCCATCCACCACGACTCTTTGGGTGCGACCCTCTAGCCAATTCGCCACCCACCGGACTGTGTAGTCATCCACATCACAGCCTCTTAACTTGTTCACCAGTGTGGGGTGGGATACCGTATCGAAGGCCTTCCTGAAGTCTAAGTATACGACATCCACCCCTCCTCCTGTGTCCAGGCATTTCATAACCTGGTCACAGAAAGAGACTAGATTGGTCAGGAACGATCTGCCCGCCACAAACCCATGCTGGTTTCCCCTCAGCATAATTTGCCCTGCCGGGCTCTCACAAATGTGAGCCTTGATAATTTTTTCAAAGACTTTACCAAGGATGGAGGTGAGACTGACTGGCCTATAGTTGCCCGGGTCCTCCTTCCTCCCCTTTTTGAAAATGGGGACCACGTTAGCCCTTTTCTAGTCTTCTGGGACTTGGCCCATGCGCCACGAGCGTTCGAATATTCCCGCCAGTGGCTCTGCAATGATGTCGGCCAGTGCCTTCAGCACCCTCGGATGGAGCTCATCCGGGCCTGCTGACTTAAAGGCATCCAGTTCTTCCAAGTGACTCTGCACCACCTCAGGATCTACGTATGGAAGTCTGGCGCCTTGCTGCTGCCTCTCTACAACCCCAGTGAGAGACTTGTCGTGCCCCTCACTTAGGAACACTGAGGCAAAGAACTCGTTGAGGAGTTCAGCCTTGTCCCCCCTATCTGTCACCAATTGTTTCTGCCCATTTAGCAGCGGTCCTATTCCTCCCTGGGCCTTCCTTTTACTCCCAATATAGCTAAAAAACAATTTCTTGTTGTCTTTTACTTGGGTTGCCATCCTCAGCTCCATGGTAGCTTTGGCCCGCCTAACTGCCTCCCTACAAGCACGAGCAGAGGAGGTATATTCATCTTTAGTGATCTCACCCTGTTTCCACTTTTTATGTGCTCCCCTTTTGGCCCTTAGGCTGCCCTGGATTTCTCTGGTCAGCCATGGAAGCCTCCTGGCCCCTTTCCCTTTTTTGCCTCGCTCGGGGATCGTCTTGCTTTGTGCCCGAAGGATCGTTTCCTTTAGGCACAGCCACTCTTCTTGGGCTCCCATCCCTTCAAAACTCCTACTCTGCAGTGCGTCCTTGACTAATCGCCTGAGTGCATTGAGATCAGCTTTCCTAAAGTCTAGCACTTTCACCCTACTAGTTACCTTACCCACTCGCCGTCTTATGTTGAATTCTATTATAAGGTGATCACTGTCTCCCAAATGGCTACCGATCTGGAGGTCCCCTATCATGTCATCTCCCATTGCCAATACCAGATCCAGTATGGCATTCCCCCTAGTGGGACCATGCACCTCCTGTGTCAGGTGGAGGTCCTGTACACTGGTTAGAAACCTGCGTGAGCGATGGGACCTTGCTGTCTGCGTCTCCCAGCAGATGTCCAGGTAGTTTAGGTCCCCCATGACTACTGCCTCTTTAGCTTTTATGGTCTCCGAGAGTTGCCTCAGGAGCCCCGCATCTATTTCTTCCCCTTGGTGTGGGGGTCTGTAGCAGACCCCTACCACCAAATCCCTTTCTCCTTGCCCCCCATGTAGCCTAACCCACAATCCTTCTACTTCCTCAACCTCGGATTCTGTCTTGATGAGGGTTGATGTATATTGCTCACTGACATAAAGTGCAACCCTCCCCCCCCTTTCTTCCCCGACCTGTCCTTTCTGTACAATCTATAGCCCTCAATATGTACCGCCCAGTCATGGGATGAATCCCACCAGGTCTCTTGTAGCCCCACTAAGTCATAGGTGTTTAGTGCAAGCAGGAGCGCTAGTTCATCCTGCTTTTTCCCCATGCTCCTAGCACTAGTATATAGGCACTTGAGCCCTGCGACTGGTGCCTTTGCTGCCCCCCCGCTCCGAGTCCCAAGGGGCCCATTGTTTCTTACCTTCTTGTTTCTTACCTGTTCTGTAGTGCTGGTCTCCCCATGGCTTTCAGGTTTCCAATGTTCTCCTTCTTCAGGCTGGGCTGTCCTTGTGGGTGCCACATGGTTTGGTGGTCCACAGCTTCCCCTTCCCTCGTACTCCCCTCCCCCCGACGAGCCTAGTTTAAAGCCCGCCGGAGGAGATCCGCCAACCTAGTAGAAAACACATGCTTACCTTTGGGGGACAGGTGAAGCCCATCCCAGCTGAGCATGTCCCTCGTCGTGATGTGCGGGTCATTGTCCAGGAAGCCGAAGCCTGCCTCGAGACACCACTGCCGAAGCCGCCAGTTGGTTTCTTGGATGCAGTTCTCCTGCCGTCTTCCTCGTCCGGTCACTGGTAGGATGGAAGAGAAAACCACCTGTGCACCGAACTCCTTCCGCACGCCACCCAGAGCACAGTAGTCCGCCATCAGGTGATCGGGGGTTCTCCTGGCCACATCATTAGTACCGACACGGACTAGGACCATGGGGTAGTAATCGGTGGGCTTGATCCTGGCTTGGATTACCTCCGTCACATTCCGAATCTTTGCTCCAGGGAGGCAGCATACCTCTTGTGCCGAGGGGTCCTGGCGACAGATGGGTCCTTCCGTACCTCTCAGGATGGAGGCGCCTATGACGAGCACTCGTCGCCTCCTCCTCTGGGTCCTCGTGGATCTCTTGATCTGTTCGGAGTGTGAAGAACGTGGTGTTTCTTCTTGCCCAAGGGTTTCCTCCTCCCCTTCCATCTCCTGCAGGGTTGCCAGGGCCTCGTACCTGTTCACCAGTCGGACTGGAGAAGCTGGTACCAGTTTGCTGCGAGCTGCTCTGGTCCTGGCTGTGACCGTCTGCCACTCTGCTGTGGAGGGCACTCCCCGGGCTGCTTCTTCCTTGGGTGCCTGGGCCTGCAGGGAAAGGAAATAACTGGTTGAAAAACCCTTTGTCAGGCTGAGAAAGCACCTGCAGTTGGTGTGTGTGTGCGTGCTGTTCCTGGACGGAAGGAATAGTAAAGAAGCCAGAGGCTGACATGCAATGCAGGCAAGAAAGCCAGTCAGTGAAAATGGAAATGGAGGCGTTGGGGGGAGAGGGGAAGGACAGGTTGGGATGGGGGAGGAAGAGAGACGTAGCAGCGCAGGTAAAAGTGGAGAGGTGCGTGGGGAGTCAGATGTCTGGCAAGTTGTAGTGTGTCAGAATTCCACTGTCTGTATTGAGTCCATGAGTTTCTGTACCTAGGAGGCTGATGAAGTGAAGTTCATAGGCCCAGCTGAGGAAAGTGGTTTGTAAATTCAAACAAGCACCGAACCTTGCTAACCTAATCTCATCACCAGAAGCCAACTTCTTACAGCTCAAAACATAAAACCTGCCAACAATCTCCAGTACCCCCACAGACTGTGTGCCAGAATCTATCAAAGATATACCCAACTATCTGTGGGGGCACATTTCTTACAAAAAAAACCCGCTCTATCTCCAGTTTCTCAGGCCTGATCCCGAGAGGGAATTTACAAACCCTCTCCACTTTTACCTGTACTGCTACATCCCTCTCCCCCCACTCTTACCCCAGCCTGGCCCTCACCCCCGATGCCTCCATTTCCATTTTCACTGACTGGCTTTCTTGCCTGCATTGCATGTGAGCCTCTGGCTTCTTTACTATTCCTTCCATCCAAGAACAGCACATACACACACCAACTGCAGATGCTCCCTCAGCCTGACCAAAGGTTTTTCAACTCTAAAGCTGGCATGCCAGGCAGCTAAGCTGAGCTCATCTGGAGCCTCACAACTCCACTGCAACCAGCACGCCTCAGGCCTGTCCAAGACATGACAGATCTGGGCTCTTCCCAGCCAGGACTGTGCATGTGTGTGGTAGCTGGAGTTTATGGCATCTCCTACCTGCCTTTCACCAGGGGGATCCTTGGTCCTGGCATTTCCTGGGGCTGCCACGCCGCCAGCAGTCCCACCAGGCCTCCCCAACCCTGGCAGAGTGCAGCCCAGGATCTGGGGCCTTCTCCATCCCCATAGCCTCAGCCCATACCTCGAAGTTTGTCTTGGCACAGAAGCTCAGCAGGGACATGTTCTTCGCCTGCTGGCTGGTGATGCAGTGAGTGCCCCCTCCAGCTCTGAGAGTGGGACATTAACTGGTGTAAAAAAATAAAACTGAAATAGATGCAGACAGAGTGAGGAGGGTGGAAGTCACTCTGTCTGCAGGAGGAGCTTGGGGAACCCCAGCAGCGGGGGGTTCACCTTCAGGAACACCAGCTGCTCCACCAAACCAGGATTCAAGCAGGTGCGGTGAGGTGTCATAACATCCCCAGCAATGCTGAACACCCTCCCACGTGAAACACTGGTTGGTGGACAGGACAAGTGTTCCTAGGCAGCCGTGGCCAGATCCTGCCACACCTGGCTATGGCTTGCCCAGTAGGCCAAGGGGTCGCAGTCCAGCGGCTCCACATCCTTGGTGAGATAGGTAGCCACCAAAGCCTCAGTGCTACCTGCCTGAGGCTGGGGTCTGGTGCATCTGGACTCCAACGTTGAAGCCATGTCCTTGGCCCACATTGGCAGCAGCTGGCGTGAAGGAGACTGGCTGGTGCTGGTTCAGGGAGTGCTGTCACAGGAAAGTGGATCCCCCTCTTCCACGTCCCCTTGCTTCTGCCATTCTGCCTCCCTGACTGTTGACCAGCACCTGCATCCAGTGATTGAGGGTTTTGGTGCTGCCAGTGCGCATGCTCCCTTTCAGCCAGCACGTGGTCCGTACTGGACCGCAAGGGATCCAGCCGTCTCCTGATGCCCTCCTTCAGCCACCTCACCAGTGCCTGCACATCTGGTGACAGCAGCTTGCCCCAGCGAGGAACATTGATCCCCTGGAACTTCTCCATCTGGTCTCAAGTTCCCTCACTATGGGGATCACCTGGCTAAGGAGGGCATCGGCAGTGCTGAGGGTCTTGGTGGCCTCAAGGAATATATGTCGTCGTCTTCTTCTCTGATGTATGACTGTGTCTGACATTTTCTGTGTTGCGTTTACTGTTGTGTGTGTACCTAAAATAATATCTCTTCCTCTTCTTCCTCCTCTTCTTCCTCTTCGACCGAGTATCTGACTTTTGTGTTATGCTAACCTGAATCTATATCTGACTTCTTCTGTGTTGTCTTTAGTCTGTATATAACTAACTATAACTAAAAATATTAATAAGTATATATAATCTCTTCTCTTCTTCTATGAATGTCTGACTTCTTCTGTGTTGTAATAATAGATTCATATAGATATTAGGGTTGGAAGGGACCTCAATAGATCATCGAGTCCATCTGACTTCTTCTATGATGTATGTGTGTGAGTGTGTGTGTGTATGTGCTCCCCTGCACAGTGATGGATCACACTGCCAGGGAAAACAGCTTTCTTTTTAAAAAGTGTTGAACCCCCCACCGAGCAAATATAAATTGAAAGAAATGGATTGGATAGGAATAAGTAGGGGGATTCTAGTTAGTAAGCTACATCCAGTCCTTTCGAAGAACAGAAAGTAGCAGGAGACTGACCAGGTAGGAAGCCAAGCCAGTCCAGTACCTTTCAGATGCTGTTGCTCTGGCAGAAACAGCTCACAAAAGGCACAGAAACCCTGAAGACAGAGGCTTATGTGCTGTTTCTGTGTCCCTCCCCCAGAGCACTGGGATTGGAAGGGGAGTCAGGGAAAGATCTCAGTCACTGGCTGGCTGGAGATGTCAGTTTCCCCCCCTACTCCCCCTCCCTCTTCTCAGATTCTATTTCTCTGAAAGACTGCCTTCCAAATCTCCAAATCTTCTCCGAATTGATTCGGAGCCTCTGAATCGATTCAGAGGTTTTTTGTCGTCTTCTGATTCTATTTGGATTTGGTGATTTGGCCTCCGAATCAGGCCAAATCTTCTCTGAATCAAATTGCAGACCGAAGCTTTGCACATCCCTATTACTTACTACTCACTTTCAGGTTATGCATACTAAACTTTTCCTATTCTGGAGTGTTTGTTGCTTGTGGGGCTGAATGTACTGTGGATGTAGCATACTCTTTTCATGGAAATGGGAGGTTTGTTGCTTAACAGTAACAGTCTAGTAGATTCAAGAGTATTAGTGACTGATTTTTGCAGTGGTCTTCCTCTACAATCAAAATGCTGGCCATGACACATGCATGGTCTGGATGATGCTGGAACAAAGCACACAGTAGTGTGTAAAATGATATTGCTAAACCTTTATCTTGAACACTATATGTAAATCACAGTAACGTACTAGATCTGATTACTAGTGTGCATGGCTAAAATTACTAAGCAGAGATTAATTCCCCTTTTGTAGGAAAAACAGCATCACAAAGGATTTTTACAGCATATAAATGTGCAAAGTATATATTCTCTGTGATTAAAACAGAGTCACTGCATGCATTCTTCACTTGTCAGCTATATCTTTTTTTCATCATAGAGCTCTAGACTGGCATTAGCATAACTCAGCTATGTATATTGTAAATCAGAAGGCTGGATTCCGCTATTAGATGCACAAACATATATCCATTGTTATCCTTCCAATTCAGAGGAATTAATAGAGGGTAACAGGGGGTAGAATTTAACTCTTAATAAGTAGGAAAATACAAAAACCATTAGACCATTCTATTTTCCCTTTCAAATATAGAATTATGTGATCTTTTCAATGTATCCTTGGGTGGGGAGGAGGAGAATATGCAATGAACAAAGAATTTTACTTGGGATTTTTGTATTGAGCCTGTGTTCCTCAGGATGGCCTTTCTGATTAACTTGGTGCATCTCTGCTTATGCAACAACTTTTTTCTCTGGGCCAGCCAGTGTACCTATTGCAGATAAGTAGGTGCATTAATATATGAAAGCTAAATTGTTACATTTGCTTCTAATATAAAGAGCTGCTGTTCTGTTTAATTAGTATCTGATACCCATGTATTTCAATAGATTTTTCTCTTGTTGTCTCTTTTTATGCCTTTTAAGTCTGTGAATGCCATCTGAATGGTTCACTTTCCAGCATTTGCCATCATGAGACTGGCTTCTGTTACTGCAAACCAAATGTGACTGGACAAAGATGTGATAAATGCTTGGTAAGAAAAGAGTTCACCTATAGCTAACGTATATTTTCCAGTATCAGTTTCTATCCATTCAGTGACATCACCATTTCATGGTGAAGACAAAAAGAATTTCTGAGTTAAGTATGTAGTGAGTAATGTTATACTCCTCTTTTCAAAGACTCCTGGGGATTTTAATTCACAACTTAGAGCATGGGGAGTATATCAGAAACAGTAAATGGATAATATTTGGGATTCCTTTACCTTCCTGCTATTGCCAAACAAAACCTGCAAATGTTCATGCAGGCCAAATGGCAGTAGATAATACAAAGTAATAAAAAGAAAATGAGAGACTATTTTTCACTTTCAGTGAGATATGAAATTTAATTGAAACATGTTTCCTTCCTGTCCAACAGAATGGTTATTATGGCTTGAATACTGGACTTGGCTGCCTTCCTTGCGGTTGTAGTCAATCTGGATCAGTCTCTGAGGATTGTAATGACGAGGGCCAGTGTCACTGTGTACTAGGAGTGGCTGGGGAAAAGTGTGATCGCTGTGCTCAGGGCTTCCATACATTCCAGGATGGTGGTTGTACACGTAAGCTCTCATCTATGTTCCACTCTGGGAATTTCTTTTGACAAAGGATTTTATGTTACACTTCGTATGTTACTTACTCTTCTGGAAACATCAGTTGTTTCAAGAAATATTCTCAAAACCTTGCCAGTAGAACAGTCCCCCAGTACGTCTGCTAGGAAATGTTTTTTAAAACTCCTTGATTTTTTTTTATGGTCTGGTTCTTTGTAAAAAATGATGACAGGAAATATCAGGAGATTATAAAAATGTTACAGTATAAATGTTCAGTTTTAAAATAGCAATAATCTTGCCAAAAATCTCTCCATTCCAACAAAGAATATAGAAAGCAATTATTTCCTTTCTTCCCTCTGCCACAATGTAAAATCTAATAAATTAACTCTGTAGATTTGAGCCTGTATTTTTCTTTCTCTCTTTTTCCCCCCTGCAATTCATGTGCTTTTGAGTTTGACAAGACATATAAAGGATTAAATTTACACATCTGGTTATAATCCAGTTTTGAGCCATAGTATGGTGTTATGTTAGTCCAAACCTGAACAAATCCCATTTCAATAAGTGGAAGATCATATTAAAATATCTATTTCAACACACCATAACCAAAGGAATGCCTACATGTCTCTTATCTGACTGAAAACATTTCCTTTGGGTCTTACAAAACACTGGTGTAATATGCTATGAGATTGTGTGATGAGAAAAAATACCTTTGTGCATATTTTAGGAATTAAAACCAGGACTGTTAAAGGGATCTAGCTTTCTTGGGTGACTGCAAATTCCAGCCCTTAATCTGGCCATCAGCTCATATACCAAAGGAATCTGACCAATTTTTTAGATGTTTCTGGAGGCATTTGTAGAGTGTTTTTCATCATTACATCTGAGCAGTTAGGCCTATAAAGGTAAAAAAAAAAAAAAAATGGAGTAAAAGCTTCCATGTAAAGGTTGTCATTTCCATTCAATCATCAATGAAATTGTTTTGACTATATCTTATGTATACATCAAGCAGAATATAAATATCATGTGAAAGAATGCCTACATGTCTAAGAAAGCTGCTGAATCTAAAAAATACAGGGAAAAGACAGTCCTGTTCAAACTGAAATAAACATTTCTGTTTTATTTTGCAAAAAATGGGAAATATTTTTAGGTCAACCTAAAGCATTGTGTTCCACCCAAAATAAGTGTTTTGTGTGTTTTTGGTGAACAGGTAGGTTATTTAGCCCTCTTCTATCCATTTTCTTTCTTTTACATTTAGGTCCATTTTAGAATATAAGTTTTCTGTTTGCAAGGACAGGTCAGAACATTTTGTTTAGAAAATGATCTTAAGATGTCAAAATGCAGTATTTCCCTATTTAAAGATACCCTCCTTTTTTAGGGAAATATATTTATCCATTTGCCTTTTGTTGGTGAATTTAGGGTGAATGCAAATTTGCAGCATTTTACTGGGTCTTTATCTCCAAGGGAGGCTGGAGGGGACAAGACAGTTGCATTCCCTCCATTCAGAACAGCTCAGAGACTACTGCTTCCTATTCTACTGGGGATGCACAGACTCCTAAATGGGTAGAGAGAAGAGCCCTCTATCTCATGAAGCCAAAGAGATAAGCTGTACCATATGATAGATTGTGCCTGACAGGAATAGTTAAACCTATTGAAGACCAAAATTATGTTCACAATTTGTTCCTCAGTTATTCTGGCTGTTAAGGAGCTTCTATTGGAAAGAGTGGCTGGTAATGTATAATTCAGGAAAGCAAGGCTTTCAATTCATTTTGATGCTCACCTGTAATCAGAGGGCTCCTACAGATGTGCAGGGAGCCTGCTCTGATGTGCTGGAAATTCAGTGTGTCAGAGCAGACTCGATTGATTGATTCTGCTGGAACATGGAAATCGATGTGCTTCAGCAGCCTTCTGCGTCGTGTGTATCAGTGTTCCTGTGTGTTCTCGTGGTGAAAAAAATGGTGGTGGAGTGCTTTGAAATAAAACACATTCAATGAGCTTTAGTTCAGAACACCCCAACAGCATTTTTTCAGCATGGGGATGCATTGGGACACTGATGGATATGAAATATGGTCACTTTTAATTAGCACAGCTCGCTAATTAAAGCACTCAGTGCCGCATCGCAGAGCATGTGTAAAAATGCCTAGAGAGCCTAACAGTGGGAAAACTAGTCTTATGGTCCAATTTCTCTTGCAGCTTGCAATTGTCCTCATACTCAGAACAACTGTGATGCAGATTCTGGCCAATGTATCTGCCCCCCTCACACAGAAGGACCAAAATGTGAACTCTGTAAGGAAAACTACTGGAGACATGATTCTGAGCTTGGCTGCAAGGTATTGCATGCTTGCTAAAAAGCTACAGTTGTTTAAATGATAATTAGCATTGTTCTGAAGGATTTACCAATAAGTAAATTGGTTGGGATTGGCTGCTCATTTTGTTTGGCTCATTCTTTGTTGCCTGACTTGAAACTTGAGTGGTTACTAGCTGGGTGCTCTGGAGTTTTGAAAAATAGGCAACTAATTATAGTACATGCACTGGGCAGCAGTAACGGTCCTATTAATATTTACAGTGTTTCTTTCTGACTAACAAATTATGTGGTTGTTCGGCAATAATTATTGGCAATAAGAAAGTTGATTTATGTGCCGTAGAGTAGCTATAATATTTTGTTCTTAAGACCTATGGAACTTAGGATGTCATTAATGCCATCATACATGTTTTTTACAAATGTTTTAAGAAAATTTGTGTGCTGATTTCTGCTCCCTGTCTGGGGAAAAAAAATCATCCTTAACACTGTGATGATGATGAACTTGAATGGCATAGCTTGCAGGGCTGATCTCAAAGGATTTCAGTCTGTTATCACTCTAGCAATACCCCCTTCTGAACTCCCCAGTAATGTCAGCTAAAATTTTATAATTAAGCAGTACAGTGCCAACTTAGAACAGATTCCAGAGAACTGTAACCAACTGGGAGCCTATTCATTTTTAGACAATTAAACTCAACCAGTAAATTCCTCCCAGAAAAGGCACAGGGCCAGCATTTAGTATAATCATAACATGTCTTCTGGCATTTTACTAATCAAAGTCCAGTTGAACATGCTGTTGTGTCTCTTTTAGGAATCTGCACGGAGAGTCAAACCTGCTGCTATTGTGCAGGGCAGAGTTTATAGCCAGTTTAGCACACAGCTGTACTGTTGCTTTGCTTTCACAGCTCTTTAAATCAGGATTATAATATGTTCTAATAATCTCTCAATGAAACCTTCAATCTCATTCATTTGTAATTTTGCTTGGTTGTTTGACAACCAAGCCTTAAATCAACGTAACATTTGCAGCAAACATTTCAACATTTTAGTGCTGGTATTGACTGTGTCCCTCTGTGTGCATCCAGCAGGAGGAGAAGTTGAGAGGCATAAATCCTCCTGCATTTTTCCATACGGAAGTGTCACTCCACAGCATAAGCCAAATGGGCCAGTGCATGACTGGTAGAATCACACACACACCAGTTACATGACTCAGCCATGTCCTAGGCTAGGTACATACGTTCAAAAAGCCCAAGGCAGAATCAATCCAAATTACACAGTTCTCTGTAAACAGCATATTTTAGATTATTGGTAGCAAAGAAAACACACGTTCACCCTTTGTTTGGGGTGGAGGACAAATCTTAGACCAGGTTCCTCCATTTTTAAACCAGTCGATGTGTGCCAAGCTTCTGTTTGCTTATGGGTATAGATTGATCTCCAGGCAATTATGTCAGTAAAAGTGTAATGTCTATAAGAGGCCATAGTGACTTTTCATGCTGATATAGTGAAATGTTACATGTTCATAGAAAGGCCATGCATTCAGTTTAGCTAAACCTTTAGCCATATTTTTTTCTTTACCATATCATCACATTACAATTTGTGTGGGGTTACTTACATTATGAAAACTTATTTGAAAGTTTCTCCTTGCCATCAAACAGTGTACCTCAGGGCTCAATCCTCAGCCACCGGGCAAGAAAAAGATATGGTGCACTCCATGCACTCCTCCCTGCTTTTCATCTCTGGTACGTCCTCTACGTGACCTCTGGAAGAAGTGGGAGTGCAAGTATGGTACAGCCAGCTATTCTGGCTTTGCAACACCCCAGGAGTCCCCACTGGTAACAGGATTCTTCATTTGCCCCTTACACTGGGCACCTTTGCAGTGCTCAGCAGCATGAAACAGCCAGAATGGATTGTAATCAACTTACATGACTAGTGTGTTTCACCTTGGCAGATGTTACGGCAGAGTTAATTATTCCTTAAAGTGTTTTTTCTTATCTTTTTAAATGCAGGTAAATGTTGAAGTGAATTCAAATTGTCAACTGCATTTAACATCCATTAAGATGCAGTTAAAATTCAACACTACCATATAGTGTTAAGGAAATACCAATTTGTTCTGTAAAAAGAAAACACAAATCACCTCCTTCTGTTAGGAATCTATGCTTCACTGTTGCATAGAAACTTTTGACAATGTTGGAGGTTTTTTTTGTTTTTTGTGTGTGTGGTTGCAACTGTAAATTGACCTTGCAGTTTCTGTTATAGCAGCCATTTAGAAACAACTTTGTTATATCTGAACTCTGTTTGTTTTCCCTTTCAGGCCTGCAATTGCAGTGCTGTTGGTTCAGCCAGTCTCCAGTGTGATTTACTGACTGGTCAGTGCCAATGTAAAAGTGAATTCGGAGGAAAAGACTGCTCCAGGTGTGCTTTAGGCTATAGGGATTACCCAGATTGTGTTTCTTGTGACTGTGAATTGAGTGGGACCAAAGCAGACCAGTGTGAAGAGGGTCAAGGAATCTGCACTTGTGAAGAAGAGACTGGCATTTGTGCCTGCAAGGTATAATATTCATAAATAGCAGAAGATCACTTCCGGGCGTGTATATGTGTTCCTTTCATAGAAATGTAGGACTTATGCTTTTGAGTTTACCTAATAGTGCTCTGTGGCAGGATCAAGAATATATAGAACAGGCCCCCACCCTGCCCCAGGGCAGTGAGGGAGAGGGAGGAGGGGGAAGAGTTCCCCTCTGGGGCTGGGCAGCCCTGTGTGCCAGGAGTCCTGGCCATCAGGCAGCCACTGCGGTAGGCCTGTTGGGGCCTGGCCATGCCCCTCCGCACCCCCCATCTCAGCTCAGCTTCCCTGTGGAAGGGAGGACTGCTCTAGTGCCCCTGGGCTTCTGGTTTGAGCAACTGCAGACATGTGCCGAACGTCTATCCTAGGGGTGGGCAATTATTTTGGGCAGAGGGCTGCTTACTGTGTTTCAGCAAGCCATCGAGGGCCTCATGACAGGCAGCTCAGGGGAGAGTAACATTTTCTAAATTTTTTTAGGGGCCCCGCGGGCTGGATAGAATGGCCTGGCAGGCCGCATCCAGCCCCTGGGTCGCATTTTGCCCACCTCTGGTCTATCCACTTGCAAACTGGTTCACTCTCTGCAGGTTAAACTAACCTGCAAAGACTGAATCAATTCAGGCTCAGGCTTTCTGAATGTGTGTCCCTAGCCTAATGGTTTAGAGATTACTTTGGCTTGGTTAGAAAGTATTCTAAGATAATTTTCGTCAGGGCCTGCCAACTTGAATTATTTTAACTAATCTGCATGTGTTTAAACTGTTCTTCCCTACTCTTGCCTAGACTTGTATCCCTACAATATTATTTGTGAGAAGCACTTATTTATAGCTATTCTTCTTTGTGAAGACTCAAGCAAAAAAGACTGAATATTTCAGCCTTCTTTGCATAATTCAATATTTGCTTGCATTGCTTTGTCTTTTTCTTTCTGTGAATGCACCTGTAGGGCCTTTATTTATTGCCATGTCACTTGTTTGTTCCACTTCCTGATTCTTTATCAGCTCCTCCCTGTAAATCTGAATTAGACTCCTCCTATTCCCTCATCCACTTCCTGAAAAAAAATGATCTTCCCACACACTTCAAGAACCTGCTAGACAGACTGGGTCAGATCCTATTCCACCTGTTGGGTGCCTAAGTGTGATTCTAGTCCAGAGCAACGCATATTTCCTTTTTCCCTGCCTGTCTTCCCTGAATGACCTAGACCCTTATATATCAATATTCCAGACCTGTTATTTATTCCGCTAGGACTCTGTGATCCTGAATAAGTTACAGTTTTGTTCCTGGCCAGAGATTTGCTCTTCTCCTCTTTATCTACTCAAGATTGAATAGCTGTTCTTGATCCTGATGGATGAACAGATGGGGAATGGAGCACACGGTAGCCAGCAGCTAGTCTTCTTCCTGCAGAGTAGTCTTTCATGGTACCATTTCAGTCCTCTCTAGCTGCCAAGCTTCCTAAATCCTGGACATCTATGTATGCATCCTATTAACAAAGTTATCAGTTTTCCCAGATGCTTTGCAGTAAAGCTGTTTCTTTCAACAACTCACCTGCTTCTTGAAAATCTCTACCCACAGGCATTTCTCTCTCTCTTTGTCTGGCTTTGTTTGTCAAGGAAATATAGATAGTTTCCAGCAAGAGAGTATCAGGACTTGGGTGGAAACAGGTGCAGGCAGTGGAAGAGGTAGCAGCAGTGCTCATGAGATGCCATTTTTCTTTTAAAGCAGGGGTTGGCAACCTATGACCTGTGGGCTGGATTCAGCTCACAAAGCCATTAGATCTAGCACAAAGAAGTGGAAGACTTCTGTGGCATTCATTGTCAGGGGACTTCATCTGCACTGTGTCACACTGCAGCTGGGCAGCTGGGTACTTTGCCTGTGATATGCCACCAGGTAGTGGGGAGAAGTCATGGCAGGAGTGACAGTGGCAGCTGGGGCCTAGCACTTCAGACCTGATCTGGGTCATTGCAGCCCACTGCCAGAAAACATTGCCAACTACTGCTCTAGAGTGGTTTTTTCCTTCCAGGATCCCTGTAACAGTAATAAGAAACCTAATTTCTCTTGCCTTCTGCTTTGTAGTCCTATACATCTATTTTTAGCTCAAGGTCATCTTGTTTTGTCAGAATCCTACAGTTTTTGATTAAATAAAACTCTTAGATAACTCAAATGAGGATTTTTGTTAGGAATCCAGGATTAGGCCCAGTTGTATGTTCAGTTTTTAAAGGTAGATTCTTGCTATACTGAATCCTTGCTAAGCTTACAAAGATCCATGGTGCATTCAGATAGTCAAAATCCTATGCAATAATATAAAGAAACCAGTCATTGTTCTATTTCACAACTACAGTGTAACTGTAATACTGAATTCAAATACATAGACTCGTTTTTCTTTTTATTTATGGCAATATGTGAAGGGCAAATTAATGTGTTTTTTCATTAAAAAAAAATTCTTTAAAGTGGGTCAAGAAGATTTTTTGTGACCACATCGTTTTTATAGGACACGTAGTACCCTCTGGTCTATAGATGTAAATTATGGTACCGTTGGGTTTTTTATTCCTACTTCATTAATGGGCTTCTCATTATCTTACAGCAAGTAAGGAAATATAACAGCACAGGATAAAAGATTTGGGAATGGATGTTTATAAATATTATGCTTCTGGAAGTTTTGCCATGGATTTCAATAGGACCCACAATGTCATCCCTTATCTTGATTTATCTTTTCAATAGCAAGAACAGTATCATATCATATATCCAGCATTTAAATGATGCAGTTTCTGTATATTCCATTACGATTTCAGTATCATATCGTATGCAGACTTTTAATGATGCTATTTCTATATATTCTATTATTATTTCATGCTTCTTTTTTTCTGCTGGAGGATTTTTGCCTTATAAACAGTGTTAACAACAACAGCTTTGTCCAATAACCTATAAGAATATTTTTTTCTGTATTTAGAAGGATAATTTCTTTGAGCCTCTCTAAGCGAGAAGCCCAAGAGAGAAACAATTTATTACAGAGAACATTGTTTCGATACCAGTAACAATACAGAAAGTATGTTTTAACTTCAAGCCAGAGAAAGCATTGTTCCCTTCCAAGACAATCTAACAATATTGTGTTACCAATACGAAACCTTCAGAATGCATTACTGTATAGGCATAGAGGTTTCTCAGAGGACAGTTTGTGATGAAAGTGTTTAATAATATATAAGTACAAATTCCATACTTCCTCCATTTTGGCAGACAATTATTGATGCATAAGTGTCGTAGAAGCAGCATATAAAGGACTAAAGCAAAACCATCACTAATTTTAATATACAAATTTGTACTTCTGCATTGTTTTCTATCCCTCTATATCAAAGCTCTTAATTTATGAATTAAGCATTGCAAACTGCTGGGAGATAGGTACTGTATTATGACCTTGATTATAGGGATGGGAAAAAACTAACCACACTGAAGTTTTGTTGCTTACAGACAGGAAGGTTTATTAGATTTGGGAATAGAAAAATCTGCTGATTTCCAGCCCAGTTTTATAACAGAATATAAGAAATCATTATAAAGATTGGGAGAAACTGATAAATGCAGATAAATGACTTAAAACCTTGTATATGATGTAGCTTTCAGTTCATCTTAGAACTTTATATATTATTTATTACACAAATATACTGATATTAATTGGTGAGGTCTGTTTTGACGGTCCTGTGTCTAAAACAGTTTGGGGTGCTGCAACGTGCCACACAGTGTTAACACTCTTAGGTGTACAAACATGATTTCCAAGATATAGGTATCCATAGTATTAAAATCATTCTGACCTGATGTTGTCTTTCTGAATTCTTTGTAACATAAAAATTGCTGTGTTGTTTTTCTGTAGTAAAAAAAGAACTGGCATGTTCAGAGGGATGCCTTGAGTCTAACAAGGGTCCCTTGTGCCTAAAAAGCTTGAGAACCACTGATATAAAACATTAAGTACATTTCTTGCCAAGATGTTCTTGTGTGAAGAGAAAGTTAGGGATATACACTTTCTTAAAAAGTGAACTTCTAAATTTAAAACAAAGAAAAGTATAGAGAAATTGTGAAGTTCTGACCCTTGCCAGTTATTCTACATAGCTATAAGAATAGCTTTTCTACACAGTTTGTACTGCTATAGGTGGCACCATTCAAAAAGGATCCTGTTTTCACTCAACTATCAGAACAATAAAACATAAACATGTAATTTTATTTTAGGAAAATGTCTTTGGATTGCACTGTAGTGAATGCAAGACTGGAACCTTTGCTCTCCAAGCTAGTAACCCTGTAGGATGTACTCCTTGCTTCTGTTTTGGGATGTCAGAATTCTGTTCAGAATTAGAAAACCATGCCAGAATTCCAGTAAGTAAAGCAATTCAAACTTTTGTATACAATTTTCTGGTACACCTCTGTTGTCACACTGGTTTTAATGGCGTTTCATAGCTTTGTTGATAAGAATTGAGTATGGTCTACTGACCTGTTTGCAAAACGTGTGGGGGAGAGTATGGAAAAATGACATTTAAAAGGGTAGTAGTGCATGTGAACATAACCATTCCATTTCTTAAAACACATTCTTCATGTCTGACAAAAAATAAAAGATAATTATAAAACAAGTTTCTCTTTTTTTTTAAATAAGTATGTTATTTTATTCCTCTAAAACAGCATTTAGTGTGCTGAAGCTGAAACTGCTTCCAGGATATTATGTTTAGCTAGAATAATATTGTAGAGTGTTTCTGTTATTTTTGGTATTGTAGGTAACCCTGACTCCAGATCAGTCCATTCTTCATGTGGTTTCTCAAAGTAATCTCACAGGAACAAAAGAAGGTGTATTTTCGCAGTTTCATGATGTTTTATTGGATGCTGCAACTGTCAGACAGCACTTGAATACAGAACCGTTTTACTGGAGATTGCCAGATCAGTTTCAGGGAGACCAAGTAAGTGAATTAAGATAAAAACTGGAATAGTTTATACATTATAACTTTCTCATCTTATCCAGATTACATATTTTTCTGTGTTGAATCCTCCATTGGAAGTTAAGAACCTTTTTGAACTTGGAGTTGCACTTGCAGCATATACAAATTATCTATTCATATCGTACAACTCATAAGATTTTTCTTATATCTTAAATTTGTGGATACCAATATTTCATCCATGTGTTATTTTTCAGGGACAGTAAAAAGGAAGAAACTTCGTTGAAAAATAACCTGAAAGAGACTTTAACCCTGACATTTAATATAGTCAATAGATTGTACGAATGGTAATGCTTAGAAATTGAATGAAAATGCACTGCACTCCTTGAGAAGACAGAAGCCTTACAGACGCATAATATTGCTTTCTGAAAAAGAGTATTTAATCTTGATGCAAAGATTTCTTATTTAAAGTCTATTTTTAGGTTTTATTGCAAATTCTTCAAAAACTGGCAGTTCTGCAGTCTTTTCATAGGAATGAAATGTTTTCAACCAGTAACCTTGGAAAAAATAAATGTAATACTTTATCATCCAAACAGCTCATGGCTTATGGAGGAAAACTGAAGTACACAGTTGCTTTTTATGCTTTGGATGGCTTTGGCACCTCAAATTTTGAACCACAGATTCTGATAAAGGGAGGTCACACCAGTAAATTAGTCATCTATGTGGATATCTCTGCTCCAGAAAACAGAGTGAGACATCACCAAGAAGTAGAAATAAAAGAGGTGAGCTTAGATATTTGAATGGGAGAGGGGAAATAAGGCTTTGTAAAAAAAAATTTTAAATACTTTAATTAAAATGCATCTGGGATTGGCAGGCGGAAGTGACTGACTGCTGTCATTTTATGGAAATAAATTAACTTGGAACTAAACTTAAATTTAGTTGGCTCATTTGAAAACGCACAAGCTGATGCTGAAACAGCGGGGAGATTTTGAAAATTAATTTAATGAATAAATTAAATGCATGTGAACTTTGCTATCCTTGGCCAACTCTCACAGTTTTTAGTGGCATTGCGTTTTGAGCTCAGCCAAAATGTCATCTTTTGGAATTGACCTTTATTTTTTATTTAGTTAGGAAGGCGCTGGGATGCTATAACAAAGTCAGAGAGTAGAAATGAGTAGTTTGTTTCATTCTCTAGAAACTTCAGGTGGCTATTTTGAAGGACTGGTGTAGTCAAGTCCTTGAATGAGCTGGATTCCTTTTTATTGGAGACAGATCACTGTGATGTAGTGACTATATTTTCCCAGGAGAGATTGTTGTCTTTCAATAAATATGTAGCTTTGAACATTCATTCCTTAATTTATTTTAATTGTGTTCCCTCTAGCATTTCTGGAAATACTTTAACTCTGTGTCTGACCAACCTGTCTCACACTCCGACTTTATGTCAGTGCTTAGCAATGTTGAGTATGTCCTTATCAAAGCATCGTATGGTCAAGGATTACAGCAAAGCAGGTAAAGAATCCTTTGGACTAATATATTTCATTACATTGACTTGAATTTATCTCGGTAATAGTTATAAACCAAGATGGCATTAAAGGCTTAATTCTAATGAGAGAAATATCATATATTTGAGCGTTACCCTGATTCCTTGGAATTCAGTGCAAACGCACCTAATAGTTTGAATGGAAAAAGACTCCCTTGAACCTCTTCATCTTCTGAGAAGTGCTAAGGGCTCTGCTGCTCTGAAAAGGTTCATAAAAGGAGTACAATGACTTGCCTACTAAATCACTATCTTGTATGGCAGACATCAGATGGGCTTGCATGTTTCTCCTATAAAGTTTCCTATCATCCTTTTATAGTTATTGGCTTACTCACTGCAGTATCTTTACTTTTACTTTTGAAATTAAAAACAAAATCAAGTGACCTTCATTAAAAATAAATAAAATGGTTTTCATATACAAAATTGCATTTTGGGAACCATCATACATCTGTGAGGCAAGTATAAAAGAGTCCCAACTCAGCATATTGATATTTTACATCCATTTCTTACTCACTTTCAATAAATTTAGATGACTATACAAGTTGCAGAGATGATATTTCATCATATAGTAGTGATGGACCTTAACCAGGGCACCATATCTAGATACTCTCAAGTTTGAAGAAATTTAGATGTGCATAAGATCCTACTTTGTGGACAGATCAAACTAAAATCTCTTATCCAAACCACCAAGTTGATCCAACTTTGGGGATCAGCTTTACTTGCTATTGATATTTGTGTTGTTTTATTCTCCTCTGAATATGTTTTATAGAATTGCAAATATCTCAATGGAAATAGGAATGAAAATTGAGGACATGCATTTGGGCAGAGAGAGAGCACATCTCATAGAGCAATGTGAATGTCCACCTGGCTATGCTGGATTTTCGTGTCAGGTATACAGCCACTTAGTAAACAAAACACCTTTCTGTGCCTTTCATTTCTGATAAAACATCTTACCTTAAAAGGTTTCAAAAACTGGCTTCATGTATAAAGCTTTATTTATTTCTTATGCGCTATTTCATGTCCTCCTATATCTATAGAGCTGTGCTCTTGGATACTACAGGGAAAAACATGCAGACCTGAATGTAAAAGAGCCACGTCCATTGATAATGCCGTGTGTACCATGTCAGTGCAATAACCATAGTGAGATCTGTGACTTGGAAACAGGAAAATGCCTGGTATGTACAGTTAGTTCCATTAATATGGTAATTTTTCAGAGCATCTAATGTTAATAGTTGATGAGCTGAAGAAATATTTTCTATGAGGCTGCGGTAGTGTTAGAGTGATGATATAGCCACGATGGTCCAGGAATTATGCAAGAGGAAAGGATTTTTCTGGGGCAGTGTCTTTTAATGGACCAACTGCTTGGTTGGAATAAAGTTAGACAGGCTTTTGATAGCAAGACAGTCTTCATCAAATTGTAGGAGGCTGTGACACTCCAGTGAAAAACAGTTATTCAAAATTTTTAAAAAGTTACAGATTTAAAACAGGAAAACATATAAGCAAAGGTATACTGACTGTTCCATCAGCAAAATTACCATGGGTGTGTACAGAAGTGCTTTGTGCATGTTTTGCAGCCCTGTAATTTAGATCACTTTTTATAATACTATGAAGTTACAGCATTCTTAAACATGACATAAATGCAGTGTTTGGGAGGAGGAATGGGGCTCTGAACCTCCCTGCACTTTCCAGGCTAGGAGGTAGGGGGCGCTTTGAAGCCTCCTGGGGCTTTTCTACTGGTCAGAAATTTGACCAGTATATAGAAGTTATTTAAAGTGCTGTAGCTTGTTAAAGTGCTGTAAAATACAGCACTTCAAATTGAATACCTCATTTAACAAGGGTTAATTTAAAGTGCTGTACCCATTTTTTAAATGCTGTAACGCTGTGCACTTCTGTTAAGTCATGGCCATAAAGCACTTTTAATGGCAAAAAAAACCCTTCTTTCTATACCTCATGTGTCTTAGAGTTTGACCAAGGTTAGAAAAGAAGTAGCAATATGTTACATCTACCCCAGAAATTGTAGGCTAGATGAGAACTGGCTTGACTTGCAATGAAATAAAGAATGTATCTACACTGCTACCTAGGGATGACTTTAGGACTGTTTTCAAATCCCTATAGGATGATTCTGTGATGAAAACAACTCCTTAACAGCTTATGCTTACTTTAAAGTATTCTTTCCACTGCTGTAGAAGGGTCAGACAATCTTTTGAAAGAACTGAAATTTTCTCCATTGCTTTTCAAATTATTACTGTTTGCTTTTTCAAGCTAGCGTATTTTCTTTCATTTAGATGTTAAATTCACAGTTTAAGTAATGTTTCTTGGCATCCCTCAGGCTTGTGCCTGAGCACCTCTTTCTTTGCCAGGCCTCTCCTACAGTATGAATCTGAAGGCTTATTTAGGGCTCCCCATCTCATTCTGTTGTTCTTACCATTTATAGATCTGAAGTCTGTTACTCCTATAAATGTCAGGAATTCTTACCCTAAATCTTGTTATAAGGTTATATATAAGTAACCCTGCTGTAAGATCAATGTACATATTTTTATTGCAGAGAATAGAAAATTGTTGTTATTGTTTTTAAACTGTCTGCATTTCTTTGTGTACTAGAACTGCAGAGATAACACAACTGGTGATCACTGTGGTGCTTGTGCCCCAGGCTACTATGGGAAAGTACTTGGATCTGTCCGTGACTGTTCTCTTTGTGCCTGCCCCAGAGCCAACACCATTAGGTAACCAAAAATTTCATTGTGCATTTTATTATTATACTGCTTCTCATGAGCACAATAGCAGCCTCTCATCATCATATTTCCCTGTGTTTAGAAGTTTTTACATCATCTACTATTTTTATTAGACTTTAGTTAATTTTGGGGCAGAAACTTGTATTCTGAGTTATTCTTGGGAATCTATAGCTTCCTGCAAAGAGGACTGAATGGGCCATGGTTAGGGATATCTCAAATAGATAGGATATGTGTGTTATTAAGAGTATCTGCTTGGCCTCTTCCTTCCATGGCTCCAGTAAAGCTCTATTCACAACTTAAGGCTGTTCTTCTGCAGCAGAACTTCTAAGGGAGGGTGACAACAAAGAAAATTCTTGTCTTCAGAGACAAAAAATGCTCTGGTGGACAAGTGATCACACTTTAGAAGTACCATTAGGTATGAATGTGGCCCAATCTTAGACCGTTTAAGCGAGCCCTCTCTTATATTGGATATACCATATCCATTGTTCACTGTGCCCGCCTGGCCTCAAACACCCGCTTGCGCGCTGCCTTGGCACGGGCAGTAAAGGATGTCTGCTCTCTGGCTTTGTGGGTTCCCCGTGATGGGCTTTGGTTGTCCCTCTGGCTTTCCCCAAACTTTCCTGCCATGTCTTTGAATGTTAAGTCAGTGTGGGGTTCAGCTTCGAAGTTCCCCTCAGCGATGACCACTCTGCTTGTGGGATGTTTGTTGGGCTCCACCTCCCCTACACCCCAACCTTACACCAACCTCTGGCGGGACGCCTGGTCTTGAAACAGCCCCCCTCTGATATGGATGTTCCTCGCACGCGCTCTGTGGTATCGTCGCTCCTTATTGCCCTAGACGATATCACCCCTGCTCCTTGGGGAAGGATGGTCAGTTACAGCAGGCCCTAGAACCCCCTTGAGCGGGTCGGCTCTATTCCTGGAGCCAGCAGGGGTGCCTCTGTCGGACAGGGGTAAAGAAAATGAAACGAAGAAAAGAAGAAAAAAAAATGCAGGAGGAATCCTATAGGACCTTCCAGTCCAGCATCCTACTGGCTGGCTCTCCAAGCCCTCCTGCCTGTGCTTGGCAGTGCTTCTTCGATGCTGGTCCCTCGGGGTCCCCTTATCCTTTCTGCCCCCAGCCCGGCTCCCTGATTTGGTACCTGGGAGTGATCGTGCAGGGAAACTCCCGGTCCCTCGAGGTTGGCTTCAGCCTCCCCCTCCTTGTCACCGTGCCCGTCTTGCCCTGGTCCGACAGCTCCACCTCCTTGCGTCCCCGGCAGTTTTAGGGGTGAGTCACCCCAAAAGCTCCTCCCCTTTTGGTGCTCTATTTCAGTACCCCAGGTGGGGAGATCCCTTGCAGCCTCTGCTGCTGCTCGCTGTCTGGGCGATCCCTGCTTGCGCTGGCTCCACCCTTTGCCGGCACGGAGAGCCTCTGCCTCCTCACTTGCTCTCTCTTCCCTACTGCTGGCAGCCACTTTTATCCTTGCCGGCTGGTGTGTCCTTGTGACATCACCTGCCGGCCTTAATTGTATAAAGGCGCGGCTTGTGAACCACGTGGGTTTTTCCTTTTGGCGTTCCAGCATTGCTCCTCCTGCGGGTAAGTAAAGGTTTTACCTCTCTCTCTCCATTTTGGTGTTTTTTTCTGTGCCGAGCCCTGTGGGCGGGGCTTCCCAGTCCCACTTCTCGTTATCTCCGGGACATTCACTGTTTTATCACTCAAGCTGAAATATACAAGCTGACTTTAGGATACTACACAGTTATCAAATAGCAATGAAATTGTGCATATTTTCAAAATATATAAAAATGTCACAGAAGTAACCTAGAGCCACTGCATGACAGTTGAGTGGATGACACTGCAAGCTTGCAGATTTAGTGCTGGAAATATTATGTGGGTACCTGCCAAGGCTAGTAAAATAGTTGTCTGTGCTTTTATAGTTTGGCATTTGGGTTGTAATTTATCTCTTCTCTTCTCTAGCTTTAGTCCTACTTGTGTTCTGAAAGATGTTGATGATTATCACTGCGATGCTTGTCTCACTGGATATGAAGGGCAGTACTGTGAAAGGTGAGATTGCATTCCCCATCTGGGAAATTTTTCATTAGAACTGTACATATCTGCATCTTGAATGGAGTATTCAGTTGTCATAATGTTTTTACAGTAGCTGGAGTGTCATAGAGTGGTTTGTGGCTGACTGTATAAATTATTAATGTTAATTTAGTAATGCTCTTCAAACATCTATATCAGCTAGTAATAAAAAAGTTTCTTTTTCAGTTTTTTCTGCTAATAGATATCAAAATAATGTGCAGTGTCTCTTTTTTTCCTCTTCAGGTGTTCTCTAGGTTATTATGGAGATCCTGAAGCACCTGGTGGCAGCTGTCAGCAGTGTCAGTGCTATCCAGATGGTTCTGTCGACAATAATTGTGATCGTATAACTGGAAAGTGCATCTGCAAGCAGGGTGTGGCAGGACAACTCTGTGATGAATGTGAACCAAGACACATCCTTGTGGAAAATGAATGTCTTTGTAGGTGGCTTTTCTTTGTTTCTTCCCAATAACTTTAGCTGCAGTCAGGTGGTATGTATAGAAGTGTAGTTTTCTGAGGTGTTTAAGCCAATTGTTTCTATTGTTAAGCTACTGCAGGATTTTATTTTTTGTGCTGTTGATTTTTAATACTGTGAACAACAAGTAAAACACTAGTATCTGTTACATAGAATGCATGTTATTTAAATGAGAAAGTAATAATACAGAACAACATCCAGGTAAGTGATCTTTAACCTATCTTGTACTATGTGACAGATGAGTTTAAGGTTGTGTTTGTTAGTCTGTAATATCTTTCCATTATGCAACTCCAAGACTTTTCTTGTGTAAGCATTTGTATTAATACAATATTCATATGCAAACCTTGCATATTGCTGAAATAGTTCCATTGGAGTTGTCTTGGTCATTTGGGTTCCCTTTAGTGGCTGGTAGCAAAACAAATTATGCAGCTTATGGTACCATACTTTTACAGTGAACTACTAATTGTGAACTAGATTTTGCCTGGCTTTTATGTGAATGGGCCTGGGAAAGTTCAGTGCAGTTTCACTAGCATAGAATCTATTTCAGTTGGCCCAACTCTACTGCCATGCCAGTGCAACCACATCCAGTTCAATGGTATTATTTTGTATTGTCACCATTGTAACCTACAGGATCAAACCTGTCAGACGTGCACTGATGGTAAACTGGCATAAGTATGATCAAAGTCAGTCCCTACATTGTTAAAAACATGATACAAAATGTACAATATTGTATGCAATCGCTGTTGTTTGTAGACCTACCTTCCATACAAAGTAAATGTCATATGCCAATCCAAGTATTTTGTTTCTTTTCAATGAATGTCTTGTTTTACTAATATTTTTTTCGATGGTTTCTTCAGCATGCGATGATGACTGTACAGGTGTCTTATTAGATGACTTGGTTAACCTTGACAAAGCCATATTTTCAGTGAATCTCACTGATGTTGTCCTTGCCCCATATGGGAAATTATCAGAGTTGGAGAATACAACAAAACAATTCAAGGTGATGTATAAACACACAAATTTAATGATGCTCCAAATTCAAAACTTTGGCTGATTTTTGATATCACTCATGTATTTCAGTAGTATCACTCTTGATTTTTTAATGGATTTAGAATTGTGCATGGCATTCTGTTCCAAAGAGCTTAAATTCTAATTCTCCCTTAAAGAACAGTGGACTTGTTTTCTTGCTCTGGCCTATTTATGATTGCACTTTAGTTCTGAAAGAAATTCTGTGATGCCCTTAAGGAGCTGTCACAGAAGCTGATAAAAATGCGTGGGCACATATAGAAATATTAATTGTTACTACATATTAGCAAAATGGGGTGCAGCCTTTTAGAGATTAGGATTTGAATTTTGCGAAGAGATGCTGGAGAAAAGCATAACAGGATTGGTTCACTGCTACATTTGCATAGTTGCCCTGCTACTATTCTGGTCTTGTCCCTTGAGTCCTATGCCTTTCTTCTATTGCTTACTTAGCCTGTACCTATATGCTTGGGGCTGAATTTGACTCTCTAAAATCTGTACTAAGAACCAGTTATTCCAGAGGCAGGCAGCCTAACTCTCTAGTTAAGGGAGAGCTCAACAGTTGCGATTTAACTTGCTTACATAGCATTTCAGAGTGTTGTGGTTCATATATTCACATGCTTGGAACATCACTGCTTTGCGAACTGCATCACAATACTAGAGGGGCACTTGCTATCACTGAAGATTAAGTTCTTATGGCTGGGTCTCCCTGCTTGCACAAAGGCAAAGTTAAACAGAATTTTTCATGGTTTGTGGTTGCTAAAATAAGCATGGATAGTGGAAAGCTCCTACTCAGCAATAACTGAAGTGAGACATGGTCTAAACTGTATGTAAAAACTACATGTTTCTTTGAGGGTTTTTTTTTCCTTTGAGCACCTAAAATATAATTTTATATATATTGTTTACAACATGGGGGGGATCACCTTATTCGCCTCTCTACTAGCTCAGAATTCATTTTAACCTCCCATTTTAATCATGCTTTATTTTTTACCTAATATATCCAAATATTACATTATGTTAATGTTAAAGCTTATGTAATTACATAATTAGTTTGTATTTGATAATGTTTGTGTTCTTGTAGGAAAATCAACTTTTGGCATATACATTTTAAAAGTATATTTAGCACTTTCCTGCTAAAATGAAGCCAGGTTTTATGCAAGAATTACATCAGTATCACTTTCGCCTTCACATATTTTAGAACATAAATCAAATTATGTAGACTAGTTGTCAGTGTGTTGATAAATGTTTAAGGAATGCCAGAAGCTTGTGGGAAAACTCGATGAGATTGTTGTCCCAGTGGGCAGGTTTAAATGTTATGACTAGCATACAGCTAGTCCTATTTGTGCTATGTCAAAAAATGAAATTGATATTTGCAGAAAAAATCATTTGATAACTTTATGAAAAATAATGGTAGCAATTACTTATCTTTCTCTTTGTCTGGAATCAGACCTGTGTCTGCCATTCTTCCTCTGGCCAATTTAAAAACTCTCCCCTCCTTCTGGGATATACAAAAATAAATCACAGAAAAGCCTAGAGAAAACTCTTCCATCTAGTCACAAAAAACTCTTCCATCCAATCTGTCTCACTGGACCTTGGTCATTCCTTGAAGAGTTTTAAGTTTTCTCTCCTTTTGTTGCCTTTTTCTGGCTTAGAGTCAGGGAGAGTAGATCTTACTTTTTCATATAGGACAGTCCTGGGGCTCTCAACAATCAGGTTTCTCCACCAGCTCTCACTTGCTTCTTTCTCATCAAGGCTAAATTTCTTCTGCTCTGTTACATTTCCATAATTCTCTTTCTGGATGTGGATGTCTCTGTAGCTAAAACATCGCTCCTACTTCAGCTTATTTACCCAGCCACGTTGCCATACGATTATCTATTTTTAAGCTTCCACTATGGTCTTTTTTAGCCTTTTCTGAAGGCCTTCCTGGGCTTGGCTTGAAGAGATTCAAAGCTCAGCCCTCTGCCATGCACTCTCTTTCTGAACATCAAAACAGAATTGCCCCTTCTCTGGCCTTTCCCTGTGTAGAAAGAAAAGATTCTCAGATCCCCCTGACATGCCACCTCAGCATTCTTTACTATACCCATCAGCTTGGGAACTACATCCCTGAAACTTGACTTAGGACTGTGCTGAGCCTGTGCTGTGTTAAAAGGGTCACTACGTCCTGTTAAGAACACCAGAGTACCTTGTCTTGCCAATTGCCATTTTTTGTGATTCTAGCTACAAAACAATTTACTGTAGAGTCTTATAGAACACTTACTTGGAATTATAGGTGAAAAGGATTTAGGATGGGTTATAAGGGACTCTCTAATACATGTCTAGAATTCAGTGCAGGATCTGCCCAGGTACAAATTTTTTCCTTATAAGGAATGTAATGACCAGGGATGTTATGACATTTCACACCTCTAAATATTTTTAAAAGAGCAGCGTCTTGTTTGAGCCCTGAACTGAAGAGCCTGCTTGTGATTAGTCTTTGCATTCGTGTATAGAAAATAGACTAGTATGTATGGCATTTCAGGCAGAGCAAGTAAATATTTTATCTCTCCATGTTCTCAGCCCAAGTGAAAAGGTATGAGTTAGTTCTAATATCGACCTTTATTCTAGTATGAATTTTTAACTTTTTTGGACAGAAATAGTTTTGGAAGCTCCAACTTGGGTAGTGCTGGACCCAAACTTCAGAATCCTCAAAACCTTATGGAATTGCGCGATCAAATTTTGTCTCTAGTTATAAGTAGAAAGTAGCATGTTGATGTTGGAAGTGTACAACACTTCAGAGTGTCTGTGGCCTGTAAGTGGAAAGGACCAAGAACTAGATTCTGACTCCCTGGACACGCCTTTATGGTGCCATTGTTACTGCGCCATGCCAGTGGTGCACAGTTATTTTTAGCCACTACATCACCATAGCAATGCACTATAGCAGGGGAGTGTGTTGCTATGGTGATGTAGCTGCAGCGTCACGGTTTTTGCCCGCTGATGCTACGTCGCTGTAGTGCGTTGCTATAGCAATGTAGTGTCTTGTGTAGACATGCCTCCTGCTCCACAACCTTTTATACATCTGAGCTGTGAAGGTGATTGAGACCTGCCTTAAAACTGAAAAAAATGGCTAGGTGATATAAATTATCCCAAGCATAATGAGCATTTCTGAGTGGACAAGTAGCATGACCAGAGCTACGCAGTATTCCAATGATCATAGAATCATAGAAAATTAGGATTAGAAGGGACATCAGGAGGTCATCTAGTCCAACCCCCTACACAAAATAGGACCATCCCCAACTATATCATCCCAGCCAAGACTTTGTCCAGTTGGGTCTTAAACCTCCAAAGATGGAGATTTGACAGCCTCTCTGGGTAGATTGTTCCCTCCAAGTGACAAAGTTTTTCTTAATATCTAACCTATGCTTCCCTGGCTGCAACTTGAGACCATTGCTCCTTGTTCTACCATCTACCACCACTGAGAACAGTCTAGCTCCATCCTCTTTGGAACCACCCTTCATGTAGTTGAAGGCAGCTATTAAATTCCCTCTCAGTCTTCTCTACTCCAGACTAAATAAACCCAATTCCCTCAGCCTCTTCTCATAGGTCATTTGCTCTAGCCCCCGACCGTTTTCGTCGCTCTCTGCTAGACTACCTCCAATGTACCCACATCCTTCCTGTAGTAGGGAGCCCAAAACTGGGCACAGTACTCCAGATGTTGCCTCACCAATGCCAAATAGAGGGGAATAATTACTTCCTTTCATCTTCTGGCAACACTCTTATTAATGCAGCCCAGTATATATTTTCATAGATTTCATAGACATTAGGGCTGGAAGGGACCTCAGAAGATCATCAAGTCCAGCCCCCCTGCCCGAGGGGCAGAAAGTCAGCTGGGGTCATAGGATCCTAGCAAGATAAGCATCCAACCTTCTCTTGCAGGCGTTCAGTGTAGGTGCTTGAACCACCTCCATTGGCAGCCTATTCCAGACCTTGGGGGCTTTGACAGTGAAGAAATTCCTTATGTCCTTATGTCTTCCTTATGTCCATCCTGAAACAGTCTTGCAGGAGTTTATAACCATTCAACCTTGTCATCCCTTGGGGCGCTCTGGTGAACAAACGTTGCCCTGGATCCTGGTGAACACCCCTGATAAACTTATAGGTGGCCACTAGATCACTCCTCAGCCTGCGCTTTTCCTGGCTGAAGAGTCCCATAGCTCTCAGCCTGTCGTTGTAAGGTCTGTTTACCTGACCTCTGATCGTGTGCATGGCTCTTCTCTGGACTCTTCTCAAGCTTCTCCACATCCTTTCTGAATTGAGGAGCCCAGAACTGGATGCAGTACTCCAGCTGCGGCTCCACCAAGGCTGAGTACAATGGGAGAATGATGTCCTGGGATTTGCTTGAGAAGCATCTGGATGCAAGCCAGAGTTTTGCAGCCTTTACTAGCCGCAGCATCACACATTGAAGGCTCATATTCATCTTGTGGTCAATCATGTTCCCCAAGTCCCTTTCATCCATAGTGCTAACCAGCGTAGCACTGCTGAGACTATAAGGATGCTGCAGGTTTTTCCTCCCAAGATGGAGAACCTTGCATTTTTCATTGTTAAACACTATCAGGTTCTCATCCACCTATTTCCTGAGCCTGTCCGCACGTGTGGATGCTTTACCCCAGAATTTGGCCAGTCCGCTTCTGACTCCAATGTCCACATCATTAATGAAGATGTTGAACAGTATAGGTCCAAGGACAGAGACTTGGGGGACCCCACTGGTCGCAGGGCACCATGATGGTTGACTTCCGTCAACCACCATCCTCTGGGTCCGACCACGGAGCTAATTCCCCAGCCAGCAGATCGTGGTGGACCCAAGGCTGCAGTTGGCCAGTTTTGCCAAGAGGTGATCGTGGGATACCAGATCGAAGGCTTTTTTGAAGTCAAGATATATGACGTCAATCTCCTCTCCCTTGTCCAGGTGATAGATCACCTGGTCATAAAAGGAAATAAGATTGTTCAAGCAAGACCTGCCCACAACAAACCCATACTGGCTATCCCTCAAGATGTTGCCGTCGGCCAGTCTGTTAAGAAAGGCCTCTAATAATCTTTTCTAAGACGTTCCCCGGGATAGAGGTCAAGCTGATGGGCCTGTAGTATGTTGGATCCACTTTCCTCACTTTCTTGAAGATAGGCACCACATTGGCCTTCTTCCAATCTTCAGGCACTTCACCAGAGCACCAGGAGTTCTTGAAGATACGTGCCAGAGACTGGACTATGATGCTGGCCAGCTCCTTGAGTACCCTGGGGTGTAGATTGTCAGGGCCGGCTGACTTGAAGGTATCCAGACTCTCGAGGTGTTCCTTCATGAGGTCAGCATTGATGGAGGGCAAGGAATTTCCCTCATCCAGGCCTCCCTATGCTGTAATGGGCACGGGCGTCCCATGGGACTGGTGAAAAACTGATGCAAAGTACCCATTTAACAAGGTTGTTTTTTCCTGGATTTCAGTCGTCAGTTGTCTCATCCCATTTAGCAGGGGTCCAGTGTTGCCTTTACTTTTCCTCTGACTCCCCACATATCTAAAGAAGGATTTATTGTCCTTGATACTTGTAGCTAATTGGAGTTCTGTCGCAGCCTTGGCTTTCCTGGTTCTCTCCCTGCAGGTCCGGACCAGTGCAGAGTATTCCTCCTTGGATGTGGATCCAATCCTCCATCCTTTGTAGGTCTTTCTTTTTAGATGCAGGAGGTCCACTAGTTCCCTGGAGAGCCAAGGGGGCTGCTGTGCCCTTTTGCTGCCTTTTCTCTGAGATGGAATAGCGTTAGCTTGTGCATTGAGGATCGCTTCCTTGAGGAGCAGCCACTCTTCCTGAACTCCCCTCCCCTTGGGGTTGTGATCCCTTAGGGCCTCACCAACAAGCCTCCTGAGCTTGTCAGAGTCAGCTTTCCTGAAGTCAAGGACTTCTATATTGCTGACTGACTTGCCAGCTTTATGGTGGATGGTGAAGGTGATACGCTCGTGATCACTGTCACTCAGCTTCCCCTCGATTATTAGGTCACTGATTAAGTCGTTCCCAATTGCCAGTACCAGGTCAAGCAGCGCTTTATGTCTCGTTGGCCCATAGACCTCTTGTATCAGGTAGAGGTCATCCATGCACGAGAGGAAGCTTTGCGACTGCTCGGATTTAGCTGAGCACTCTTTGTACGAGATGTTTGGGTAGTTGAATTCTCCCATGACAACCATGGACCTGGAGCATGCGGCCTCAGCCAATTCCCTGGCGAATGCCTGGTCAAGCTCTTGGCTTTGGGTGGAAGTTCTGTAGTAGACTCCCACCATCGTGTCCCCTGTGCCCTGTTCCCCCCGGATTTTAACCCAGAGGGTCTCCACTCGTCCACCCTGGTCACAAATATTAGCTTGCAGGGACACGTAGCTCTCCTTGACGTAGAGAGCTACGCCCCTGCCCCTTTTGTTATTCAATCTCTCCTGTACAGGGTATAGCCATTTATACCCATGGTCCAGCCATGGGTAGAGTTCCACCAAGTCTCCATTATCCCTATGACATTGTAATAATTTGCGGTAAGCAGGAGGACAAGTTCCTCCTACTTATTCCCCAAGCTCCTGGCATTTCTGTACAGGCATGCAAGTGTCCCCTTGGGGGCCCTTGCCTTGCCCACAGATCGTTTCAAGACTGGGACAGGGGGCTCCTTAGAGTGCCATGGCCTGCTGGCTTTGCAAGGGTTGCTCAGTGGGCCAGCAGTGGCGGTAGCCCCCCCATCCCCCAGCAGGCTTAGTTTAAAGCCCGATGGAGCAGGTCACCCAGTCTGGCTGAGAAGAGCCTCCTCCCCAGTGGAGAGAGGTGGAAGCCGTCCCTTCCCAGCAGCTCATTGCCTCTCTCACCATGACTGTGATCATGAAAGCCAAAGCCTTCCTGATGACGCCAGCGCCGCAGTCTTTGGTTATCTATCTGGATCCTCCTCTCCCTCCTCAGCCTGTAGCCCAGGACTGAGAGGATCAAAGAAAACACCAGCTGCGCCCCCAGACCCTTTAGCCCTGCTCCCAAATCCCTGTAGCACCTCATGACCCGGCTGGGAGCGCTCTGAGCTGTGTCATTGGTGCCCACATGGATAAGGAACATGGGATAGTGGTCTGGAGGAGCTTAGGGATCTTGTCCGCAATGTCTCAGATGTGGGCTCCTGGGAAGCAGCAGACTTCCCGGGTTAAGGGGTCGGGGTGGCAGATTGCCCCCTCAGTCCCCCTCAGGATGGAGTCTCCCACAACAAACACTTTGTGTTTTGTCTTGGGGAGAGCGGGGGTGGTAGCTACAGTAGTGCCTGTGTTGCCTGCGGGAGCTGGCAACTCAGCAGGCTCTGCTGGGGCTGCAAGAGGTTTGTACCAGTTGCATAGCTTCAGCAGGGCAGGGGCCTTGGTGCGGCGGGCCTTGGGGCCCTTGATCACCTTGGTCCATCCCCTTGGCTGGACAGAATGAGAGGTCCCCGAGTCCTCCCTTGTCTTGGAGGGAGACTGGTCTACCCTCCGTGTCCCAGGGGAGAAGGGCCTGGCAGAAGGAGTCTATCTCCTGCTCACAGTCCCTGATGGCATGCAGTCTCTGGACTGCGGCTTGAGCTCCTCCAGCTCCTCCAAAGAATATATTCTTTGCCTTCTACACAGCAAGGGCACAACACTGTTGACTCATTCAGCTTATTGTTCAATATAACTCCCAGGTCCTTTTCTGCAGAGCTGCTGCTTAGCCAGTCAGTCCCCAGCTCGAACTGGTGCATGGGATTGTTCCATCCTAAGCGCAGAACTTTTGCACTTGTCCTTATTGAATTTCATGAGATTTCATTTGATCCAGTCCTCCAGTTTGTTGAGGTCTCGCTGAATCCTAGCTCTACCCTCCAGCATATCTACAACTCCCTCAGCTTTATGTCATCTGCAAACCTACTGAGGGTGTACTCCATCCCATCTTCCAGATCATTGATGATGATGTTGAACAAACTGACCCCTGGGGCACTTTACTTGATACTGGCTGCCAACTACACATCGAGTCATTGATTACTACCCCCTAAGCCAGACGATCTAACCAGTTCTCTATCCACCTCACAGTCCCTTCATCCAACCCATACATACTTCCTTAGCTTGTGAGAATGTTGTGTGTGACCATCTCAGAAAACTTGCTAAAGTCAAGGTATATCACATCCACTACTCTCCCCTTATCCACTGAGTAAGTTATCTCATCATAGAAGGCAATTAGGTTTGTTAGGCATGACTTGCTCTTGGCAAATCCATGCTGACTGTTTCTACTCACCTTCTTCTCCAAGTGTTTAGAAATGGATTCCTTGAGGACCTGCTCCATTATTTTTCCAGGGATTGAGGTGAGGCTGATTGGTCTGTAGTTCCCCAGATCCTCCTTCTCTGTCTTAAAGATGTGCACCACTTTTGCCCTTTTCCAATTGTCTGGGACCTCTCGCAGTTGCCACAAGTTTTCAAAGATAATAGTCAGTGGCTCTACAGTCACATCAGCCAACTCCCTCAGCGCCATCGGGTGTATCACATGTGGCCCCATGGACTTATACACATCCAGCTTTTCTAAATAGTCCTGAACTTGTTCTCTCACCACTGCTGCCTGCTCACTCTTCCTCAAACTGTGCTGCCAGGTGCAGTAATTTGGGAGTTGACCTTCCTGTGAAGACTGAGGTGAAAAAGGCATTGAGTACTTCAGCCTTTATCACATCATCTGTCACTAGGCTGCCTCCCTCATTCAGTAAGTGACCCACACTTTCCCTGATCTTCCTCTTGTTGCTTGTAGAAACCCTTTTTGTTACCCTTCAGGTCCCTTGCTAGCTGCAATACCAATTGCACTTCAGCCTTCTTGATTTCATCCCTTCAAGCCCGTGCAATACTTCCTAGTTGTTTATCCAAGTTTCCAGTTCTTATAAGCTTCCTTTTTGTGTTTTTAGCTCATTGGAGAGTTCTCATTGACTTGTCTTCCAGGGGATCCTTCCCATCAATTCCCTGAGTGAGTTACAGTCTACTTTTCTGAAGTCCAGGGTCTGTACTCTGCTACTCTCCTTCCTTTCTTTCCTCAGGATTCTGAACTCAATGATCAGGTGCCAGCAAGTAGTCCCAGGGGATAATGTTAGGCATCATAATTTAGAGGCATCTTTAGGCTGCTCCGAAGAGACCAGCTAACCCTTGATCAGGCTAAAGTAACAAAGAAGTGGGTGATGTAGAACCATCTTCCTCTATCACACACAGTCAGTAGAGTCCACTGGTCCTTAATCATGCTCAGTTGGCTGGTTCGAGAGATTTGACACCTAATTGCACCAAGAGTACTTGTGAGATCAGCTGATATCAGCTCAGATTTTTTGATTTACATGTGTAAAATCAGGCATTTGAACATAGTAATATTAATAAACTTATATTACCTAAAGTATACACTAAGTTTTTGTATTCAAAATTTTCTGGTTACAGAAACAGTGGCTTCATGAAATCTGTGCTAAAAATTATACATTAAATATTAATCTGTTATTCCTTACAGCGGGTTTTATTACCTAGAGAAGATCCACTTCATTCAATACAGACAGCAAAAGAACATCTGATGAGTATATCGGGACGCACTGATCAACTGCAAAAGGAGGCAAGTACTCTATGTTTTGATTTCAAGTTACAGTGATATTTGAGGAACCTTTTATGGAAAAGTCTTAGGCCTTACAGTATTCAATGGGGGTGAAGAGAGAGTTGTTTAGAAATTACTGTAAAAACCTATAACATTTAATAGAGGCATTTTTTTGAGTTATTCTGTAAAATTCTGCAGCAGAGGTATAGCATTCTACTACAGAATGGTTAAAAACATACAAAAGGTCTTCTCTAGTATGTTTTAGAAAACTTTAATTTTTAACTATTTTAAGGATTCATATTTCAAGTAAGGGAAATATTTTCTTCTTACTAGTTCTGGCAACCTTTTTGTCATTTATGGATGTTTGCCAGGTGTTCCTACCCTTTAACTACATCCACTGTTGTGTTTTTTTTACAAAATAATTTAAGTGAGCAGACTGCAAATGAATAAGCAAAGCATTTTTTATTTAGTCTTCACTCAGGTAAAGGTCCTACTGAGGTTACAGGGGACATGTCTACATGTGAGCTTAGATGCATATTAGCCTATTTTAATGCACATTAAAGCATCACTAAAATGTGCTATTTAGTTAATGCTCATTGAAATAGACTAATATGCATTAAGTGTCACTAAAACTGTGCTCTTTAGTTAATGCTCATTAAGATAGGCTAATGCGCATTTTCGTAGTACCTCACAATGGAGGGTGCCTGTACATGAGCCAGTCAGTTGCTTTGATGTGCTGTAATTAATTGAGTCTGCTGGAGTGTGGTAATTACTGCGCTGCAGCCAGCCTCCACGTCTTGTGTATCACTGTCCCCATACTTCAAAATGGCAGCGGGGCGCTTTCACTAAAGCTTGTTTGAGCTTTAGCTAAAGTGCCCCCACTGCCATTTTGAAATGCGGGGATGCTGATATACAAGATGTTCCAGGCGCTTTAATTAGAACGGTTCTCAGAACTCTAATTAAAGCCCCCCACTTCCCCTACCCCCCATGCCCCACCAGGGAAGTAATAAATGGGGATAGCAGTGTTATGTACTAGAGATCTGCCATATCATTTATTGACTGCTTGTGCTCTTCTACATTTCTAACATAAATCAGCATCTTCAAAGATACAGATGTTGCTATTATTACATGAGGTGCCATATCTGGAAAATGACTTTATTTTAAAATATTTTAATTTCATCTTCTCTTCTTCAAAGTAATTATTTTGGGGTGGCAATATCTCTTGTAATTTAGAGAGCAATGTCTCACTGATATTGAAGGATGCAAGGCGCACAATTACTAATCCACCTGCAGGCATCTCATCTCAATTGGTTGGCCAGCATCTGAAATCTACTTAAACTTGACCTTATTTGTCAGGAAACGTTATTTGTTTTTTGTCCCTATACAATTCACTGAAAACCTTAGAAATGTTTTTTATTCAGTAAAAAATTCAGAAGAAAACCACAAGTCTTGAAATGTTATCATAAAAACATTAATTTGTTTTTATGCTAGTTGACTAGAATGTTGGAGAGAGGCTGGCAACTCAACAGCAGCACTCAAAGAAACATGAACAGGAGTCAGGAATTGACTGTATCTATTGAGACAGTGTATACAACCATCAAAGGTAATGTGCCTGATTTTAAACTATGGCCACTCATACACCTTTTGTAAATCTGAGACAATTGTTTCCAAAGGGAGGATATCTATGCTAAATTTGTGAAAGGGATTCAAACTTACTCCATCTTTTTCCTAATGACTTGAATGAATTGTTTCATTCTCACTTAGTCCTTGCTGAAGTGGCTACATCATTAAATGAGACATTGGGTCTGGATTTCCAGCTGTCAAACAGCACAACTCAGAGTTTGCTGGAGAATATCTCTACCCTGCTGGAAACAATGCATAAAAGGCATTTCAGGGAGCAGCACCAAAATGCCAATGCTGTACTGAAGTAAGTATTATCTCATTGCTGTTATATACCTGGAAAATATCTCAGTTTTGTAACAGTATATGGAAAGAAAACGTGTTGGTTGTGCTGTGCTGGAACTGTAGGGTAGACTCTTTGAAACACATGTAAGGATTTTATAAACCCTACTCACTGTGATGCTAAGATTCACCGGTATTTTTCCCCACATACACGTATCACTAGTTTTTGAGGGACTGATGGTAAAGACAGGAGCAGAGATGGTATGTATGACACCACGCATTATTCTTAGTATTATTACGGCTATTATTATTATTGATAGTCATAGTAGTAGTAGTAATAATAATAATAATACTTTAAAATTATTAGTTGCCAGAACTGGGAAACCTAAATACTGGCTCTTTTACAGAATTTTGGTGGGATTTTTAAAATGTTCATTTTCCTACCTCTAGTTTCACTGAAATCCATAAGAATTTTATTGTTGACTTCAGATTTAGACTGATGCCAAATGCTTTGGAGAATCAAAATCAAGCAATTGCTGTGCAATATATTAGTCTAATACACCATTTTCTAGTTAGTACCTGTAGACGCAGGTACTAATAGTACCTGTAGATGCAGGCACTAGAAAAACAGTGCATTAACTGGTGTGCTGTACTGCACATGTAGATGCTAACTGGGAGCAAATTGGTCCTGGTTAGGCAGCAGGGAGCCACAGGGGGCAGGGGAAGCTGTCTTGGCTCAGTGGGACGCTGCCTGCCAGCCACGCGGAGATTGGGTCCCAATCCTCCACATGGCTGGGAGAGCTGTCCTGGCTGCTAGGCAGCTGCCTTCTAGCCATTTGGAGATCAGGACATGTATTATTAAGGCTATCTCCACATGGTTGGGAGGCAGCTGCCTGCCCAGCCAGAACAACTTCCCTCTTCCTCCCCCACAGAGCTCCCCCTGGCTGCTACAGTGAGACAGAGCAGTGGGACAGAGCAGGACAGAGCCCTGGACTGGGCTGATCCTGTCGAGTTCAGTTTGTTCCCAATGGGGGCACACATGTAGACATGTCCCAGGGAGTGCTTTAATGAGCCTGAATTTTCTGCGCAGAAAATTCAGATGCATTAATTGCACATGTAGATATGCCCAGTGTTTGCTTAAATGTGTCAGATAAATTGAATAATTTTATTTTCATATATTAATGTGATCCCAAAGTAGAGTCGGGTAGCAAGCATGCTTCACTTTGCTCACCAGTCTCTCATGCTTGCTCTTGTCTTGTCTAGTAATTTTTTTAAAAAATAGACATGAAAATGAACTAAAATGCAAACTAGTTATTCTCATAATAATGAATGACTTGGAATAGCATATAAAAGCACCTCCAATCACTCCATCACATAGTAACAGAATGTTCTGACTTTCACAGTAGCCTGGACTGTTATACAGGGCATTTCTCAATTAACTTTTTCAATTACTGGCTCACAGCAGAAATTTCTGAAAGTTCTCTGATAACTGTCCTTTGACAGATTGAAGAAGAGAGTTAATAAGATTTATGCCAGTACTGTAAGAGTCTGCTCTGCAGAATTTATCTTGCTATGCAGCTGCAAATTCAAAACTGATTTAAATAAGCAGCTTGACAGTGCATTTGTCAGGGAGCAGATAGTTACCTCATGGATCACAGTGAATTGCCTTTTTGATGATATACCATTAAACAGTATTTATAACTTAAGTCTTTCTACATTTACTTCAGAAGACAAAGTTCCCCATCAATTTAGAGAGTAACCTTTCTGCTATAGTTTAGGGGATGCCTATGTAAAATATATTCATACTAGCACCTTCTGTTTTTTATTATGAAGTAGAACTACAGTTTCTGATGTTAAGAACTATAGATCAATATTTTAAAAATATAAATGCAAATACATAGCTGGTATTTAGTAGGTGAGATGAAATGTGCTTTGTAGTTTGTGATAACTCTATAAATGAAACATACTTTGCTGTAGTTGAAGACATAAAAAAGCAGATTAAAGGAAAAATCAGAATTATTTATGTAGAAGTGGCACTTCAGGGCCTGTAGTGTGCATGTTATATATTGGTGGAACATAGGAGCTCCGTGAAGGGTCAGATCCTTAGAAACCTGAGTTCAGCATCCTGTCTTTGAAAATAGCCAGGATTAAATATTTTGCTGGAAGGTGCAAAAATAATCATCATGGAAAAATATAGGTAATAAAGGTAAATAAATAGATAAATAAAGGTTAGGTAATTCTTTGGCAGTAATTCTAGGATTACATATAAAACCATTTTTAAGGATAGCTACAGGATTTTTCTCTCTTCTAGTAACTATTGTACTGAGAGATTGCATATTTTTATTAAGAATATGTAGAGAGTCCATTTTCCCTCTAACTGAGGTCATGGGCAAAGCTAACAAGCCACAAGGCTCGTCACAAACATAAACCAGCAATATCTAGTCTTCTCTTGGTACAAGCAAATTTTATAGCTGGATGTGTGTTTCTGGTTCGTGAACAAACTTGCGTAAGTTTATATAAAAGTCAGCATTTAGCTTGGATAATCCTCTGTTTTCAATTCTCACACCCACCTACATTTATTGACTATCCTCTTTCTCTCTTTATTAGAGCTGCAGAAAGGTTGTTGCTACGGGTTCAGAAAGAGTATCACAGACCCCAGCAAGAATTTGCAGAACTGAAAAAAGATACAAGTGATCTCTTGTCAAACCACATGAGCAGACTACAGGAAGCCCAGGACTTGGTGAATGAGGCTCATGCTAACACAAATGAGATGAACCGTCTGCTTCCCCTTATCTATAGTAACCTGGCAGAATTAAATGTAAGATTGGAGGTTCCACATTGTCAAATACAAAAGTATCAAATAAATATTTTGTTTTAAATAGTTCACTATAGAGACTTAAATTCTTCTTTAGATTTTAAAGCTAATATTTTTAATATCCAAAAAAGCCTATGTAGAATCTATGAAATGTTGATAATAGAAAAGGTTAGACAGTATTTGACTTCTGCACTAGCTCATTCTACAGCTTTTCACAAAGCAATTGATTTATGTTACAGAATAAAAAGCTAAACATAAATGAGGAAAATGACCTTTCCAACATGCTAATTAAGGAAGGGAAGGCATTGGTGGATGTTGCTGCACGTCTTGCCACAGATGTAAAGAACTCTACATCGGTAAGTTTCTAAACATGCTAATATTAATTTTGTGTAGTCTGTTGTCTGTTTCATTTGATTCTTTAAAAAAGTAAATAATGCTACTACTAAGAATCTAGATCTCCAACGAGATGGGCTGATTCTCTGGAATGCGAAATTGCGGCATCATGTGGATGACCTGGTTATGCAGATGTCCATGAGAAGAATGCTTGACTTAGTCTACAGAGCAGAGGATCATGCAGCTGAACTTCAAAGACTTGCAGACGTTTTAGACAGGTAAAAGCATCAAGATTTATGAACTCAATAGAGGCTTCATCTACATTACTGCCAGATGTAGTTAAGATAAATAATACGTTAAGCTGCTAAGAAAGCAGATCATTTTTTCTCTTCTTTTCAAACTACAATAAATTTAGTTGCTTTTACTTTTAATGTAAGTAAGTGGTATTTTTATTTTAGAGATGTAGAAAGGGTTGATTAATGTCTTTCTGTTCACATGAATGACCATTTCTAAAACAACTAGCACATGAATGTTTAAATTAATGTATGATCAGTGGATACAATGTTGTATGACTTTTTATATACCCATCAGTTGCAGATATTTATATAAATAGATGTATATTTTTTTTCTTCCACAGTGGCCTTTCAAATGTAAGAAACGTATCTTTGAATGCAACCAGTACTGTCTATGCCCATCCCAACATTAAAAGTTTGATTGAAAGTACAGAGAGTCTAGCAGATGATGCTTCTCGAATTATAATTGACCCCTTGGACCTGGTAAGTGTTCATGTTTAAGTCGTAGGTTCCTCCCATATCTGGCTCTTCTATGAATGCCTGCTCATATGCTTTTCCATCATTCTGTACTCTAATATCTGAGTCTCCTTGTTAGACATCTGCTGAATCCACTCTTGCCTCCTTTCGTGATTCCTGTCCTGACTTAATCCCAAAGGACAATGGTGGCAGTATCATGTTCTTTGATACCACCTGTTGCTTTCTATTCTCCCTGAACATCTTTCCCACTTCGTTTCCACTTCTGAAAAATACTAGCTTGGGTAATTCTTTTCTTTCATGTATCCATCATCTGAGTCACCTTCCTGCTGGACTTTGATTATCAGATTTTCTTTCTCCTCATCACAGCCTTCCACCCTCACTTTTTTATGAATGTAGCTTCATTTTTGACACTCCCTTTGACACTGATTTTTCTCTTCACCTCCTTGTTTGACCTCCATCCCTGGATCACCTCCCCACTCAAAGTAGCCAACAACACAAGCATATCTTTATTATACTCTACTTCTTATCTCCAAACATTAGCTTATTTCATTTAACATCATCCACTTCTCCCATTCCACCTGGGCAGGGGTGCTCAGCCTCTGGTTCACAGGCCAAATCTGACCTGTGGAGCCATTGCATCTAGTCCACGATGCTCCCCATGCATCAGGGAATTTAGTGGTCAGGAAGCAATGGCAATTAATACCACTACCCCTACCCTGCCACCAAATTCCCAAACCCCATGCACCTGGGTCGAGGCTGGGCCACACTCCCCTCCCCTGCGTGGCTGGGTCAGAACCAGGCCATGCCCCTTCCCCGTGCATGGACAGGTTGGGACTGTGCTACCCCAACCCCCAATGGTCCAGGTCTGGCCCCTACTGCACCTATCTTGTGCTCTAGATCAAGCCTACTGGCTGGATCCAGGCCACCGACAAACCAGCACCACCCTGCAGGGTGAAATGGTTGGGCAGCATTGCTGTAGGCCATTCTGAGGTCTCCAATCCTTACGTACCCAATAAACAATATGCTTTTTCCTTCATTTCAGTTATATACATACAAACACATACATGTGTGTGTGTGTGTGTGTGTGTGTGTGTATTCTCTGTTGGTCTATTTAACCCTGATATCTTTGTTCCTACAAAATCTATCCCACTTAACACCTACACTGAGCTCACTCTTGGCACAGACTTTCTTTACCTCTTCCACATTGCTTTATGTGTTGAAAATGTTCCAGAATCATATATAGTTCATTAACTACATATTTATTTAGTCATCCTTTAGTCTTGCTACCTTCAGGACATTGGGCCAGAGTCTTAGTCTTCTATTACCAAGATTACCAACTTAGACATTTTGCTTTACATTATACCCTTTCTTCTTTTTCAAGTTTGAGCAGTACCTAGCACATTGTGGGTACTACTAGAAAAAAAAATTTAATTGTTTCATGAGCTAGTACAAAAAGTCGTAGCACATATCTAGCACTCTGTGGGTACATCTACAAATGTGCTTTACTGCAGAGTTGACTAATTAGCTCTGTAGTAAAGTGTCATTGTCTACACAAATGCCAGAATTAGAGTGCAGTAAATTAACTGTGCCATAGGAGAGTACCGTTAGGGACAGTAGTATCTTATGGTGAAATGCATGTGTAATGCTGACCTGGGCGTAAATTGCATCCAGTCAGCTCAGACAGCAGGGGGCCAGACCCCTACGCACCGCCTCGCCACGCGGCTCTGCACTTTGGGCACCCTTGTGCCCCAGCCATCTCCTGGCCGCCCTCTGCTGCCACCTGAATCTCAGGGCTGACCCCCAAACCTGCTTCCAGTCTGGGGCTGCTCTGCCCTGGCTCAAAGTATGAACCTGCCCAGGAGCAGTTAACTCTGGTGCAAACTGTGCCAGAGTTTATTCCATCACCTTAATAGCATGTGTAGATCCACCTTGTATGCTCAAAGTTATGTTCAAACTAATTAGCATACTTCCAAAATGCTTTTCTACTAGTAAGTTCCACTTTACATATGGGGAAACTGGTTCAAAGAAAGCTTAAGGCCAACATTTTTTAATATGAGTCCCTATCTTTAAGTACCCAGTTTTCATAATTTTGTCATTACCAACTTTCCTGAGGTAAAACTGTGAATCAGCACCTGAGTTTAAATGTAATAGTTTATCATTCCTAGTTTCTATTCCATCAGGTCATACCAAGATTCACTATTGTTTATTTACTTTTGTTATACTGAAAAACGTTAATGTCCCAAAGTTAGTGAATTCATGCTTAGCAAACTAATATGTTGAAAAGATCATAATAATCAGAATATACATGAAATCAATACCATTTGAGGATTGGTAGAATTTCTTGCAGTTGAACTAATTTTTTTCATATTTGGCAAGCATTGTTTGTTTTTTCAGCCAGGCGAATCTTTTGATTCTCTTGGGAAAGACACCTTACTGCTTAGTTCGAAATTTCTAAATGAAGCAAAAAATCTGAAGAGGAAAAATGATGGTAAGTTGCATAGAATGAACATTTTTCACAGTATTTTCATAGCTATCCACTGTTGTTTATATGTTCAATATGCAGTGAATGTAAATTTAATGGGGAAGAGACATAAATAAGAAGAATAAACCAATGCATCATGGATAAGTGTTGTTGTAATGTCAAATACGGAACATAATTTTCCTTTGTGAATATTAAAAGGAAACCTCTGTTCTGTGTCTCTTCTTTTTCCAAAACATACTTCTAGAACATAACTGATTATTCCTTACCAATTATTTCTCCAAATGCAGTGAATTTAGTCATTAGAGCGGACGCAAGGGCCAATAAAGATAGATTAATTCTTGCACAGTCCGTTTACCTCAGAGCCAGTGATGAATTAGGCCTAATGACCACATGGGTATCTAATATTTTTCTTACTGTCTAAGCTCAGGTGAAATATATAGTAACAAGCTGAACATGTACTCAGTGCTTGTATAAAATGCCTTTTAGCTCACCTTCCTATCTATACATTTCTAAATCCTTTCAAGTTTTTATTACTCTGAAAAGTTTCAGAAGATTTTGGATCTGCACCACTGACATCAGTAGGAGTTTTATCATTGACCTCAGCTGGAACAGAATCTTGCCATAACGGAAGATGTTTTGCATCAGATCATACAGTAAGGGCACACCTGCATGGTGCCATATGATGACATTGCTATGGTGTTGTGCTTTAGTACCAACTTTTGGAAGTACTAAAGCACGATGCAGTATGGGTGGTTACTGTGTCGTGCATGTGGCGCATAGGTAGATTTCATTGCTGTGTCACTGTAGTAGCGCACTATACTGGGGGAGTGCGCTAATATGGCTGTGTAGCTGGTGATCATGTGTAGACCCACGTGATTGCTACATCGCCATAGCATGCCTTACGGCAACATAGCACATTGCTACATCACCATAGGGCACCATGTAGACGCTTCCTGAGTGGATATTGTACTGAGATCAAGTTGTAATAAGAAGCTGCATTTTGTCTCTAAAATTTTTTTGAAAATATGCATATGGCTGCATAATCTCACTGGTCAGTGACTGTGTATTTTTTATTGCCAGTAAAAATATCCCTAGATGGATCATATCAGAATCATAAGAAGTTATCTTATTTTTAAAAGCCTAACATAATGATGGAAATCAAATATGATTTCATTTGCTTTCCTTTTCCTAATCATACATGCATCATTTTGACCCAGTTGCTTTAACCAAGAACAACAATTTTGTTCTGGACTTGTGATAAAGTACTTGAATATGTAGGCCCCAGACAATTTACAGCACGTGACCTGAGCCTTCAAGAGGCCGAGAAGCGATAACTATACTCATTTTAAACTTGTATGTATTCACTAAAATACCTAATGTGATTTTAAAAAACCCAAAAACCTTCCTTTTGATTCATTTCTGAATTGTTTGCACCTTAATCTTACTATTTTTAAGAACTATTTTAAAGATTTTGATTTAGTATGGACTGCAAGGTATTTTGCATTTGTACATGTGTAGAAAAGAACACAGCTGTTTCTTCCAACAGGCCTTGTGTCTGGATTGAATGGATTGAGGGAAAAGGTACAAAAGGTTCGGGAGGGTTCTCATAAGATTGCTAAGCAGCTTAAAGTTTCAGTGACAGCACTGAAAGCACTACCTAATGGTAAGTGAAATCTGTCTCACTACACATCTCTTATTGTTCAAAAGCCATATAGGATTTATTTTTTTTAAGAAAGGTTAGTATTTCAAACAAACCAGGCCTGAATATTGCAGACACTAATATGAAGAGAGTGGAAAAGAGAAGCTGTAATACATTACATCTAATGTTTCTTCATTGTAGGAATTGAAGGATTCACTGTATGTCCAGATTAGAACAGTTCTGTTTCACAGATGTCCAAGTTTAAAAACATCCTTTTTTACAATGCCAGATCTTAAGTCGCACAGAAGTGTAACTTTAATGGAAAAATTAAGGCTATGTTGCTAACTGACATAAAGCTAGTAATTCAAAGTCAAGGCTTCACTTATGGCATGAAATAAGCTTCCTTGTTTGAATATAGCTTTGGTAATGAGTTACTTTGTGTTGCTTCTTTCTTAAGGAGGCAGCAAGTGACCTGTGTAGGGGAAATCCTTTCATAACCAAAGCTGATTCCAGAAATCCAGCTAACTTTTATAACAGATGCCTTCAATCCTGGCAGAAAAGGGGCAGGCTGGGGGTTGGGTATGGTGAAGCCAAGATCTGCTCTGTCTGATCTGCCCCTGATGTAAGTCATGTGAGCCAGAGGCAGAAGGTGGAGTAAGTACCATGCTTCTCTAACTTCTTCCCAGAGGCCAAGTATCTAAGAGCAGGAACTGCCTCTCTGTGATTGCCATAATCTGCCACTTCTGCCAGAAGTATGTAAGAGCAGGAACTGGCCAGTATTTTTAAAAAGTCATGTGTTTGATATCTTGACCTTAACAGTTATTTTCTAGATTGCCCCTAAAAATTAGTGTCTTGGATTGTACAGAATGACCTCTTTTTCAAAAGTGTCAGATGAACAGACTCAAATCTAGTTTTATCTGTGCTTATATCCTGGTGAGAGCTGGTCAAGAAACAAGCCATTTGTTGTAATTGTTTGCTGAAGTTCAAGTTTTGAAGAAAAAATATTTAAACATCTAAATTCAGAATCTTTAGCTACCTCAGCTCACTTGAATTCTCTTGACATGTATATACTGCATGCCAGAAAGCTCTTGAGAGGTAGAATTTACTGGCAGATATACAGCATAGCAATAAGGCAGCTTCCTTAACTCTGGCTTGGAAGGTAGCATTCATAGAGCTGTAACGGTGTGTATCAGTGTAGCACACCCTGACACCATGCTGGGGTAATATAAACATACCCTTAATGGCTCAAAATGCACTAGATAATCAGGCATCTGGTCCCAGTTTTATTTTGGATTTTTTTTAATGGTTCATTTAAAGACTCATTATTTTACAGAGAAAATGTCAGCCAGAAAATATTTTTTTCACCTAACTTGAAGAAAACAAATCTGCAAAATGTTATGTGTGTTATCAGACATTCTGTCAGCTACAATCTTTATAATGTTTTGAACACGTTACTGTGCCAGTATAAATTAGACTGCCAGGAGTGACTTTTTAGGAAAGCCTAAATACTCCTTATGACCTTGGTCTTTTACTCATACAAATCTCTGAAAAAGTAGAAAAATGGCATATGCAATCATTGGGATATATAGAATCACTTATATTCCAGATACCAGTGAAATAATTGTTGAAGCAAAAGAGATGGCTATGGCTGCGAACAAAAGTGATGTTACTGGTGTAAGCCATATTGTGGATTTTACTCAGAAGCTGATGAACACTTCATCTGCATTGTCCAGAGTTAATGACACATTGCGGAAAACCAGTGAACTTATAATGGACTCATCAAAAGCCGGTTAGTTAGCTGCTTCATTGCACTGTAGAAATGTCATTGCATGCAATGCTAATATTGGACCTCAATAAGCATTAAATAAAAATTCACTAACTGTAGATTGGCTTTTAAAAACACACATATATATGGAATTTCTTTCAGTTGAACTTGTTTCTTTTCATATATATATCAAATTAATGTACTAATATTATGTGTATATATTTTCATTGATATTTAACCACTATACACTCTAAAATTGCCCAGTATATACCATCTTGGTCAGTATATTCCAGAATTGAATACCAAATTTCCATCTCAGGCTGCCTCAGCATCTCCTTCTTATTTTGGCAGCAACCTCAGCTGAACAACAAGTTAAAGAAGTAGAAGCACAAGCCAATCTTTTATTTGATAGGCTGAAACCGCTGAAAAGGCTAGAAGAGAACCTGAGCAGAAATCTGTCTGAAATAAAAGAACTCATCAGTCAGGCCCGCAAGCAGGCAGCATCTGTAAGTACATCATCCCTGAAGCTCCTAGCTTGAAGTGACTTGGTTTTCTTCCCCTTTCAACAAGTATTTTAGAGGCAAAAAAGGCCTTTAATGTCACTTTTAAAGCTGTCCTTTTGTTCTTTCATGTCAAGCAAATCTACACTGAAGTGAAGTAATGGATGCTGTAAATATAGCTAGTTGGTGGGAGTTAGGAATTTTAGCCTTGAGCTTTTTGTATCTGTGGACCTGTGAGAGCAGTGAGCCATTAAGCTTCCCTTTCTTCTCCCTATTGCCTTTTATTTGTAAGAGAGAATTTCCCTTAAAAACAATAGTGTCATATGTCAGGCAATAAGTGGAGAGATGTTTGTGTGGGAACCAGACAAGTGGTTGAATGGAAGTGACTTTGTTTTTGGAGCAAGGTGATTTCCCAGCCTATCTGAGGAGAAGTTATGTGAGAGGGATAGAATACATGTGTATAGAATATGGGAATTATTATGAGATTTTTTGAGTGGATTATCCCACAACAATAGGTTCTGTCAACCAGGTTGCCTTACATCTGACCTAATCTATTATGTCTACTTTTAAAAGAAAAACTAGCTTATACAAAATATTTCAAAACTATGAATTGGTCATTTTGAAAGTTGAAAGCTCTAAGTAAGAAAAGTATTTAAACCGTGTTGTAGACCATGGCAGTTTATCATTACGACACAAAGTGCACATCTACATGTCACCGTACAGCACCGTTGCTATGGCACTGTGCTTTAGTACTTAATTTTGGAAGTACTAAAGCACAGCGCTGTACGAGTGGTTACTGGGCTATGTGCATGATGCAGAGTTAAATTTCCAAGGGATTTCCCCTATACCAGGGGAATGCATTGCTGGGGCGACATAGCTGGCGATCACATGTAGGCCAATGGGATCACTACGTTGCCGTAATGCATCACTACATTGCTATAGGATGACATGTGGACACACCCAAAGAGGGATTTAATAGAACTGTTAATGGACTAGATCCTGTTATTCAATGTGGGCGCATCTACATGTGCCCCTACAGCGCTGTTGTTACTGCACCGTCATGTAGTACTTCCAAAGGAAGTACTACATGACGGTGCAGTAACGGCCTGTACTGCGCCGTGCCAGCAGTGCACTGCTATTTTTATCTGTTGCATCACCATAGCAAGGCACTATACCAAGAGAGCATGTTGCTACGGTGACGTAGCAGGAGCATCACAGTTTTTGCCCGTGGACACTACATCACCATATCACATTGCTGCGGTGACATAGCATCACATGTAGACATGCCCTGTGAGTACAAAAGTCATGAACATGCACACATGTTAGAAGCATTGTGTCCAATATTAGTGAAATAAATGATGCGAATCAGAAATCAGTACTTTGAATATCTTCTTAATTAACCTTATTTTTAAATAGATCCTAAATGGATTTTCTAACGAATTAGTAAATACATTGCTAGTGATTTAGATTTGTTGCTAGTGATTTAGATTTGTTGCATTCCTTTTATTGGAATAGAAGCGTAGCCTTTTAATTTTTAGATTTTTGGGGGGTCTAAATATACTCACCAGACCAGTTTCTTTTTTTGGAGGTGGGGAGAGGAGGAAGGAAAAGGGAGATCCTTTGAATTTTCTCAACCCTTAAAATCTACTTTTTTATATTAATACAATGTTTTTCTTAATAAATGGGCCTCATATACTAATGTATTAATGACTAACGTAGTTCTTGCTATATGATGGATTTCTTTAATTTTGAGTACTACGACTAGACGATCAGATGACGAGACACCCTTTTACCTACTATATACTAGGCAATTTCACTTTTTCAACCATCATCTAGGCATGCAGAAGTGTGTGTGTTTATAATCAGCCTTATTAATGAATATTTAGCTCATATGAAGCTCTCTCAGCAAATCTCTTGCATTTGCCTAACCTACTCTGTGCTTTGTACGCAACAAGTATTTTTGTTTCCCTTTCTTTTTTCCCCCAGATTAAAGTTGCAGTATCAGCAGACAGAGATTGTATTCGTGCCTACCAGCCTCAGATTTCATCCTCTAACTACAACACCTTAACATTAAATGTTAAAACAATAGAACCTGACAACCTTCTTTTCTATATGGGTAGCAATGGAAATGTAAGTCTAGTTGTGTAACATTCAATGAAGATGTTGGAAATCAAGTATTTTAAATATGCACTGACACGCTTCTCTCTCCATACATATATGCACAACAACTAACCAGACAAGCCACCAGGCAGGTGTGTGTGAAAGAAGGAATAATTATCTGCTGTAGATCACAGCAGGGCTGTGTTCTAGTGGTTGTACCACTCACTCCTGCAGGGAGGAGGATGGAAAGTAGCAGGTCTTTCTGTCCTGCCCCCTGCCCAGGAAGCTCAGTTAACATAACACTCTTAGGCCCCTTCTATACATTACAGGTATCGCACAATTAACTGATTTATTGTGCAATTACCTTGAGACCAGCTACCCCTGCAAAGTACCTTTCAAGTAATAAAAGGCTCCAACCAGCTACAAAATTAGCCCTCGAAAACATGTACTAATTTTTATAACTGGTAGCTATCGAGCTTTTAGTTTGTATGTGTAGAAGGATCTTCCCTGCAGGGGTGTACCTTGCCCAGCTGGGGCTGGGAATCCCACAACTGAAGGGACTCTAAGTCCCAGCAGCTGCCTACTCTGGGTCCTGGCAGCACAGGGACCCAGAGTCCTGCAGCCATGGACGCTGGGTGCCAGGACCTAGCTGGGTCCAGCACCTGGGGGGTGTGACTGCCCCAGGGTGTGTGAAACCATGGCTGTCAGGATTCTCCAATCCCAGGGGTTCACATACCCCTGAGACTGGGGGATCATGGCAGCTGTGATCCTTCAGCTCCAGGGGTGTGGGTAGGCACCCCCACAACTAGGAGCCCCTCAACAGAGGGGTCTTCCAGCCATGGGAGCTTGCTTCTTGCCAGGGCTCTTCCTGTACCAGCAATAAGGCACAATGGGATGTAGTGCACATGGAGGCAGGGGAGGAGGTACAACTGTGTGGATCACACATTAGATCCCATCACACCTTTAACTGCATATCTAGAGGGGGCCTTAATTTTGGATCTGCAGAGCATACTGGGTTCTCCTGCTGAGAGGTGCCCCTTTTGCCACAAAGGAACAAGCAACATTTAGCCGAGGTAGCTATGAGGCCCCTACCCTATGTGTAGGCAATGCTCATATGAAATACATTTTATCTTGGGTTCATTATTGTAGGCTTCTCTGTCCACTAGACATGTCCCCCCCATTTGAAATGGAGCTCTGCTGAGACCTGACAGTAGTCTCATATGACAGCACAGTTGAAAGTTGTGCTTTTCTTCCCACCCCTTGTGATCCTAGTAGTTGTACAGATTGCCCATTTCCACATAATTCCTGTGTGCTCTGTATTCCTGTTATGTCTGTATTGGCCTTTTGAGTTCATATCATGTCTGGATTTGTGTGTTTTGGAGGAGGGAAAGAAGGAGAATGGAGAGAAGTAAGTATATTAGTGGAAGAATTTGTTAGCTTTAATATAAGTTTTTCTTTCATAGAGAATGGTTTGGCCCAAAGTCAGGTTTGAAAACCTGGGATACAGGCGTGGTTTTAGCAAGATATACTCAGAAAGAAACGTATTAAACAGTACAGGAATCTGCCATGTATAATACACTAAAGCAACAACCATCATTTTCCAGAATGACTTTATAGCAGTGGAGATGCGGCGTGGTAGAGTAGCCTTTCTTTGGGATATGGGCTCTGGATCAACAAGAGTGGAGTATCCTGATTTTAAAATTGACAACAACAAGTGGCACAGGATACATGCAACCAGGTAATGCTGGTTTAATGTGGGTAACAGATATTTCATTTTCTAAACAAGTTAAATTGAAAGTTTGATTTCTGCTAGTAGTATCATGTGAATTTTTACCTACTATGAAAAATGTGATTCCATGCAAATTACGGAAGTGCAGTGCTGCATGATTATATTACTAGGCTAAAATGAGAGCTTTATTGGACTAAATGTGAATTACCCTTTAAAATGCATGAACCTGTTCTGTTTGAGTCTCTCAGTGACAGCTGATTTGTTAGCTTAGAATGAGTTTGTTGGTATGTAGTGACCCATCAGGGTAACTTCTGAAAGTATTTTAATCTACAGTGTTTTGTGATTTTTAAGGTTTGGAAAAACTGGTACACTGAGTGTAGAGGAAGTGAGCTCCACTCAGAAGCCCTTAACTAAAACTGCAACCTCTCCTGGGACAGCTACTGTACTGGATGTAAACAAATCAACACTGATATTTGTTGGTGGACTTGGAGGGCAAATCAAGGTTATGTCTAAAAATGTTATTCTACAACATTGTTTTTTCCTGTTGTAAATACTTGTCCTGATTTAGAAATAATTATGCCGATTGGTTAGTTGACCAAGAAATGTCAGGCATGCTGTGCAAAAAGCAAGTATGAAGAATGGTACCCAGAGCTATCATCCCATTATAAAACTACTGGGGAAATGATGTTTAAAGTGACAATCAGGAAATTCTCAGTGTTAATATGAGTGTAGGCGGTAGGGGTTCTTGGATCATGTTAATAATTTCCATTTGGTCTGTTTTCCCTCATTCTCCTTCCTCCATGATTTGGTATAATTGGTATTTGTTATCCTTTTTGTTATGATTGTAAATGGGTCAAGGACATTGTTTTTTACTCATGGCAAAACTCATCCATTAAGATGTGAATTATAATTATAAATAATCACGCTAAAACCTTTTGTTGTTCTTCCACAGTGATTTATCCCTAACATTAGTTAAAAGCTCAATAAAAATAGAAACCATTTGGCTGGAGACATTCCAAAGTAGTTAACCTTAATCTTATTCATCAAATATATTTCCTCTCTCTCAGAAATCACCAGCAGTTAAGGTGACTCATTTCAAAGGATGCATGGGAGAGGCATCCTTGAATGGCAAATCTATTGGTCTTTGGAATTACATTGAAAGGGAGGGTAAATGCAATGGATGCTTTGGAAGGTAATATTTTCTCTATCTTTTCTTAAAAACATGCACATTTATTGTGGGAGCACTTGGATACAAATATTATTTTATTATTTTATGTTTCTGTGTTCATTAAATATATGATGAATTTGGGCAAACTGTGGCACTTCAGTGGTTATTAGAAGAGTTTGAAGAATGGTATCAGATGGTGTCAGAAGTGCCGGTTAAATCTATTTATTGTGTACCTTTCCCATTTATTACCTGGTTTCACTGTTTTCATGTGGTTATCAGACTTTTATAGATTTTTGCATATATGGTATTTATTTGTCCATTGTAAGCAATTAGTTTCAGTATACATCTGTATTTTAGAATATTTGGAATATGCAAAGCATATTTATTCCTTTCTTCTACTAGAAAATTTTCTAGTAGACATTATATTTTCAGTAGCTGTACTTTTTTTAGTTAAGTAGGATTAAAAAGAAATAAGCTTTTACTTAGCCTTTGCAGAACCAGCAGAGGGTGCTGCATGATTATACAAAAAAACCCCAAAAACTCCATTGCAGGGGGGAATGATAATAAAACAATTACTGAAAATGCAATTATGCAAGGAATTTGGGGAAATGCATGCCATTCTTTAAAGTTTGAAGGTAAGAGGCAGCCTCCTCCCCTTGAGAAATGTAACTGTTTTTCTTTCATAAAGCATGACTGAGAATTTTCTCTCTTGCGAAAACATTTCCCCAAAGCTAAATTAGACATTGTGAGTTTCTCTAATGAAAGTAGCCCTTGGCTGGGCTCCCTTAGTTATTTATGATATAAAAGATTCAAGTCTTCTACAGTCACTCTTCCTAATTATGTTGTTCCTGGCTACATTTAACTGATTCTTATAGGTTTCACGTAAAAAAGGTGTTTTTAAAAATGAAAAATTTGTAGTTAGTATTTCAACTATTTTTTTTTCCTTTTCATAGCCCTCAGGATGAAGACACTTCATTCCATTTTGATGGCAGTGGATATTCAGTTGTGGAGAAGGCGCTCCGCTCCACCGTGACTCAAATAATAATGTTTTTCAGCACCTTCTCCCCTAATGGGCTCCTGCTGTATCTTGCTTCTAATGGCACTGTAAGAAAATTGGCTTGATTTTATACCAAACAAAATTAGTATTCAGAGTCAGTAAATAATTTTCCCCATCTTTCAGCTCATCCATCTGGGATCTGATTATCACACTGTATTACAGCATAGAGAACTTTGACCCAGCTACCAAGGGAACCCAGAGAGAAGAGACAGTGGTAGCATCCTGAACCATTGCTATATTCTGGGTGGAACTGCATGTGCAATTAAGGTGCAGCAATAAACTCTGGCACCTATTGCACCAGAGTATATTGCTCTTGGGCACAGTGTTTGAATGTGCACCGGAACTACAGCATGTTGAGCTGGGTTGGAGCAGCCCCAGCTGGCAGGGAGCCTGGGGGTCAGCCGCCAGTTTGGGCCTGCTCCAACCTGGCTCATTATGCAGTGGAGGGGCTGACTGGGGCACGAGTGCAGAGCACCTGCATTAAAGCACCCTTGTGCCTCAGCCAGCCAGGACTGCATCTACACGTGCACTGCTGTGGATTAAAAAACTCTGCAGCAGGGTAGTACTTGTATTTACAGCTCATCCATCTGGGAACTGATTAGCACACTGTATTACACCATAGAGAACTTTTACAAGTACCACCCTGGTGCAGAGTTTATTAGTTTACTCCAGCCCAATAGCCCTGAATGTGTAGATACCAAGACATTTACCACAGAGCTAATTAGTCTACTCTGTAGTAAACGTCTTGTGTTGATGCGTCCTCTACGATTACAATTAATCCACCAAAAATTCTCTGTCACTCGTGAGTGGAATTAGTGACAGCACAACTATGGCCTAGATTATGACTCATTCTGTGCAAGGGACTTGTTCAGTTCCTGTGGAAACATCTTGGTAGAGTCCAGAATCTTTCACACCTTGGCTTGTACAAAAACATGAAACAATTGATCATTTGAAATGTTATGAATAATAAACATTTATAACATTTTAAATGACGTTATGTAATTTGTGCATACAGTACCAGTTCTGAGCACTGGGTGTACTGACTATATTAATCACCTGCAGTTTTTAATAAAAATATCCCACTTCTTCCACATATTTATTATGTACTATGGGTTTTATATTTTCATTCAATCCATCTGTATGTTTTTCTGCAGAGAGATTTCTTGTCTCTGGAACTTGTTGATGGCAAAGTGAGACTGACTGTTGATCTTGGTTCAGGACCACTTACTCTTTCAACAGAGAATCGTTACAATAATGGGACATGGTATAAAATTTCATTCAGCCGCAACAAGAAACAAGGTAAGAGTCAGGCAGAAAAAATAAACATTTAAGCTTTCACAAATAGAAATGTCTAAAGCAGTAATTAGGAATGTCAATATATAACTAGGTCTGGCTACTCTCGATTCATATTCATTCTTTGGCAGCCATTGCCATAGTGCTTCCTTTTTTTGTAAGTGATGGCAATGCCAGTCTGTTGCTTGGCAAATGATCACTCTGATGTATGAGTTAATCTTGGCCTTGGTTTTCCCCGCCTTTATAATATGTAAAGTGTAGAAACTGTTAAAACGCATGAAAGGAAAAAGAATGAAATCATATTTAACTATTGCAATGCCTTTGCCTGGCTCTTTGCAGTGGGCAACATCTTTTTTTCTTCTGTATTTATATGGTACCAGCCACACTAGGGTCCAGGACCAGGGCTTACAGGAACTACTGTCTTACAAGTTTTAATAATGTATTTTAATATATATGGTTTTTCCTTTGGGGTGTTCCAAAAGTATATTTTAATAGAGAAACTAGTCAGCTTATCAAAATATATGAAATCTTGAGAGTAAAGAAATTCTCCCTTTAAGAGAGGAAGTCTTGAGAGTAAAGTAACTATCCCTCTCTCCTTATGTGACTTTGAGAATCTTTGTACATTTATTTCATACAAAAATATTGCTAAGTTAGAAAATTGTTTTCCAGTGTTCTTCTTCACTGATTTTTACTTTCACTTCCTTTCAGGAGTATTGGCAGTCATGGATGCGTATAACCTTAATTATAAGGAAACCAAGCAAGGAGAATCCCCTGGAGTAGCCTCGGACCTCAATCGTTCAGATAAGGACCCAATTTACATTGGTGGACTACCAAGAACAAGGGCTGTGAGGTACAGTGTTAGTTCTTCCATCTTTTTCCTCTAGTTATGTTTGTAAGTATTAAGGCATATTCTTTCGTCCGTCTAAATTGGCATTGTCCCACTGAAGTGAGTGGAAATCAGCAGAGTCATTGAAGTTATGAGTTTATACCAGTTATAAATCTGTTTGTTGTCTTTTATATTGTGCTATCTCATTATCATCATTTCCATTTTAGTAACTTGGAAACAGGCACAAAGAGATTACCTGAATTTCCCAAGCTTACAAACAGAATTTGAACCCAGATTTCATGTGTCGCAATCCCATCCCCTATTCTATAGGCCAGGGTTTGGTAATCTTTTTCTCCTGTGGTCTGAAGCTTGTGACTTTACCCCCTACAGTAAGCCACAAATCTTTGCCCTTGGCATGCCCAAGATATTTGTTTGCCCTTGCCACTGATCCGCAGCCCTTCTGCAGGAATCCTAGGGTAGGCATGAAAAAGCAGCAGGGAGAGGTGCATAGGGGAGGTTCCATGGAGGAGGCAAGTGGCACTGTACCGTTACATCTTCAGCCTAATCCACCAGTTCTGCCTCAGGTTGGGTTGGATCTTTGCAGACTCTGGCCCATGGGCTGTAAGTTGCTGACCCATGGCCTATGTCATACTTTTAAAAATGCTACATACATGAGTGGTGGCCTTATCCTATTTATTTTTTTAACTAGCTTGACTTCGGTTATATACTCCTGAAATACAAATAGATGCAGGCCAATCGTACATGGATACCCTGCTTGTTAACTAGTAGCAGATGATAAAATGGGTCTCTCTTAGTTCCTTAGTTGCGTCTCAGTTCCTTTAATCTTGCAAGTTCCCTTGTTCCCTCACCCATTGCTGATTGGTTGAGGGGCCCTGGTGGCCCTGCTGCTTGCTGCTGACCAGCTGGGAGGCAAAAATAGCACCATATTTAAAACAGCAGTTTTTACCTCCCTGCTGATCAGGAGCGAGAGCCCCTCCACCAATCAGGAGGGGAGACACATGGGGGAACAGATCGGCCACACAGCCCACTTCTGCCATGAATTCAGTAGGTCCCATGAGTTACATAGAGCTCTGCCATTGCAGCTAAGGATTTACCTCAAAGCTTTGGTAATGGTACCCATACCATTTGGTATACTGCCATGCATTTCGACACTGCTTCCACATTGGTCACAGTGGTCCCCCTGCTTTACCTGTGGCAGGTGAGGGTGTTATGGCTTGTGATTGTGTCAGGGTTCAATGTGTAGTTTTGCTAAATAGGTTAGACAATTAATTTGCATATAATGGTTTGAATAGGGATGGCCCTATCACAGGCAGGGTGTTGGACTAGATGTCCTCTGGGTGTCCCTTTCAGCTCTACTTTTCTATGAATTCTGATGTTCAGATAAGATTTAATGTATGTTTGTAGCTACATTTTTACTTGGGTTTGCTCTCATTAAGTACAATGCCAAAAGTATTCCAACTTAATTGAGTCAGATCAGACTCTTCAGTTCAATGATTCTTCTTCTCTCTGAAGAAAAATATCATTCCTCCCCCGCCCTCCAAAAACATTTTCCTCTCTAAAGCTCAGTTTAAATGTTTAAACCAATTTCTTCTTTTTTCAGGAAAGGACTTAGCAGCAGAACATATGTAGGTTGTATTAAGAACTTGGAAATATCCCGCTCTACCTTTGATTTGATTAGAAACTCATATGGTGTGAGAAAAGGCTGCATATTGGAGGTAGGAAATTCTAGCATATCTGTTGGGTTTTAATAATCTAGCTGGGTATGGAACCTGATTCATTATAACAATATAGAAAGTAAAACTACCTTAATGTTTTAATAAATTTTCAGTTGGTCAGTCTAGTACTGATACTGTTCTCCCTCACTGAACATCATTCTGGGGACAAAGTTATTGAGTATCTCTCTCCTTTTGCAAAATAGCCTATCCGTAGTGTCAGCATCTTGAATGATGGCTACATTGAATTAGAGCCTAAGCCCCTATCTCCTGAAACAGAACTAATGGCAACTTTTGCTACTAAGAACAGTAGCGGAATCATCCTTGCTGGTCTCAACAAGGGAGCAGGGAAGCGACAACGCAGACAAGCACATTTGGTAGGCATCTCAATACTTTTACGCCCCAAATACTTTATTTCAGTCTGTGCTTCCAAATGTCTAATTAGCTATTCAGTTCAAGGATATAAAGTGGATGAACAGAGCTAAACAAAAGTGTAAGGAGTAGAAATCATCCCTGAATCAAGAGTTCTAGAGTTTTGCATTTCTCTAGTGTAAGGAGTAGGAATTTTTCACAAGCAAATGAATCTAACTTTGAATATAAGTCTTTCATTTCAGTTAAAAATGGTCTGCTACTTATGGTTTTAAAGAAAACCTTTTAAATATGTGTAAAGTCTAAACCAATTACAGGGTTGTGTCCCAAATCCATAGACAGTCAATTCCAGTACCTGTGCTACAGCCATGATTTTGCCAAGTGGCAACACAGTGAGCAGAGCATTATTCATTTTATGGTTGGTATCTGGGCTGACTGTAATAGAAAAGAGTTGGGTTGGTTTCACCATACCATACTTAGAAAGCCTGTGAAGAACAACTGAGGCAGACACTTCAGAGGAAGATCTGAACAGTAATGTCTTGGTAGGGAGTAAAGTAGTGGTAGGCAGGTAGGAGCAGGTACTACACTTGAACTTAGGAGGAGGCTGGTAGAAGCAGCAACCCATTCAACTTAAAACACTGACGGCTGCAGAATGTGAGGGAACAACACAGAGTTAGAATGTTCCTTCTTCTTTCCAACAGCCAAAGGGGATTGTTTTGGGTTCACTCATCCACTAGTTGGAGGCTGATATGAAAGATGACACTCCCAAGTAGAATTCAGTGACAACATCCTAGTAATGAATCCAGCACTCTTTCTTTTTCCTTTGACTTGGCTGACATACAAGGGGTTTGAAACCATACACACGCCTGTGTAGCAACCTGATCTTTTACCACGGAGTGAGAGGCTTTGAAGCTTGTATTTTTCTTCTAGTAGAAGGCTTAGTTCTCTGGTTGTCTTTCCTCATTCACTGTCACTGTGTTACAATATTTGAGATGCAAACAACTCAAGGAACACTTAAGTGTTATATTATTTTATTCCTAAATAATTTCACATTGAAATTTAAAAAAAAGTCATGGATACATTTTTGTCAGAGTTTGTTTATGGCTTCTAGTTTTGGAAGGCAAACTTAACTAGATTATGTTCTGTATAAAGCATAAAATGAGAGGAAACAGAATTGCAGGAAAATAATAATCTTATGATTTAATCTCCACAGCCCTTCTTTTCCATCATACTGATTGATGGTCATCTCACTGTGCATGTTAATGCAGGGGACAGAGCAAGTACCAAAAAAGTCATTCTCCAGTCTGCTAATGGGACATACAGAGATGGACAAGAACACTCTGTCATCCTGATCCGGAATAAGAGGTGCATGAGACTGTGTACAGTACCACTTGTTTAATTACTGCATGTCATTGTTAGTTCACCATGTTCCCTGAAGAATTGACTTAGCTAGCTCATTTGGGTGGAATAATCAGGATTGTGTTTTTCCGCTGTTAATGGAGAAGTTCTGATTTATATGTTAATTGCATGCAGCATACAGCAACTGTTTAAGCTGTGTATGAAAGCTCTCTTAATCTCCAGACAGTATCGGCTACCTGAGTAACGGATATTAATTTGCTGATAGAAAAAGTACATATTTAATTGGTTATTTTATTATTTTGATGAACAGACAAGTCTAGTTTACTTTTAAAACACCTGCAGTAAGATTAAATATCAAAAGTATTTGTAAAGATATCAACACGTCTATTGTATTTCATTTTAAAAATATTCTTAGAAGAATCACTTTTATGTGGCTTAGGTGGATTAAACAAATCACAGAATCTTCCTTTCTTAGCACTTGACATTTATAAGGTTGGAATGAAGTTCTTTGTTGAATAAATTTCTACTTTTTCCCTTTCAGGATGATAACTGTACAAGTGGATGAAAGTAACCCTGCAGAAATGAGACTCAGCTCATCAGCAGAAATTAGTCCTATGAATATTTCCAACTTCTATGTTGGTGGGGTGCCAGCAGGCGAGGGCATCTTAGGGTTGAAGATGACTGGATCTTTTTACGGATGTATAAGCAATCTGATTTTTAACAAGGAGTAAGTCAGAATGAATGGCAGCACTGTTTTGGAGATGGGAACTGCAAGACTATATATAAAATATAAATTGTTGCTTTGGATTTAACTCCTTCAGGACACAGACATAGGCAAGCACAGTGTCAGTGCTCAATGTCAGTGCTCACAATGTCTGCACCTTGTAACGTGCAGAAGAGATCAGTTTTGAACTTTCCTCAATGATTATTTTTGTCCATGTTTGCAGTTATTCAGTCTGTCTCAAATATCTTTAATGCATATAAGCATAGCGCACAAAAACAAAATTGGGTTCTCAGTTATCACGTTTGTGCATGGGGATGGGCCTACTGCTTAGCAAAACCATTACATGAATAATGGCATATATTTACAAATATTTTTAACTAATTTGCAAGTTTTTACTCACTAACATTAGTACTAGATCTTATAGTCTTTTGATGTACTTAGAGCCATCTCCTTTTAAAACATAGGCTTTTGGATTTCACCACTGCTGTGAGGTATCAACATGTGGACATGGGTAACTGCTTGCTTTCAGAGAAGCCTAAACCAGCAATACATCCAGAAGATATTGAGATTCAACCTGACCTTCAGGCTTTGCCAGTTCCTCTAAGGCCTCTTCCAGATAATAAGAAGGTACGTACTATAGACTTAGTCCATACTGTTCTTGTTGAACAAAGGTATTGAGTGGAAAGAAGCTGTGTTCTAAATGTACATTTTTAAACTTGTTTCCAAAGTATGGATCCATGTGCTTTGCTACTTGTCATAGCATGGAGGAATCTAGATAAAATAAGCAATGCCTTGTTTAAAATGGCAAGGGTTGAAGCAATAGAACACTAGGGTATAATTCTATACAACAGCCACTGGGCCTTATAGCTTTGAAGGCCATGTGGAGGGAAATGCAGTTAAGCCTACCATTGCTTACCTACCTGTAGTTTATTTGCATGTAAAGAACTCTTTATGAAAAGAAAAATGGCCTTCCAGCAAGGTCAATTTAAGACATGGTTACTCTTTGTTTTACTGCCAAAATTAATGAATGCTGACAAAGCAGGGCAGGTTAAAGGTGACCAAATAAACTGTACTTATGTAATTCACTGTACCAAATTCCGTGGTCATGTGCAGTCCCTGCCATGGTTTCAGTGGTGAGGGGAAAATCCAGACAACTGTAAAAGTGCCATAGTCTGTACCTATGTGCATTAGGTCTGCATGTGGTTTGCAAAAGCTTTTTATCTCTTTCTGTTCCAAAGAAAAATGAGGCAGCATCCCCTTTCCCTATATGTACCCATGCATCTTTATGAAGCATTTCTCCAAGTATCTTGTAATCATTCCTTTTGTGTGTGGCAGAGGAACCATGGTTTTTATACAACATGGCTATAAAAAAGAAAAAGAAATAAGCAGTCTGAGAGCTGAAGTATAGTGATGGTTCATACACCATCGCACAGCTATTCATCCCTTAAATCAGGGTAAAAGAGCAGCTTCACTGAATGATAGAAAAATGTCTCCAGTGAGGACCACTAAGAATTTCCTACTGAAATTCTATTATGTCCTCTTTTGCATTGAATAAAAAAAAACACGAAAAAACCTGCCTGTAAATTAATAAATCAAAAGCTATAACCCCTAAGCAGGAAAAGATGTGTTCTCAACACAAAATATGGTTTAAGCATTATAAGTAATTTTCTTTGACCCTACCAAGGGCTTGAAATGTTTGAAAGTTATAGTATTTGATTAACTGAATTGCATGCTTATCTCTTACGTCAACTTCATGCAGCAAAAATACAACACGGCTACAGTACCAGGTAGCAGTGCTAATCGGCAGCAGAGTGTTTGAATAGCACTTGTGGAATATTCTCTTTTTAAATAAAGCTTTTTCATTAATAGGCACAGTGTGCACAAGATGAAATGCCAGATCATGTTCCCGGTGCCCACCAGTTTGGACTTGCCAGAGGCAGCCATTTAGTACTGATTTTTAATCCGAGTACTGTCAGAAGGAAGTATGTATATTTTGAATCATGCACCCTCTCCCCCACCCCCACACATTGCCTAATATTTGGTTACTAGGAGAAAACAGTTTTAAATGAGGATCCTCTCCAAACCTAGATCAGACCCCTGACCCTGTCTCAATTTCCTCGCTCTGTTACTATCAAATAAAGCACCAGAGTTACTGCATTGTAACTACATTCTCTTTTCAGATTTACAATGCAGTACTTGAATTCAAACTTAAGTCTCCCATCCTCCTTCTTCAGACTCAGCAAATCTCTCTGTCCCTTACAGACTTCTAAATCTCTCCTAAGAATTCTTGCTTTTGCCACCCCTCTCCCCTGAACCATATAGCTCTAACCAGACCCTAACCTTTGACTGATTCAGAGAACCTCTTGTCCAGTCTTTTATAGATATCCTGCAGTAATCTCTTGCTCACTGCAGATCTCTCTCAGGCCTCAATGTAGCTGACTGGAAGCTAAAGAGACTCCCTGCTATGGCTTTCCTCCAACAAACTGACTTATCCATTTCCCACTCCATCACTTCTCCCTACTTTCCTAGGAACTAACAAGCATCTCTCCTTCCTTTTTCAATCTTTCTTTGGCCTCAGGCTGCACATTATATCCCAACAGGCCTGCTTACAAGTTACCAGCTTCTACTATGCTGCTCTGGGACTCATTCCCTTCACCTGGGAGGTGGGCAAGCCTGCAACAGGGTACAGCTGGCCCCAGTCTCCTCAAAGGTTCAGTTCTGCCTGTGACAATCACTTTGTATTTATGATTGAAACTATGCATGCTGTATTACTTTATATTTTGGATTGCATTTGGAACCGTTTTTTTCAAACATACATAATGGACTGTAACTTTGCTTTACTGCTGTGCATCTCCTTTTATTGTAAGATTTAGGTAAGACTCTTCCAGCTATAATGCCTGCCTATGAATACAGAAAAAAAGGATTTCAACAATATTTCATTGTTACTGTTTAGACTCTCTGTTCAGCTGAACCTCAGAACCTATGCTTCTAGTGGCCTGATTTGCTACATGGCTCATCAGAATCAAGTTGATTATGCAGCCCTTCAGCTTCTGGGGGGACAGCTATATTTCTCATTTGATCTTGGAAAAGGAAAAGCAGTGACTTTTCACCCTGTTATCATCAGTGATGGAAAATGGCACATGGTAGGTATCAAGAGGTTTGTGCTTAACCTTGTTTCACCTGCAGTTACTGAGCCAAATCACAGTGCCTTTCACACATATTGGCATCAGATGGAATAAGACATAAGACCTTTACCACTGTTACAAATTAATTAAGTACAATAAGTACTTCCCCAGTTTTATTCTTCTTAATTTTACAGTAAGTCACACACATAGTTACCTCCCCTTATTTAGGGATAAGAACTTACTAAAATTGCAGCAAGTAAAAGCGGTAACCCTCCCCTCCATAAGAAAATCCTGCAAAGTGGACTGTAAATTTGAGCTTGCCCAGGAGAAGTTTCCTACGCATTCTTACATGGATGTAGAAAAAATTGTGGGAGTAGAGGATGAATATACATGTGACAGTATTGAGTGGAGACCAACGTTTTCAGTGCAGAGATCCTGCACCTCTTTACCTTGCCACTGTGCTTCCATTGTTTACATGGTGGCGGAGCTTAATTAGACTTTGCAGCTAGCTGCTGGGAGGCCTCTTTTTGTGCGTGATAGGTAGCTCACACAGTGTATAGGGGGAGCTCTGCACCAGGCACTAGCTCTGCCAGCATCAGCCTCAATTCAAATTTTCATTGAACAGGTAGTAAAATATTACAATATATCCCATTAGGCCTCCCCTTGCTTCTACATGCATAGAGCTCTAACCCCATGAATGGGGTTTTCTGGAAGCAGAAAGATGCTATCTTCCATATCCACCATAGAAATCTGCAAAGCAATATAACAAGTAGAATACCAAATAACTTGGCACTCAAAAAAAGCAAAGAAGAGCCTTGGTCTAAGTGATACCTTAGATGAGCTCTACTTGGGAGGTGGAATATTCAAGAATTAATGATCCTTGTTAGCTGGTGCCATAAACACAGCTAAATGAGGCATCAGATTGGTTGTCTGTTACTTAACCTTTCAAATACTAATCAGACGATTTTGAAGTGCATGCACACTGGACAACAGACAATCAGTGCTGGCCATAAAGTGCTTGAGTACAAGCAACTTGTAAATGAAAGCTGTTTAACAGTCATGCTGTTGCATTATGATGTAAGTTCAAGGGATCAGTGATTTTTTTTTTTTTAATATCAGCCCCACAAGCAATGCACTGAAGCGAGCGACCTTCTAGAAAGTGTTTTCTAAAATGAATTTTGTTTGTTCTTATTGTAAGCAGCAGTTTGTTACAGTTTCTCTTTTCTTTCAGATAAAGGCAGAATATGTTAAAAGGAAAGGCATAATCATCGTTGATGGTCAGGAGTCAGCAGCAGTTATTGCTCTGGGAGATGGCAACACGCTGGATGTTGAAGGGAAGCTCTATCTGGGAGGACTTCCCTTAGATTATACAGCTAAGAATATTGGAAATGTAAGAACTATATTTAATATCTTAGCTATACATGTATAAAGGGTAGGTACTCCCAGCTTAACAGCATAATTTATGGACTGAGGACCCAGACTCTGATAGGTACTTATATGCCTAAATCTTCTGCTTTCAAATATAAGTTAGGCATCTAAAGAACAGTGAGGTTCTGGGTCTGACTTAGGAAATAAATTCATAAATATAATTTTCCAATGAAGTGTTTTATCACTTTAAATCAAGGGTGTCAAACTCAGGTCAGTTGGAGAGCCTATTCCCTCCTCCTCAGGTGCCTCCGTGCCATGGTATACTTGGGGATAGTCCTGCTTTCAACAGAGTGTTGTACTAAATGACCTCCTGAGGTCCCTTCCAGCCCTAATTTTCTATGAGTCTGATTCATGCCAGAGCTCTCACATTGGCAGTCTGAGCAGCCCTGTGACCAGAAGCTCTGGCACTGGTTGTGGGGCTGCCTGTGGCAGCAGTCAACACCTTGACCTGCAAGGAGACAGTATGTGTGAATGCACGCATATGCATGCGCGCGCGCGTGTGTGTGTGTGTGTGTGCGCTTGTGTGCATATATGAGCTTGTGTTTTCATTAATGATAATTCAGTAAGCTGCTGGGACATAGAATGTGTGTGTGTCTGCACATGTGTGTTTGTACAAGTGAAAGAAATCCTGCGGGGGAGGGAGCGTATATGTGTGAGAGAGAGAGAGAGAGAGAGAGACCCTGCAGGGACAGTATATGTGCATGCAGTAGAGAGATCCTGTAGGCACAGGGAGCATGAGAGAGAGAGAGACCCTGCAGATTGTGTTTGTGTGTGTGTCCAACCCTGTACTGCTATGGCCAGTACTGCAGTGGCCCCACCATTGCAGCCAGAGTCCTGGCTCTTGCTGCACTGATGGTGGCAGCCTGCACCCCAGTAGAGCCAGGGTGCAGCCCCAGCAACATGTCAGGCAAAGCAACATGTCAGGCAAAGACTTGCCATCATGGCCAGAGCCCTAGCAGCTCTGTGGACAGGAACTCAACCACTGTGGACAGAGATGGCACTTCCAGTGGTAGCCAATGCCCTGGCTTTTGCTAGGGTGCAGGCAGCCCCAGATGCACAATTGAGTCAAAGGCTCAATTACCATGACCAGAGCCCAAGCTCTAGCTCTGGCTGCAGGGCTGGAGCTTCCTGCAGTGGCAGCCGGAGCCCAAGCTTTGACCATGGTGGTAGGACTTCCCATGCCAGCAGCTCCAGTGGCACTGTGGGCAAACTCTGCCACTTTGGCCTGAGATGCAGCTTTGCCTAGTGTGGCAGGGCTTCCTGGCATGGTAGCCCAAGCTCCAGTGAGAGCCAGGGTTTAGGTAACTCTAGGGACACTGCAGTCAGAATCTCTGCTGCCATGGCCAGAGCCTGCTGAACAGGATCTTTTACTTCACCCTGTCTGTGGTGGCAGAGCTTCTGCCTATGGTGCTGCTTGCATTTGTCACATTATCTAAATAATTATGTAGGTACTTTATATCCTTAAATGTTCTCTTCAGAGAGAATAGCTCCTGGTGTCAAGTACTGCAGAGAGATTGACTTCCAAACTATGTGATTTATCATATCTAGGTCACCAACAGTATCCCTGCATGCGTTGGCAGTGTAATGGTTAACAATAAGCCACTGGACAAAGAAAGCCCAGTCTCCATCTTTGCTGTGAATAAATGCTATGCAACAGCACAGGAAGGCACTTACTTCGATGGAAGTGGCTTTGCTGCTCTTGGTAAGCACCATTAATAGAACCAATAGCTTATTGAATTAGTGTTAATGAAAATACATCATTTTTCTGTCTTGCTAGAAATTAACATAATTTAATGATGCTTCAATCAACTCTTGTATGTTTTGTGTATACATTTCTAATTGACTCCTGGCCTTTTTACATCCAAGACTCTAGCCTCTTCTCACTCACCAGTGATCTGGCAGTCAACTAAGGAGTCTTTTCTATAAGTAAAGACCTATCTCTTTTGTAGCAGAGAAACTGCTACAGAAACTGTGGTACTTGTTTTTTGTATTTCTGCATATATGTATATATAAGAGCTTAAGCTGGTGTATTTTTATGACCAAGGAGTCAAAAGATATGAAAGGGAGAGTTATTTGAAATAGTGTAGCTCACTTTAATTTTATTCTGTTTCTTCAACATGTAAGTTTGATTGTATTGGTATATAAGAGTCTTAAAGACTTAGACATGACACATTTATACTAATGAAAATTACAGTAGGATCTACAATGGTCAAGTGACCCCTGTTTTGGGGTAGCTGCACACATTAGGCTGCTATTACTTAGCCGTGTTTACTAGGGAATGGGAAGGCAGGTAATACATATTTACTCAAATCTAAAATGACCCTGAATTTAAGGTGAGACCCCTGCCCCCTAGTTAGATTATATACATGGAAAATTATAAATTTGTTTTAATTGTCTTAGTCTAGAATCTAGTAAGGCTGTGCAAAGTGGGCCGTATTGGATTTGGATTTGGCCTGATTTGGGGGACAGTGATTCAATTCATTGATCACTGTCCCAATTCGATTTGGCCGAATCTGAAGATTTGATGCTGATTTGGAGAATCAGCGATCTGGCCATAGACACAACTTTAAATGTTTTTTCTACATACCTCAAGGTACCAGACGCAGCTCATGAATGCTGAGATGGTGAGGGGGATGGAGTGTCCCACAGGAGCATGTGGGGTCGGGGGGACCCACGTGTGCTCTGCAGTGGACCCAGAAATGCTTGTGGCTCACTTCTGGGTCTCTTTCCGAGTGTGCTGGGGACACCACCCTCCCCACACTTTGGTGGGAAGCTCCATCCACCCTACCTGGTACCTTGAGGTATGTAGAAAAAACACTTAAAGCTGTGTCTTATATCTAAACCATCAAATCTCTGAATCGATTCGGAGGGTTCTGATTCGATTCAGAGAGATTAAAGGGTATCCTGATTTGATTCAGATTCGGCCAACCAATTGGGCCAAATCTCCGCTGACTCAAATCAGGGACTGAAGCTTCGCATAGCCCTAGAACCTAGTTATTAGAGTCCTCTTAAATTCATCCCTCCCATCACTGTCACAGGGAAAGTAGTGGCTGGGGGGCAGGCAGTCTGTTCCCTGCCCTTTGCCCCACCTTGCCACTTGCCCCCTGTGCCTGTCTTCCTGCTGCCTGTCCTCTCCCAGTGCCTTCCCCTTCCTACCACTTGCCCCCATCTTGTGCCTGTCCCCTCTTCCTTTCCTTTTCAGGTGCTCTTTCTCTGTCTCTGCTGGGGGCACGGAGCACCTGGCTGGACCAGGCAATAATGGTGGCTCCAGCTTTAGCCTCCAGCCCCAGTTGGGGTCAGGGCTGGAGTCACAGCATCTCCCCGGCCACTTTATAGATTCATAGATGTTAGGATCGGAAGGGACCTCAATAGATCATCGAGTCCGACCCCCTGCATAAGCAGGAAAGAGTGCTGGGTCTAGATGACCCCAGCTAGATACTCCTCTAACCTCCTCTTGAAGACCCCCAGGGTAGGGGAGAGCACCACCTCCCTTGGGAGCCCGTTCCAGACCTTGGCCACTCGAACTGTGACTCGTATGTGACTCCATACGAGTTGCCCTTCTCTGGACCCTCTCCAGGTTATCCTCATCCTTCTTGAAGTGTGGTGCCCAGAATTGCACGCAGTACTCCAACTGCGGTCTGACCAGCGCCCGATAGAGGGGAAGTATCACCTCCTTGGACCTATTCGTCATGCATCTGCTGATGCACAATAAAGTGCCATTAGCTTTTTTGATGGCTTCGTCACACTGCCGACTCATGTTTATCTTGGAGTCCACTAGGACTCCAAGATCCCTTTCCACTTCCGTGCCACCCAGCAGGTCATTTCCTAGGCTGTAGGTGTGCTGGACATTTTTCCTCCCTAGGTGCAGCACTTTGCATTTCTCCTTGTTGAACTGCATTCTGTTGTTTTCTGCCCACTTGTCCAACCTGTCCAGGTCTGCTTGCAGCTGTTCCCTGCCCTCCGGTGTGTCCACATCTCCCCATAGCTTTGTGTCATCTGCAAACTTGGACAGAGTACATTTCACTCCCTCGTCCAAGTCACTGATGAAGACATTAAAGAGTATCAGTCCAAGGACCGAGCCCTGCAGGACCCCACTGCCCACACCCTTCCAGGTCGAAACCTTGTGCCCTTGTTTCCCCATGCTCCCCCTGTACCATGTGCACCTTCCCCACACTGCTCTTGTTCTGTGCCACACTTCCCTTGCACACCACGTGTCCCTTCTCCACATTCCCCTTGCTCTGCACATCCCTTCACCTGTGCTCTGTGTGGCACCTGTTCCCCTATGCTTCCCCCCACACCATGTGCCCCTTCCCTGTGCTGCCCCCTGCATGTGCCCTTTCCATGCTCCTTCCCACACTGTGCACCCCCTCCCCCCACACTCCTTTTACCCTGTACCCGTTTACCACATACCCCTTGCTCCACACGCCCCTCACCTGTGCTCCCTCCACACCAGGCTCCTTTTTTCTGTGCCCACGTTCACTGCCCCCTTTTCTCATGCATTTCCCCTCACTATGTACCCTTTTTCCATGTCCCCTCTACATTAGATACCCTTTCCCCCTGTCCTTCCCTGTACTGCATACCCTTTTCCTGTGTTCCCACCTCCCACTGTGTGCCCTTACCCTGTGCCCCCCCTGCTCACCATACACCTTTTTCCCTGCACTTCCTGATGCACTGCTGTCCTCTTTTTCCATGTGTCCCTTCTCCCATGCGGTTTCCCTGCACTCCATGTGTCCTCTTCCCCATGCCCCCTCACCTTGCACATCTTTTTCCTGGCAATCCCCTCACTCTGCTTTCCCCCATGTTCTACCCCGCACCATGCACCTCTTCCCTACACCTTTCCATATATCCCTTACCTGTCTCATGATCCACCCTGGCCTCACCTGGAGCTGCAGCTGCAGCAGCTGCTTGCCTGATCCGTACTCAGTTCTAAGACAAGATGTCTCCCCCCACCATGCTGAATTTCCTTATCCTATACGCAAGGAAATGTGGTAATCTGTGTGCCTTGAATGGCTAGTCCAAGATAAGGTACAACGTAACTTAAATTGGTTTACTTTTGTCCGCAACTTTTGCAAGAGTAATTTTATATGGGATTTATATGAAGACTGTGTCTGTGGCCACTGTTTTTTTTATAATTGCTAATATGTAAAAATGTTGTTTGTTCAAATCCTAAGTGAGTATAGAAGGCATCAAAGAATGCAAGGGAGTTTAACTCTCACCACTTTCCATATTATTTCTGAATTTCATCTGTAGCCTTCAAATAATTTTCTCCCCCTTTCAGGATTTTGATGATTAATAGGCCTATCATATTGTCCGTCACAGCCTATTTATACTGTGGATTACAAATCTTTTATTTTAGGCATCTTTTCTTTCAGTTAGAGAAGGTTATAAAGTCCGATCTGATATGAATGTTACATTTGAGTTCCGTACCACTGCCGCAAATGGAGTTCTTCTTGGAATTAGCAGTGCTAAAGTAGATGCCATTGGATTGGAGATTGTAAATGGCAAGGTGGGTTGCATCTAAATATCGTCATTCACTGTAGAAATTTGCCAAGTCTTGAGCTAAAGGAAGGTCAGAATTGTTGAGTATAAGCAAGAATACCTCAACCATATATGATGAAAGCAAAAGACCAGGAAGCAATAGTAGCAAAGATGCTGCCATGATTCACTACCACTTTGCCTGGGATTGACTTTGGGTCACAAGGAAGATGAGTTCTTATCATGATGTTTGCCACAACACAATGACTTCTTGCCCTATGATTTAAGGATAATAACTTACGAAATATGTAATAAATAAAAGTGCCAGTCATTCTCTCCATAGAAGAATCATGTAAAATGGAAAGCAACCACAGTATGTTTGGTAGCCTATAGGATTGCTGTTTCTTTTATATATGCATAAGCTACTATACTGTATATATTATTCATTGTACAAGCCAGCTTCCTTACTTATAACTTGTTTCCTTTTTCAGTGCCAGTAACTTGCCCTTTCCCAGACATGCTCTTGCATAAGTGCTTAGCTGCTGTATATTAACCAAAAAAACTTGGCAAGTATAGGTGAGGGTCTTATTAATGTACTGAGATAAGAAATTCTCTGGATATGGAATGAGTCATGATTTAGTATTTTGTCACTGTCTTTTGAATTGAGGCTACAAAGCTTGGAGAAAAGTGTATGCAAGAATGTTGGCTTAAGTTTCCCTCTTTCTTAGAAGTTTTAGTTATTTATCAAACTGATTTTATAAATCCATCAACTTAATTTTATTTAGGAAAATAAAAGTTCTGTTACAAAAAATAGGTCTTTTTTTAGCTGCAGTTAAAACAAAAGAGAAATTTAAATATCTTGAATGGGATTAGTATAAACATGAGATTTTTTTTAAGTGAATCAAGAGCAAATTTTTGATTACTTGTTAAATGTAAGTTATATTTTAAAAGAAATTTATCAGCAAAATTAAAAGCTAAGAACAGTACTTAAAATGTTTCAGCCATATGGTCTAAACAATAAATTGACATTGAGAAGCATAAACCAGTTTAGAATAACTGTGTACTAAGAAAAGCCCATGATTATTTGAACCAAAATATCTGAAACATACCACTTTTGTTTGCAGGAATATTTTCCATAAAGTGAGTTTTCTGGGGACAGAAGTGTGTTTATGCCTTTATCTGAGATTTGGTGATTCTACCACTATACCTCCACCCCATCCTTAGCCTTAAAGCCTCAAATCTCAGCCATCCATTTGATGCTGAATGGATACAACACTGCTAAGCACCTTCAGAACCCCAGATATGTTTATACTACTAGGCCTCCCCTTTTGCCCTAATCCCAACCCTCTTCCTCATTCACGCCTCCCTGCCATCGGTCTTCCTTTAGAAGCTCTTCGAAACACAAGCTCTTGAAGCCAGGTTTCCTTTTATAGTAAGTCCTTCCTGATGTGTCCTCAGGACTCATCTAACCTAAGCATGTTGATGGCACAGGAAGTCTGAGCACAAATAGCAATTTGTAGTTGCATTTGGTTGTCACCCTACAATTAGTGAGAAAAGTAGAGGCAGCTCAATGACGAATCAGAGATGTGTATGTAAATACAGCACTTTATTGAAAGAGATTAAAGACATAAACATTTTAAATTATAAATATGAACAGTACTTAATATAAGAAGTTTTCTAATAATTTGCACCATGAGGAAACACGTGGTCTAAACAGTCTGCAAGAACCAAGCTTCTGCCATTTTAGGTTTCTTCTGACAGTGCCTTATTAAGTCCTATTAAGAGAGAACCTACAGCTCTTTCTTGGTGTAAAGGAGGCTAATTTAAAGTTCTTATGATTCCCTGTCCAAGCCATTTCTTTACCTAAGAAAAAATAACCAAATTATATGTGGTATCATTAATTAGGTAACTCATCACTATATTAAAATTAATTTATAAATCTATTTTAAATAAAGCACACCCTCTTTAATTTACAAACAATCCATAAACCATCATGAACCTAGATGGCATGTTAGGGCAGTATGGTTAGGCTACACAAAGTAATCATATTGATTGTATCACATCTGGGTGCCTTTGACTCCCTAGCATGATGACCAGGTACCTACTCAGAACTCGGTCAATAGTTGTCTTTGATGCAAGTCCAAGCAACACCTGAACTTAAGCCTCCAGGCTTGCAAAGTGCTGTCATCATGCCCTTTAACAAGCAAAACTCATGACAAAATAGCTATCCAGAGACTATTCCACATTTTCCAGAGCAACACAAGCCTGGAATCCTTTTCCCCACTTCTTTAACTAGTATAAAAAGCTGTTGTTGCAAGCCATTCCTTCATTAGAGTGAATGTCAATATTTATGGAAAATACTCAGAGCAATTAGCTGTGTTCCCAGTTCTCACTGGCCATTAAGCTCCATAAACCAGCACGGAAAATACCTTCTAACAATTAATACATAATTCATCACTCATCTGTTCTATGCAATACATGTATAATTGATTGTTTTTCAGTATTTTTTTTTCCCAGAAGTAGCTCATTTTCTATTCAAAATTTCCCAGCTATAGGGACTTTGATATATCCCTTTTTCCGCAATAAGCACATTATGAGGGTAATGGTTACATATTAGTATTACAAGACAAATAGTTGCCTATAAAATTAAAAGAACAAAAAAATAGAATAATTTCAAATACATATCCATATGTTTATTGGCATTGACCTGATGTTTTCTATCTTACATATCACCACCCACAAAAGAAGTTTCTGGACATAATGTTCCTAGTTCTTCTCTTGCCTACTCTGATGTCAACCAGGTGTAACTCACGTTTAAATCACAGCAAAAATACTGTGTAAAACAATGAGAAAAGGACTGAGTCTAAATTGATAGCAAACCTTTAAATCCCAAGTGAAAAATACCAGGGGTAGGGTGGATAGTTAAGCTTCTCATGTTTACATTTCAAGATACTTAAAATTCTAAGTTCCCCATATCAAGTTGAGCATAAGGCTTGGTGAAATCACTACACAAGGAATGTATACCACCATGATTGTGCTTTTATTAGGTTGCTTTCTGTGTTCATGCTAGCTGTATCTTCATTGGCATCTGGATATTTGAACAGGTTTTGTTCCATGTCAACAATGGAGCTGGCAGAATAACAGCCACATATGAAACAAGAGATGCAAATAGCTTATGTGATGGGAAGTGGCACAAACTTCAAGCAAACAAAAGCAAACATCGAATTGCTCTGATAATTGATGGGAATGTGGTCCAGGCCGATAATCCTCATATCCAGTCAACATCTGCAGATACAAACAATCCTATTTATGTTGGAGGCTATCCCAGTATGTATAATAGTTTTTTTTTTCTCTCATAAAAGAAAACTATGTGTTCAGTTCATCAGAAGTATAGATCATGATAACTATTTTGCAAATGTTATGTGAGATGCTATGAGTCTACTAATGTTTTGAATTTAAAAAAATGAATTGGTAGAGGATGGAATAATCCCAGTCATAAAAATAATTTTCAATTAAATTTAGCTTTGAGTATAAATTTATAGACCTAAATCAACTGAGCTTGGTACAAGAAGATACCACTTTACACTCCTCAGTGTGAAACCTGGTTCCTAGCACTGGAGAAGTAGTACAGCTTTTGAAGGACTTCCCTTCCTTGGGGTTTTGACTTTGTCTGAGGCCTCACATGATTCCTATGTGTGGAGATTCTTGTGAAGATGTCTTGCTTCAACACATTTTCCCCCATCTGTCTGGGTACTCACCATGGCCATCCTCTTGTTCTAACCACATTCCTACACAGCTGCTGTGATGCACTATTCAGGTTGGGCTGATCCTCTGGAGGGGGTGGGAGGTTGGTAGCTGCTTTGTTCTATTGAGAATACCTGCTAGAGTCTCTGCCAGCGGACACCAGGATAGAGGCAATGCCAGTTTATCTGCAGGTCTCATATGTTTTGCACAATTACCTTTCTGAAATAAACATTGTTCTGTCATTATGTTAGAGTAATACCAAGTATTTCCTCCTCCTTCCCCACCCTTTGTATTCAAATCACTGCTTTTTATTTAGAAGCTCTGCTTCCTACAGTCCCTTCTCAGCATTTGATGAAGTATGCTGTGGCTTACAAAAGCTTATGCATTTCTGATTTAGTTAGTCCAGGGGTTTTCAACCGTTTTTGGTTAGTGTGCCCCCGGCAGCCTGTCCAGAAGTAGGGAGTCCCCCAGCTGGTCAGCCAGCAGGGTGGGTGTCCCCCTGACAGAAGTGCCAGTGGCAAAACCGTGCCCCCTCACTTCTTTGCGCCGCTGCCGCATACCCCCTGGGGGCTTCCCAAGTATCCCCAGGGGTGTGCATACCCCCAGTTGACAGCCCCTGAGTTAGCCTATAAGGTGCATATCTACCCTGCTGATACCAAGAAAAACAGAAATTTGTTACTTTTAGTGTGCTGGTTTTTTAATCCTTAATGTGAGCAAGATCACATCTGATACTATAGTTATCCATTAAGAAGGCTGAGTTTGTAACATCTGAAAAACAGCCACTTTGCAAGCAGGGTAAATGTGTTTCTATAGCTTTTTAATAGCCCTGTTTGTACTGAGATTGAGTTGACCAAGTATGATGGCATAATACACATTTTTAAACAGAATGTCAAACTTAATTAATGCCCACATTAATTAATTTCTGAAACAACTGTTCTGGTTTATCAGATCAGATAATATTCCTATTTGTTGTGATGAAGCATTTAGGATTATGAAATCCACAGGCTAATCAGCGTTTTTATACATTAGGAAAGCTTAGAAATAATACCTTGTCCTTGCATAGCAGTTTCTGGTGTTTAGGCTCAAAGTACTTTACAGATATTAATCCTAGCAGATCACAGCTAGTGTTTGAGCTTCTAGAATTCCACAGAGAGTTTTATCAAAGTTCTGCTGGGCTCTTTTCTGGTACTAATACCAATACTAGTAAGATTCATAGTAAGTATAGGAACAGGAGGCCCCTTAACACTGAAAGTGCATCAGCAAGCCATGTACAGCTTCATACCTTGCATACAACCAGTGGCACATAAAGGCCTGTAACAATTTCACAGAGCTCAGCATGAAGGAAGAGGTTGGGAGAGGGGCCAAGGAGTGACTAATTTATTCATGGCTCTTCAGGTCCAGCAGCTGCAAACATCCTGGCAAAAGGTCTGCTTTGAACCAGGTGGCTTTGTTAGTGATTGAAAATTGGCCTTCTCCTCCTTTGCGTTCAGGCTGAGGTTAATTCTTTTCTCAACTATGGCATAGATCAGTTTGTCAAGTTTGCTTGTGTCAGCACTACAACCTAAGTACAGCAGCCTTATCTTGTAAGTCAGTGATCATGTCCACAGTGGTGTGAGCACCCTCTGCGTACACTGATATATTGTGGGATCTGGTGCTTTTTAGGACCTATGTTTATTGCTAGTCATTTTTTAAAGAATTACTTCTCAGCCAGGATCTTTCTGTCTTTGCATTATTTTAGTCCCCTTCCAATCTATGTATTTCTTGTTGTTTTTCAGCTGATGTGAAGCAAAACTGTCTGACTAGCAAGAGCTCATTCCACGGGTGTTTGCGAAACCTGATGTTGATCAAAGGCCAACAGGTAGAATCCTTTGACTTCAGCAAAGCCTTTGACCTGCGTGGAGTCTTTCCTCATTCCTGCCCTGGACCTGAACGCTAAACTGCAGAGAAAGGTTTTAGGATCGAGAGCGGGTTAATTTTCGTTGTTGCAGTTGCTTTATTTTCCCATTTCTTTGTGAAGAGAAGTTGTTGTGAGAACCCAGGCCTCTTTGATTTCAGTTACTTTTCAGCTCAGGACAAATTTTTAGGCAGAAGTTCTGCGCTTAACATTTTAACAAAAAATACCTCTACTAAAATGTTAACAGCCTTAATTGGGATTCTTTTTCTTTTTGAACCTTTTATTAATCGGTGTTTACAACATGTGTTCTGTTGATTACTTGACAGTATTTCATTTAATTGTATAAAAAATAAAAAAAATATTGGAGACCACATAATAAAAATGCAATAAAACATGGATTGTGTCACTTGATGTAGTGGCTTGTGCATTTGAACTGTCACAAAAAAACAAACAAACTGGCAAGTATGAAGTGAAAAATATAAAAAAGACAGCATTCAAGAGATTGTGTTAATGGCAAAGTCTTGAAGATATGAGGTAAAATTGTTATGTATGAAAGACTAAAAGATGGCTGTAATCCCGTTATTTGTGTTTTCCATGATAACTTTAATTCCTTCTGTTTTATATAACTTCAAGGAGCTAATGCTCCTGCCATCCCTTAATCAATATTACAGGGAAGATATATACCTGTTGGGATAGTTGTGCACAGGCAACCAGTAGTTCGGTGTAGAGAATTGTCCAAAATGCTCAGGGTATTTGAGCAGTCATCTAATTTCCTACCCCAAAGGCGGCAACTACTGAGTTCTGGGGTTTGGGAAGTAGTGCAGAATCCTAGCTTGCATTATGGCACTGAAGGACACAGAAGCTAATTTTCCTGGAAAACTAGTGTTGTTTCTAAGCTGTCCAGTGCCAGGTACCTCCACATGTAACCTCTGGTAAATCCAGACTTCCATTTGAGTAGCTCTCACATACCTCTCGCATTACTTATTATATTTCTCTTTTCTTCTGTGATGAAACTGTACTACCTATCTACCCTAGCCTAAGCAGAGAAAACCAATCCATCCCCTGAATAGGTCACTGAAAAGTTACTAGAACTTCTGACAGTGAGGATGTGGACTTGGACTTTACCTGACCTCTTACAGTAGCGGTACGTAAAGACATTCGGGAAGGTTACAGGGAGGTTAGATTGAGTTGAAAAATGGCCACCCAATCTAAAGTAAATCAGGATCGGGGGAGTGGGGTTAGGAGGATTGAGGGGGCAAACAGGGTCCATGGAGGATTGAGGGGGCCGTGTGTGTGTGTGTGTGTGTGTGTGTGCACGTGCGGGGGTTGATGGGGTCTGGGAGGGTTTAGTAGGATCAGGGGAGGCTAGCAGGGTCTGCAGAGGGGCTTAGCAAGGGGGCTCTCTCTCCAACCCCGAAGGAACAACTCTCCCTATGCCGCTCACCCTTGCCCCCACCCCAGCTTGCTTCCACTGACTCCCAGGATCAGCGAAAACCAGTAAAACCAGCACCAGGAGTGGCTTGTGGGGATGGGTGGGCTGAGGTAGTGGTGTAGCTGTCTGGGGGTAGGGTGAGGGGCCCAGGGGCTAACTATAGTCTGGTGGGGGGCAGGTGTGTCGGGGGGGGGGGGGTTGGAAAAGCACAGACCTGTGGCTGTGGCCAGCATCCTCAGGGCTGCATTGGGAACTATATGGAAGTTCAGTTACATCAGTCTCACTGAACCCAGCCTAAGATAGACTACTGTGGAGGAACTAACTTAGATTGGGTTGGCTGTTTTTAGACTGATCTAACCTTCCAGAACTTCTGTACAGTTCACATGTAGATTGACTTAACTGGGGATCTAAGTGTAAGATCTGCACCTAGCCAAAGTAATTTAAATTGGGTGTCCATTTATAATGCAATCTGACTTCCCCCTAACTTCTGTACATATATCTGTAGATGAGAGAGCTTCTTTGTGTATTGACCCTTATTTTTTGTGTACTGAATTTGGGAATTTAAAACAAAAATTTTTTTGGCTCTTATTATGTTTTGGGGTGTAATTTTGCCACATTTTTCCATAGTGGTTAAAATTCTGGATAGAATGGGGAATTAGCCATTGATGTCAGTGAAGATATAGACATACAAACAATACGCTGTAGAAGAAATAAAAGGGGATGAGCAATGTGTGGCATCTGTTATGCAGTAACAGCTCATGTGCATGACCTTTCAGAGTTGAAAGTGAAATTGTAGTATCTTAGCCCTATATCAAAGAGGACTAGGGTAGCACAGTTTAGCTTCCACTTATTCTAGGAAGAGCATGCACATGGAGCAGCTTATGTGCAGTAAAGTCCCACTGCCCCATTGCCCTCTGATAAGCTGTTTGTGTATTGTATTTCACCCAGTCAGCATGTTTCAACCCATGGAACAAGGTACAGCTCCACCAGAACAATGGTTGCAGAACTGGGTTCTTTATTGCTGTACTATTTTTGACCCCGTAATTGCCCCAAAGCCTTCACAACCGAGCTGTTTTGAAAAATAAAACTATTGATTCATTTCCAAAAATGTTGTCAAAGATTTCTCAGAGAAGACCATAACGTGAGAGTTTATGTAAGAAATTTAGTTTGATATATTTTTTATTTTTGACCTGGATAAAATAGTGTATACATTTCACTTTACAAACACTATTACTATATCGAGGGTGGACTTACTGTAACAAAACACTAAACATTATGATGAGGAGGGGTAAAGGACTTATACAAACATTTTGCTGCAGCTAGTGGCATTGTATTATTTTTTAAGGTAGTGACACATTATGGAAAACTAATGAGAAACATCTGAAAAAAGTTAAAATTTGAAAAGCTAATATGTTTCCCCTGCAACATTGAACCACACGGGATACACACCTGGTGGTTTTGAGCATTCATAGAAAAAAGAGAGAGCAATGGCTAAGGTAATATGTCTTGTATGAGATTTCTTTCGTAATATGAAATCTGCCTTTTGATTTCTAAAGCTTTGGCTAGTTTCCAGATCTTGACTGCTGAAATGAGACACTTTACCCAGCAACATGAAAGGCTGAACAATAGGGCTACTAATAGAGAAGCTATGGAATAAAAAGCTTTTAAGCAGAATGATTTTTGTCCGTAGCAAATGCAGACTGAGGTAGTTTACCTTGTATATATACATTATAAAGACATTAGCAATATGAAAACGACTTAGATGAACCATTCCAGTATGTTCACAATATCTACTTCTTACAATGTGTTCTAAAGATATGTGTTGATGTACAAAATGATCATTTTACAGAACCCTGGCGTATGTAAACACTAGATGCATACTGGGAGCTTCCAGGATAAGGTTTTCTTGCTAAACTCTATCTCTTCCTCATTAATATTTCACTACACAATTTTGTTACTGAACACAATACATTTTTAAAAACTTTGATTGCAACTGCTGCTTATGGAAGCAGAAATTAAGAAATGTAGACCTATATTTTCAGACATGGAGGCTTAAAGTAAGTATCTTAAGTGTCTTAAGTTTGAAAATTTTGGTCAGATACTTGCCAATAGGAATTTTATTATTTCATTTCAGGGTCAGTGGAAATTTGGCCTTATGCTAGCACTTTTTTCTGTAATCTATTCCATTTGCTTCTACTTACATGCTATTCAGATTACAGACAACTTCTTTTAAAAAAATAATAATGTAGATACCACAGGATAGATTTCCTTAATTTAAATATGGCTTTTCTTTGTTCTGTTAGAAAGTGGGAAGAGTCCAAGATATTTTAAGCAGTTTCTTTTCTTGAACAAAATATAGTGAGATTTATTTTAAGAACAATTTCTGGTGAAATCCTCATTTAAGAGTGCAAAACATACGCAGTAAGTTATTATATGAGCTCACAGGTAGTCTGATCTATTCCTAATGCAGTTATAATGCCACGTGTTTAGGCATGTGGGGAAGTAGGAGAAGTTTGGAAATACTTGGTTTATACAAATGTTAAGTTACTTAACAGATGCATGCGCCTGTTTTCTGGAAAATCATAAAAATCTTTAAAAGTAATAAATACAATAATACTTAGCATTCACATAATGCTGGTCATCCTCAAAGCACTTTCTACATAAAATCCCTATATGGATCATATACCCCTGCAAGACAGATGTTTACTCTGCCTGCCAGGCTGACTGGGAGTTGTATACGTGTATCTGAGATTAGACTTTACCTCTAATTCTTATGATATTCCTAAAAGAAATATTAGCCAGATTTTACAGATAATAAAATAGAGGCAGAAAGGCTTGCCTTACTTGTCCACAAGCACAGAAAGAACCTATGTAAGACAGAAACAGAACCCAGGTAGACCCCTGACTTTTAGTCCTGGGAACAAGCCACTGGACTAAATCTAATATGCTTAAATTAATACTTGTGATAACAAGTATTGTTTTGGTTTTAAAAAAAAAGCTAAATGCACCTGTGTTGAAATCACTGTAACTAGATGTTAGTATTGTATCCTAGTACTCAGTATAAAAAAAAATTAAAACTGCGCTGTGTTTGTTAGTTACTAAGTATTGTTTCTAAAATGTATCCTACCATTGTTTTTAACGAAAATAAGCCAGATTCTGCCATTTATAGCCCATGTTATCATGGGAAATATTTTTTTTTCCAAGGACTAGCTTTTCATACTAAATACAGTGAAGCTGCATGGGTGTCTTCTAAGGCATAATATTTACTAATTCAAAATTTTGCGGCTTTAAACATATAAATATTATCACCCTGATGCATAAAATCATTCCGGGCTTTACCACCCGCTAAAGGACTTTACATTCACTTCTAGGACACAGTTCAGAATAGTTGCCTGTTGATATCTCACAAATAAAGGATTTTTTTATCTCCATCTGTCTGCACCCAAATCCTGAGGAAAAACCATCAACATGTTTATTCCCAATGAACTGAGTATGTAGTAAATATTCCAATGTCAGAAGCCTCCCTCTATTACATTTGAAAGATTTCCAATTTCCAATTTTGCAACCTCGTGTTTTCTAGAGAATGAATGGTTCTCAAATTAGCAAATGTGTGAGCCTACACATCTATGCATATAGTAAAGTAGAGACTCATATAACAGCTGTTCAGATGGAGAGGTGATCACAGCTTGACTGGCTAAGAATTGGAGATAACATATTATATTTATTACTTTGTGTTCCCAACACCACACTTACCCATATATTTATCTGGTCTACCTGTTAAATCTCATTTCTTAGATTCTATGCAATTCATGACAGGGATCATAATAGGGCTCAACTGGCTTGTGGCCTTTAGACTATTTAAATGTTAAACAATATTAAAGCCCACCTCTCATCAGAAATGTGCTGTCCTCCACATCTGTGATGAGGGAAACCTTAACACTTGCCATTACACAGGTCCAGACAAAGCCCCCTCCCCCTCCCCACTGCTGAATAGTTCAAAAACATATTAAACTAAAATAGATAAAGGAAAAGCAAATAGCCTAAGCACTTAAGAACCTACAGCTTTTAAAGGGAGTTGTCTGTAAACTGGCACCATTACAATGTTTGTCACATATATTAAGACATTATGCAGGAAATATTTTAAACCCAAAATTATTAAGTGAAAAGGAGGTGGGAAGAATATGAAGGATCCAAGTCATTCATTTTTCTGCCAGGCATCTGCCTTCCATCTCCTGTCACTTGTGTGTATGCATATGGGGAAGGAGGGAAAAGGAATTGTTCCAAGTTTGAAGCCGTGATGCTACAGATACATGGTCAGAAATAGAAAGAGACATATAGCATGGAATATCAGAAATTTGACAGTAATATTTACAGTACAACATACATGAACAGTACATTTGTTTTTACACAGTAATTCTTTCTCCTCAATATTAGCCACAAATGAGGAGTGAGTCAGATGCATAAATATAGGAATAATGTACATTTTACTTATGAATAGTTTTACTCTTCATAGAAGGGACTGATTTCACCCACATTTTGGCACTGCTGTTACTCCAGCTCCCCTAGTCCAAGTTCAAGACCAAGTCCAATTTTCCCCTGTTTTATAGACCACTGTGATTACTCTGCATTATCTTGTAGTTGGTAGTGTTCTCTGCATTCTAGACTGTCTTTAGAAATGTGTGTTTTCACAATCAAGTTAAATGAAAACTCTATTATATTCCGCAGGTTGTTTTCTAAGTACCGCTGCCCTTCCTCCTTCACATCCAGTGAACAACTGGCACAGTGTAATCCATGTAAAAGTATAACCACTGCATGACATTGTATAGCTTTCTATTCATTGGAGTAACAGTTCTCATGTCATATTTAGTTTATGGAATAGATCACTTGTGAAGCATGTTAGGAAGGATAGTAATTAGTGCTTTGGTTTCATGTGGCAAGGTCTTGAGATAGAAGGTATCACTGCCATCCCTTTGGCCTTTTCCAAATCATTGTTCTTTGTCATTGCAAGCTTCAACTTGTCTTTGGTTTTATCAGCCATTCTGCTTGAGGATTTGCACGGTACACATCTAACATATATGCATCTGGATCCAAACAGTGCTGACCTGAAACACAAATCATGAGCAATTTTTCATCTATTTTGGGGGTATTCCAGTGAAAATGGTATAGATCTGGATTTTCAAAAACGCCCTTGGCCTGTCTGCAAATTGCATGTTAAGGAAGTTGGGATTTATGAGTCCAAATTCCAATTCATAAGAACCCCGACATGAGACTCGCATTTTATCTAAACGTTATGGTTTCACTATAAACAATGACCATATTAAGTGCTATTGTGAGCATCTTTGCCTAACTATGAATTTATGACTTTAACCTTATGCCTTTGTTTATATATTATTCCTTGTTTTTATGGATCAACAATGAACACATCTGTCTTTTGCTTTTGATTAAGAACATGCACAATGATGCACTATTATTATTAATGTAAAAGTTTCACTGTTTAAGACATGGAAGAAGTCTTTATCCCAAGAACCTTAGTTTCAATGAGGCATGGGCACTTCAGTGCAAACATGTAACTCATCCCCTGCATTTCTATATCTGGGGAGGTTATCACTGAAATACCTCACTGCTATCCTGGGCACAGGATCTACATGTATGCCCAGGATAGCAGCAATTTGCTCCAGGATGGAGCCAGCCCCAAAGCTGACTGGGCTGACCAGGCACAATTTATGCCTGCAGTCAGCGTTTACACGTGTATTTCAACTCAGTAAATTAGTATAGTACCGACAGTACAATCTTACAGCAGAGTTCATTAGTTTACTCTGACCTACTACTGGCAGACCTGTAGATGGTGATATTTTACCGTGGAACTAATTAATCTACTCTGCAGTAAAGTGCACATATAGATGCACCCCCTCTGACTCGGAAACCCCTTTATCCTGTAAATGGGCTGTAGTATAGAGACCCTTCTTTGTAAAGATACCAACAAATAGCATTAATTCAAGAGAGTCAGGGACTTACTGTATTTACTCAAATAGAAGATGACCCTGATTATAAGATGAGCCCCTGATAATTAGATTCTGTATATGGAAAACGTACAAATTTGTTATAATTTTCCAGTCATATAATCAAATTATTGGAGGTTTGCCTTAAATTTGTCCCCCTCACTGCTACAGCAGAGAACATACAGCTTGGGCATCAGTACTCCCTTTGCTTTCTACTTCCCCCCAGCTTTTTCCCCTGGCAGCCCCTTCCCTCTTCTTACTGCCCGACCCCGCTCTCCCTTGGCACATAGAAGTGATCAGCAAATTTGAAAACAATAACCTTGAAATTAAACATAGCTGTAGCAATTAGCATATAGTACCCATACACTTAATTCATCCAGAATTGATGCACGTTACCTTTTTTTGAAACTGCTACAAGTTGTAGCATAGATACTACATAAACACACTTTTAAGCAGTACATTTGTATCTACTAATATGTAGTACACACTACATATGACATGAATCTAAAGCCAAGTGCTTGTAATTTTTGCCATATAGTTCATTCAGCTGAGCCCTACCAGAGTCAACAGTATTTCAAGTCATGGTAACTCCACAGCTCAGCATGGCTCACTGTGTGTATGTATTCCAGATAACCCTACAGAGAGGATCCATGTGCTATCTTCCACTTATACCTGGAACTGGATGTTCTTGTTATGAGCCCTGGGATACTCCAAAAATTTATGTACAGATGAGGCGTATCTGGTACAGATCCACCTCATGAAGGGTGTGGCCACACTAATCATATACACCAGCCTGAGAGAGGGGGCAACAGAGAGATTCTGGGTGAACTGTTTGGAGCTCTGTTTGGTGATGTTTGCCAGACATTTAAGGCTGATGAAGAAATCAGAATTGTTGGAAATGGGAAAGAAAGGCACAGCTCACCTGTGGGAGTGAAGTCATCATCAAAATGTATGCAATGTAGTGGCTCACCATGACTTGAAAAAGAGTTGGCTGTGAAGGGGACTGTACTTAATAGGCACTATCATCTGTGTTATTTAGATAGACTGTATTAATCTATCTTGGTCTTCTTGGTTAAGATCAAATGTAGCAACATTTTTGGCATTCAGGAGAGACCATTAGGGCTAGCTCTAGTCTTTTTGGTACCAGCCTGGTATTTCACTACCTCCAGGCCTAGTGCCAGTTCCTTGCACTGGGAACACCCATATGGTTTGTTGTTGTTGTTTTAAAGGGCCAAAAAAGGGTTCCTATCAGCATGTTTGCCTAATATAGGCCATGTGTTTTATAGTCATGCTGAGTGTTGGCTACATTTAATCAACTTCATAGTCAGTTTCCATTGCTTGCAGTTTAATGGCAGTGTATTTAGTGAGGTTTTCCTGTATATATTTATTAGATGAGGGGCTTTTCCCCCATGCCAATTGCTGGGTGGGGGGAATCTAGTCTTGTATTCGAGTAAATATAGTAACAATAGAATTTTAAAAATAAAGCTTACCTATATTTCCTCCAATTTCATATAAACTTTGGCTCTGCCCTTTCATGTTTTCTGAGGATCCACAGCTATAATAGAGAAGAATTTGAGATTTAATCTTTCATATATTTACTATGACTGCATGCATTAAAAGGATGATTCTACTATAAACAAACAAGGAATTCTTTATATATTTGTACTGAATTTAAGCACTTACATTTTGTACATATAATGTTTTGATTATACACTCTACTTACAATTTACTTAAAAAAATTATTAAATTACACTAAAGGACTTTACAAAAGGATTTTCTAAATATAGCTTGCTGACTTCCTTTTGCATAAAAATATATTGGCATTCATTTACAATAATAACAACATTAACTTCTACAGTCAGATTTAAGACAATCAGGCTTCTATCTGTGGGAAGCTTAGAAATACATCAGCATAGAAGAGAAATTGATTCTCCAAAAGTACCAATTATTAAGAACATGAAGACCAGAAATCAATGTTAAACATTTTTTACTGACCAATGTTACTGTAAATTACTGTTTTGGGGTTATTAAAATGTTCTTATAGTATGTGTCGCTGAAAAATGGATGATCAAGTTTTTATGATTTTGAAAATATTATTCAGGAAGGAAGGAATGTACTGATGACCTCCTGCTTTTACTCACCTGTTTTCACAGTGAAATCGAGCCAGAATGTCTTTGGCTTTGGTTTGACTGTTCAGTTGAATTGCCATAGAAACTTTTGAATGAAGTGGAGCATAAACTCTTATCACTCCCTCAGGTATATCTGACTGCAGACATGGTGGCAAAGTGACAATTCCCTAAAGACAAAATTCAAGACAGTAAGTATAAGTATATATCATGCTGTAGGTCATCTCAGAAGCAGTTCTATAAAGTCTTTCAAGATTGCTTGTGAAAAAAAATCAGTGGTTCAGGTGAATTATTAGAATGATTAAGCTATGGTTTACAAGTCGGGTATTTCACATATTTGTGATCATATATAATGACGTATTAACAAACACGATTGAACAAGATAAAACACATAATGATTAAAACTTCCTGGCAAGCCTGAGCAGATACTACAAACCCTGAATTTGAATTGAAGCAGAAATGTTCTAAGTCCAGATGGCAACATGTTCCCATAGGTTATTTCTGAGTGGAGTGACCACAGACAGGCTTGTTTGAAATCTCTGTTAAATACTAGAACATATCCTGTTTTTCTTTTTGAAGAAGAAATCAGCCACAGGCAAGGAGACTGAGGTTTCTGCCCCCGCCCCCTCAACAAGCCTAAGTACATCCAAGTTTATGTACAGTAAAATATGAACGTCCTATATGGTTTCCATTAATTTTATACAAAACCATGTACAGGGTTCAGACTACTGGTTATAGAAGTTTACTCATTCTTCTGTGATTTCTAAGAGGATAAATCAATTAGGAAGGCCTGTATTCCAGGGCTAATCCAGTTAATTCCAGTTAATATCACCCTGAGTAGAGTACCCTGTGCACCCTGTGTAATGTACAGTAGATCCTCTAGCTCCTATCCCACAACTAGAGCTGCATAATTTTAAACATCTGAAACCTGGCATTTATGCTACATACTTGGAAATTTTACTCACTTATTGAAACATCATTCACTTCCAATTTACCTTTCATATTCCAGAGAGAGTGTTACCCCCTGGTAAGGTATAAATCTGACTGCCATCTGCTAAACAACACATTTCAGAAAGCTCAAACTTATAATTTTTTTAAATTCCCAGGCTCAAATTTTTCTGTCCTGTCTCTTATTGTATGAACATGATTTTAAATCACAGTAGTTTACATCAACATTTTAGACAAATATGCACACAGGCACACATATCTATTTGCAATGTATGTGTATCACTGCTGGTAAATGGACTTCAGATATCTCAGTGGATAAAGGCCAACTATTCTTTGCATACCACCTTTCTTCTTTCAAGTCCACTATCTCTGTTTCCCATATCCTCCAATGCTATTCTCCTCTCTGGTTCTTCAACCCTATGCCAGAGATGTAAAGGCCTGGGGAAGCTTCTCATTTTGTCTTTACAAAGGCCCATAGAGGAAAGCAGTTCCCCATTTCCCATATAAACAGCTAGGGAGCAGGTCCAAAGAGCTGCAGGCCTTGTAGCTTACTACAGGAGCAGCAAATGATGCAGTTTGCTGTGCCAGGTGAATATGCCTACTTTGCTCAGTGGCTCAACACAAAGCAATGGAACCATGACCCATTGGATGTGGCAACCCAATCCAGGGCTGGATGAGGCTCATTTATTTTAACCACCATTTAATCTACTGCAGTTCTAGGACTTTGCTGAATCTCCTCAGAAGATTCAGTTCTGCTTGAAGGGCGACTGTAATTCTCTTACAAAACACATGGGTGTTTGCTGGGTTAACTAGCTAAAATGAGGAAGAGGAGATGGTTGACACCACACCACCTAGTACTTCCCCTACCACGTTAATCAAGTTCAGAGTCTCTGTGTTTTGTTGTAGCAATATATTAGCTCTGGGGATTACATCTTTCAAGATTGCTCTTAGATAAGTTTCTTCTGTATGGCAAAGCAAGCTGCTGTGAGATTAGAGACCCATGGAAAATGTTTTCCTATATCTATAAAACTTACAATTCTAACATCTAATCTAACACAGCTTGCTTCTCTAGTGAAACTTACTTTCCTCCTAAACATCTAAGGAACATATTACTAGTGGCATTTATTTTTATCACAGTAGTAGGTAGAGAGAAAGCATCTTGATGTGCAAGATACTATATATACAAATAAAAAGGAGACCCTGCCTGGATTGCTCACAGGCTGTATGTTATATGAGATGCAACAGAAGGAGAAAACAGTCAGACAGAAAGGAGTGGGTGAGAGCATGAGGAAGCAAAATGAAAAGAGTTTTAACAGAGGCTTGCAACTTGCCTAGCCAGTCTAAAATGGAAGCAATTTGTTAGTATTTAAAGAGGCAATTTGTTAGGATTTAAAGAGGCTGAGAGAGTTGTTTTTTTTTAAATTTGAACGAATATTTTTCTCCACTCAGAGGCATTTAAGAGAGGAGAGGACAGGAAAGTGTGAGGACACCATTTAAACATGATACATCAGAATGCACCTCTGATCTTTCGGGCCTCTCTCGCTCAATCGTCTTCCTCCTTAGAAGTTTTCTCACTCCCTTGTCAAACATCAGCTGCCTCTTGCTGTTGTTCATTGCAGCCTCATTCATCTTTCTTACCTGAGAAATCAGGAAAGATGGGACCTAGGAGAAGGAAAACAAGGTTGAGCGCGCACAAAGGAGCTAAAAAGCCCCTTTCCTATAAAAGTGACTTTAGTGCCAAATTAAAAGCACTGGAAATTGAAACCACGTGTTTATCCCATAAGCCATAAAGACTAGGCAACTTTCTGTTATATCACTCTACCACTTTTAAGGGTAAGATGGTAGTTCAATTTTCATGCTCGTTAAATATATGAGCTCTGCTGAAGCTGGCACTTGTAGGCATGCAGGTTGTTAGTTGCCATAATGTTTTTTTTTTAGCTCTTTTTGGAACTTTTATGGTTCCCATTATCATGGTATGTGAGCAGCTCACAGACTTTAATGGCACCTGAGAGGTAAAGAAGTGCTGTTATCCTCATTTTACAGAAAGATAACTGAGGCGCACAGAGAGAGTAGGCCAGATCCAGTTCAGTCTTGTAGGCATCTTCACTAAAGCACTGCAATACCCAAAACAACAGGTGCCCTAGAAAGGCTATCCAGATTTTCAGGGTTAGGCCTCCAGGTTCCATATATAAGTAAGAGTGCTAGTGCCATTTAAGAATGATGCAGAGCTACATAATAAGTGGGCAGGACACATGGTGGCCTATAACTAGCTAACCAAACACAAGGCACAAAGGTGACTTGATCTGCTACAGCTCTTGAGCATTTAGGGCCCCTCTACACATGCAGGTGAAGGCATGATGGAACTAATATGCAATCCACACAATGCATGGCACACATGCGTGGCAGGAAGTGGGCTTTTGAGATCTCAAATCAGATCCCATCACCCTTTATTGTTCGTGCAAGGGGAGCCTGGGGCCCCTTCACCAGCAAGAAGCAAGTTCCCATGGCTGGGAGCCCCTTCAGCTAATGGGGCTCCCAGCCACAGGGGCTCCCCATGCACTTCTGCAGCTGGGAAACTGCAGCTGCTGTGATCTTCCAGCTGTGGAGGTAAAACATGTGGCTGGGAAACCAGCTGCTGCAATCTCACCCATGGGGTGCATAGTGCATCCCTGTGGCTGTGAGATTGTGGCAGTTGCAGTCTCCCAGGCGCAGGGTGCATTGTGCTTCCCTGCAGCTGGGAGCCCTGTCAACTGATGGGCCCCCAGCTCTGTAAGCGTGTGTTCCCACAGCTGGAAGACAGCTTCAGCTGGGAGCTCCCAGACCCAGGGATGCACATGGGTGCCCACAGCTGGGACCTCTGATCAGCTGATGCAGTTCCCAACCTCAAATTAAAGCTGGATAGAAACTAGCTATGAAGTCATTACACATTTTCCGGCAATAATTTTATAGCTAGTTGGACCTTTTTAAAGGTGCCATAGTTAATTTGCCAGTCTAAATTAATTGTGCAGTTAACCAGGTAATTATATAATGCACGTAACATGTAAACCAGGCCGTAGGCTACTGACTCAGGGTTGAATATTAGGGGCAGACTCCCATTTCACTTTATGTGCACATATGGCAGTTACTCAGCCAATGTACTTTTTATTTTTGGCACTTGCATGCAATTTGTGATCCTTCTCCAAGTTCAGTAAGACGGAGCAGCCAAAATAGAGAGGAGGGTAGGACCAGGAGCAAGGGAACAAGCCAGAGCCTATACGACTCAGAGAGATGGGTACTGCTGTGGAAATGTTTTAGCCTGGACCCTTGTTCCCAGTGAGGCAGAAAGTGTTTCACACCTCTCCAGTGACTATTAACTGCAAAGGGCCAAGATTCAACTTTAAGAGGAAGAAATGAATAATGTGCGATCTGTAGCCACATAGTTAGAGCACTGTTCTGTACCTTCCTCCAGCCTGAGTGGATCCCTGTGTTCTCCCCAGCCTGAGCAGATCCAGTACTAAATCCTTTACCACCCAGGACAGTGAGGGAGCCAGAGAGATACAGGTTAAAACCCCACTTTCTGTGAGGGGTATGTCACAGGGCACCCCGGTGCCCCTGCTCCTAGAGAGGAGAAACTGCCAGGGAGCGAGTTAGCGAGCCCTGGCCTGATATAACGAGCCCAGCTGAGGGTTGCCCGGGTAACGAGCGCAGCTGCAGGTTGCCGGAGCAACTAAGGGGAGCCAGCTGCCTGTAGGAGGCAGGGCCTGGCCCTTATAAAGCCCAGGGCTGAGGCCAGGCTGGCAGTTCTCTGCCAGCAGCTGGAGAGGTAGGAGCTCCCTCAGCCAAGATATGGGAAGGAGCCTGATTTGCAAGTACAGCTCATGATAGCCCTGAGAGGATTGGGCACTATGGTTTAGCCAGGGGGCTTTATGTTTGAGTTACAGCCAGGAGGCTCTAGTTTATGTTTGGCTTTAATGTTATACCGGAGGTTTGGGTGAGGCTGTAGGGGTTGGAGGAGGCCTCATAAAGGGCCCCACGGGAGTGTGGGGGCCCCAGCACCCGAGAAAGGCGCAGTATCCTCATAGGGACCCCAGAGAGTGTGGGGTGCCCTAGCGCCAAGAGGGCACATTGTCCTCATAGGGACCCCATAGGGGTGGGGTGCCCTAGCGCCAGTGAAGGCACAACTGGCGGCAAGGAGCGCAACCAGTGGGTTGCGAGCGCAACCAGTGGGTTGCAGACGGGGGACATAGACCCCGGGTTATGTGCGGGGTACGTAGACCCCAGCCCCAGAGAGAGGGGCGATTTTATCAGGGAGCCCGAGGTGGGCACGGCGAGCCCCAAAGACGGGGAGCGCCATATTGAACTATTGGGAAGCCCAGTGTGGGCACGGCGAGCCCCGAAGAGGGGGAGCGCCATATTAGGAAGCCCAGGACGGGCGCAGCAGACGCCAGCAAGGGCGTCACTTGCGGGGTGCATAGACCCCAGCCCCAGGGAGGGGTGATTACTAAGGAGCCCGAGAGCGGGGCCATACTGAGGAGCCCGGTAACAGGCTAGCACCGCGGAAAACCCAGAGGAGGGCAAGGTGCTGCGGTTGCCCCCAAGAGGACGGGGAGTAGAAGTGCGGTGAGCCCGTACTAGAGAGGGTAGTGGTGCAGTGGGCCCAAAAGACCAGTGGCCAGAGAGGACGTCCCAGAAGGGATATTGTGTTAGAGAGAGCCCGGGAAGCGGGCGTGCAGACACACCAACGTCTATTACATCTGCGAGGCTTGGGGTGTGGTATCAGGGGAGGTTGGAGCCACGCGCAGCCCATAAGGCCAGGGTGCCTGGGGAGCACCCATTATACCGGGAGACCCCAGGTGGGGTCCAGGAACACACGGGGACAGAGGTCCTGAGTAGCCGTGCCCAGGGAGTCATAGGCAGCCTCCCAACTATATATACAAACATCAAAGACGTGGCGGACTAGAATAAGAGGGTGCCTTGGGCCAGCCTTGACACGGAGCGAGGGACCTCGAGGAGATCACGGCCCTCCTGAAGGACTCTGCCATGACAGGGTGGCCTAGAACCTTGGTCTTCTATTTCCTAGTGATGCCCAATCCACTAGGCCATGATGCTCAACTTTTCAGCCCAGGGAGCTGGAAAACTGGTGTTGGGCTGGTCTGCAGGCTGGATCCCTCATGGGGTCAACACGCAGGATTGGGCTTCACACTACCTCAGCCTGGACCTGCACACAAAATTGGGCCCTGTGCTGCCTTGGCCCAGCCCTTCATGGCCAGATTGGGCCCCACTGCATTTGGTTTGGGTCTCACACTGCCTCAGCCCTGTGCTACCTGAGCTGGTCCTGCACATCCCTATCAGGCCCTGCTGAGGTCCCACCCCATGCCACCTGCAGCCCTGCATGACCTGTGGGCTGCATGTTGGGCACTAGGCTATTGGGATAAAACAGGAGAAGGCCCTCCCCTCTCCTCCTGGATGCTTATGCATCTATACTTCACATGTAGTAGGATTGCAAAGTGTGTATAAGTGTCAAAATTGACAGTTATGCAACTGGGTAACTTCCACTTGAAAGCATAAAGTACAATGACATTCAACCTTCAGTACCCCCATTTATTCAGGATGCAGGGTGCCGTAATGGTGGTTTCACACCTGTTGTGTAACAGCCCACTGGCACTCACCTGGAAAGGAGCCCTGTGCTCTACACTCTCCTTTGGCCTAAATGGACCCAGTATTACAGCCTTTTCTTCCTGGGTCAGCGTCCTGACTGCCAAGTTGTAGGACAGTCTGACTGGCAGCACCTTGTACTGCTCTTATGGAAGCTTGCTCACTCTGCAGCCCAGAGTACAACATTTTGGAGGTCAGAACAAAGGGAAGCCAGAGAGTCTGACACAGTAACCCTTGTGTTTATATAGCTGCCTTGTATGGTATCAATCAGTCAGGATGCCTGGAAAAATACATCTCCATATGGAAACCATAACACATATATTGCAGTCAACATTACTCACTGTCCACAAGATGTCCTGGTACCTAATTAAAAGTCTGACTATGTGTGCTGTGGTGGCTGCTGCTTGCATCTCTTCTTGGTTTGCCCGTTTGCCTTTGCAGATGAAGAGGTTTGGTGCAACGATCATGGAAACATTCCATAAATTCATTTTGTTTTTCCCTTCATTAGCAACGACCTTCTTCAGGAACTGCAGAAAGGCCTAGGAAAAGCAGTTTCTCTTACTCAGCACAGTGAAATACCTTAGTACTTGAATACAGCCTTGAACTGTAACTTGAATACACCATTCAACGTTTTGATCTGTAAGGCATATATCGTTAAGGTGCTAATAATCTTAATGGTTAGCTCTCTCTTTATACAGCAGCTGCACAGGCAAGATGAGCCCGGACACTTCTGCTGACAGTCCCGAGATGATAAGATGGGCAAAAACACTTGAATCCTGAAATCATTTTTAGCAGAGTAAAAAAAAGTTTGTTGCACTTCTATGCAACGATCTTCAGTTTACTCGGGGTGTCTTAATAACTTAGGAATGATTAGCACTCTTGTTTTGTAGAGTACTGCATATAACACTGCCCATGGGTACAGAATTTGGTCAAAAGCCATTGTTAATAATACTTGTGCATTACTTCATATTTTACAGCAGAGGTCAGTCTTATTTTGCTGAGGGGAAAGGAGCTGGGCAGGGATGTGAAGTGTACCCTTAGAGAGAGAGCGGAGCTAGTAGTAACCCAAGCCCATTCTCCCCCTCTGCCAGTCATGCTGTTCTACAACCATATATTATTGGGAATACACAATTAGAAGCAATACAAATGAAAGAAAATCAAAGCCTCTAAAATGTAGACAAATGTGGTAACATTAACTAAAACTGGAAATCAATAACTACATAACACAAATTAAGATTAGTGATTGTGAAGAGACGGAGAGAACACTGTGCCAATACACAAATGTTGGAAGATCACTTTTTGCAAGCGATGTGGTAAATACCCAATAGTGAAATCCCTTTAAAAAATCATTTGTGAATAATATCCATAAAAAAATCCATCCAGATATCATTCCTATTAAATAGTGTACCATGCTGTACTCAGAGAAATGGAGCATCTCTTCAGACAGATGATAAGAAACAGGCACAAAAAATGTCAGGATCACTTCTTATCTAAAACAAATACTGACTCTCATTTAAAAATAAAAAATACAGATGGCAGGTATTATGAAACAGAGCACCTACCTTGGCTGTGTCCCTGCTGGCATCAGGCAGCAACAAGATCAACAGATGTAAAGCTTGTAACTGTAATTTGATCTTGGAGATTCCTGAGAATAAATAATCAATGTCTGTAAAGTCGTAACGATTTTTAGGTTAGTGCTGAAAGCAATGTTAGCAGGTAGATTTGAAGACAGGGTGGCAGCATTGAAGGCCTTACAGAGACTTTACTATATTAACATGAGTATAGTAGTAGTTCCAGTGCCCAGATCAAAATATCCAATGGATCCACAGAGAGGAGGAGACTGGTTCCACTGTTTTTGGCTCGCTTTCTAGTCAGGTTAGAGAACAATATTGACAGCAAAACAAAATATGCTTTGTTTTTATAAATGCAATAGAATAAAACCATTGAAAAATTACTAAAGTGGAAGAAGCTGCAGAGGTAGGAAATTATTTCCATGGAAAATTTCCTGAAAATAGAAGTTGTAGCCAGGATCGTTGGTTGTGGTGATGTTACTTTGATCTATGCTAGCAGTGTACCTCAAGCTAAGAGTCAACCCCTTCTCTGCTGCTGCTGCGGTAGACACACACTGTTGTTTGGGAATGGATGGCACATATCTTTGTTTTCATCTGCAGCTACGGTTGGGTTATTAATACTATATGAGAAGGTAATCTTTAGGGATGAAATTTTATATCAGAAAATAGTGCAAGGATTTCTTTTTCAGGTAACAAGATGCTTTCCTGGAATAGGGGACGAGAATCTCATGTGCTGCTCAGATCACATGGCATTTATTTCCTGGCCTGTCACCAAAAGATCCTAAGTTTTAGATCATTGTATTTGCTTCTGCCTCTTGGGCCTATACTCAGATTGGACCATCTGGGAAAACTAAAAGGCAAACTATAATGCTATTTTAGGTGTTCTATCTAACTCTGACTTTACAGGGTCCAGAGATCGTAAAGATAATCCCTTCTCTTTGGAGAGGTGGTCACAAAATGGGCAATATGAGAAGGAAATATAGGAAACCAAATCTCTGATGGCATACAAGCAGTCTCTTTCCTGTGCTTTTGCTCTTTTTCTTCCTTTTCTTTCATTCTTTTCCTACTTACTTTCCACTAACATGATGAAGGCAGGCAGGTATTCTACAGTGAATAGAGGACTTGGGAGTTCTCTTATAAACATCTTTAACAGTCCTGCTGCATCATTGTTTCGTACTTGATCCCAGTCAAACAAGTCTTCATAAAATTTTGTTTCAAGTTCTTGGTGGAGATTCTGCAAGACAGAAGAAAGCAAACTGACTTTTAACTTTATATGTTTGACTTCATTTCATAAACGCCTTCCACAACCCAGGATATGTCTATGTTGCTTTCGCTGTTATTGAAGTGTGGAGTAGATGCACCCAGGCTGACTTGAAACTAACTGCAAATCTAGTCCCATTGGCTTTCTCAGGTTGTTTTGTAGTATATACAATAGTACACAATAGGATTCTTAAATTCAGTTTTACTTCCATTTTCTAGTCTTTCTTTATAGACAAGAGTTAACACATCTGATCAGTTCTGAGGAACCATAATGGTACCAATTCCATACTCTGGGACAAAAAAAAATGTATTATTCTGTCTGCCCACCTAACCCAAATGCTTTCGGATGCCTTTACTTCTAAAGAAGGGAGTGTAAATAACTAAACCTTCTCTCTTTCGTGTGTGTGTGTGTGTGTGTGTGTGCGCGCGTGTGTGAGAGAGAGGGAGAGAGAGAGAGATTCAATATGACTTTAAGTGAGAGTATTATCTAGCCCTTAGAGTCCAAATCCCACCAAAATGTCTGATGAGAAGTCAGGGAAAGTAACATGTAGTATGTAAGGTATTGTTCCCCATTGATATCCTGAAAAAACATTCTAAGTGAACAGGAGCACTTCACATCTGACTCTGCTTCAGACTGCACCAACAAGATCTGTCAAATTGTGCTTCTGAAGAGGATAAAAATGCCCAGACAAAGAATGCTACCTTGCTGTTTATTTAAACAGACCAACACCCATACCAGAAGACCATGGTATAATCCTAAAGACTGTTTTTCTGCAAGAAATCTGGAAAGGAAACTTTCTTCAAAACCAGAGATCCTACTCAAAGGAAGGCCTCACAAACAGCTTGATTTGTATCTTCATCTCCTGAAAACAGCTTTTTTGCCTGCAAGAACGTTACTGTTTGTTTGCTCATTCATATTTATCCTCACTTATGCATCCATAAATTAAGTACCTTTTATAATTACTACTGGCCAAATACTTTGCCATATACACATGAAGCGAATTGTTGATTTCAATAGGACTGTTTATGTGAGCAGGGCTTTATATTTGATGTGCTGCTTTTTAATCACATTTTTGTCAAATCTGCATTGCCAGTATGCAAGAAAATTAGCTTATTGAGAAAGAAGAGCTTTTAAAAAATGAAGCCTGCCTCACATTAATAGAAGGAAATTACATATCAAATACAGTCACACATAATGAAGTGAAATGGTTGGCACAAAAGGAAATATAAAGTCATGCAGGATTTGGTGTTTAATGTTACAATGCCTCTTTTACTAGTACATTTTACTGGCTGCATTCTCTGCTATCTCAACTGCCTTTTTATTCACATCGCTTGCACCTAATCCATTCAAACACCTGGATTAAATTCCCTCCTGGTAACTGACTGAGAAATATGGAGCAGAACCCCACACTTCATCAAAACCACAAGGGGAGAGAAAGAGCTCTCAATATTTGCTGCTTAATATTCCAAGAACAGGAAGAAGGTAAAAGAAGACAACCGAGAGGCAAGACCAATATTTTTGCCACATACTTTGTATACGCATCTAGTTATATTAAGAAATATATTCTTCAAGCAGTCTTTCATTCTTCTGAGCTCACAATAGACTAGATTAATATTTCATTTTGATTTTTTGTTCAGTGGAGCTCTTGTTACATTCCACAGTTAAGAGGCAGAGGAAAACTTGTATTTATTTCTACTTCTTTGCAATATAGAAAGCTCACCCTAAATCACATCCATGTGCCTTTTATTTTTTAATACAAGAGTGAAATAAAGTTGGAATGCCCTCAAATCCTAATGTCATAATAATGTATGACGGCTTTGAAGAATGAAATCTGGATCTGCTTAAGGAAATCTTTCCCTCCGTCTTTTACTGGTTGACTTGTTGGAATGACTTAAATGAACCAAAAACTCAAATAAAGAGCATGGCATCTTTCATGTGGATGTTTAACTTGCCACTTAGCATAAGAAAGTCATATATACAGAAACACACATCACAAAGTAATTTTCTGTGTACAGGATGTGAATAGCTGAACAAAAACCAAGAGAGTGTATGCAAATACAAAAGTTAATTATTAAAACATACAAAGCAGCTGTGCTGTGTTATTTTTCTGCAACATAGAAAGTAGTGTAGATTGTGTGAAAGAACAATGAAATATTGTAAAAACTCAAACTGGGATTTTGCAGAATCCCAGTCCAGATGAGGGGCTAAATCCTGTAAGATACTGCGCATTCTGTAGGGTTCTGAGCTCTCTCAACATCTAATGAAGTCAGTGGGGTAAAAAAATCTGCACTTTCCCAAAGCCTTGAAGAATCAAGCCCTATTATGGCCTCAGTTATCTCCAGCTCTAAATTTGCAGAGCCTTATCCAAAGTAACTAATATAGGGCTTCATCCAATTCCCACTTTACCTCTGAAAGATGCATTCCTCATTTACATAGCTCCAGTCACCTCCTTCCATCCCTTATCTATGCTTTAACATGAAATGGGCTCTGTAGCCTGTCATCATTATGTGCCTTGTAAAGCTTCCCCTTAACATATGATATTTTACTAGCTAAAATTGACCTCACAAGCCAATCAACACTGAGTAGTCTACAAAATCCTGAAACACTCTTAATTTATTCTGTGCAGCTGTCACAGCAAAGCTTAATTCTCTCTCTCATAAAAAGGCTATTTTACTTGCAGGTGGAACATTTTGTTATAGCAGGTGGGATTTGTCACCTTAAAATATACATAAACAAAGCAAAAATGCTATGAATATTGATATTAATTTCAGAGGAAAGGAAAGATTGTACATAAAAGATACCAACTACTGGAGATAGTTTTATATAATAAAGACCTGCTCTTCCACTTAATGTTCTGAGTCTAGAGCCACTAAGCAATGCTTTGTCATTCTCTCATTTGTAATGGCATGACTTACAGTATGTTATTCAGCTTCAAGTTGTCTTTAGGTTTTGTGTCTTTATGTACACAGTTCCAGACACAGTGTAATGCCTGGTTAACAAGAAAGAGAAAATTGGAACAGAAACTGGAATGGAAGCCTGTCTGTGTCTTTAGTTGACAGTTATTTTTGTCAATAGTCCCATTGTGTATAGGATAAAATGTGATTCCATTTATCGTGGCGTCAACCTTACTACTCAAATGAACTCTTCTGTTGTACAGTGAAAATGGACTACTGCCGTCATCAAACACTCAGATAAAGGACATGCTTCTCAGAGACCAACATTACGATTGTAAAACACCAAACAAAGGATAAATGAAAAAATTGGCAAGGATCTTTAGCTAAAATTACTTGATAACCTCCCTTTAGTGACTCAGTATTTCTTATGTAAATTAAAATAATAGAAGCGAGATTTCCTGTGAGACAGAGGTAAGGTCATGAAAACAGGGAATTCTTCACAGGCTCAATGTAGGAAAATGGCACTTTGAGTACATGTATGCTCTAAATAAAACATTAGCCCATGCAAAGATTTGGGCCTCTGTTTCAGGCAGCAAATGGCCAACCATAGATTTTCAGTGGCAGGTATGAGATTGGTGATCGATCTGTACCAAATTGTTGCTTTCTAAACTAGAAAAGGGTAGATGGCATGTATGTACCTTAACTCTTGAAGCAGATCCAGGTACTCGAAGAATTCCTTCTGTTTCTAAGCCTGTTTCCTCAAGCTTGAGCAGCAACTAAAAAGTAAGAGAAGCATTTAAAAAAAAAACCTAACCATTTGGGGGGAAAAACCCTCTAAGTACCTTTTGACAACCTGTCCCCCCAAAACAGTTTAGTAACAGTTTACTTTTATGTGATCTATAATAGCAAATAATTAACGTTCATTTAAACAAGCATTCTTCAGGCTGTACATTTCAGAATAGACTCTATACAATTATATAGCTCATAGAACAGCAGGGCTTTCCATTGTGATTTGGGACTCCTGGTACCTAGGAGCACTGATAGTGAGGGATAATATTGATGAGGTAGATTTTTTTACAGTTTACAATGAGCAGTACTGTTTTTAGCAAGTAATCATATTGATTCCCATACCTCAAAATAGTGGTAAAAGAAAAAACTAATGAGTATACGCAAGATACTCATCTGTTATGGTGATGAGCCTCTTAGAAATGGCTATAACTAATAAATGTCTTTGGGCAGGATCAAGAGCTCTGACTAGAAAATAATCCTAAAATCATTTTTTCTGGGATCTCCCCATAGAATAGGCTCTCTCAGTCCTCAAGCTTTATTCTTTACAAAAATGAAGCGTATTTTGTTTAGACAAACTGTAGGAACCTAACTACACGGGGCAGCCAGGGCACAAGCCCTGGGCACTGGCTGTGGGGAACGGGGTTGGACACAGAAAAAGCAGTCCCCACATTGCTAGCTCAGCTCCTGCTACTGCTGCTGGCAGCCCAGTGACAGCTGCTGTCCCTCTGTACCCAGTCAGGGTTCAGAACTACCCAGCTGCACCTTTGACAAAATATGAAAGTAGGAAAAAAACTATAACATTTTAGCAGTTATTCACAGGGTTCTGGATTTTCACCACTAACTCTTCTCTTCCAGTTCTATCTGCTTTCTCAAAGAACCTGCCAGATCTCTATTACTTCTCATTGTAAACTTGACAAAGCATGACAAAGTTGGGGTTTTTGCTGATAATTCAGAGACTGATTATAGATATGCAAGTTAACACTAAGTTAATCAATATCAGCAGTTTTATTTTCTTTCAGGAGTTATTTGAAGATAAATGTCATTGAATCTTAAAGTCCATGTGCATTTTTTGTGTATGTGTATGTATATCTAAATGAGCCATCCACTGGATGTCACTGTGGCATTACACCAATTCAGCTGAATGATCATCATCTTGGCAGTATACACCTCCTGTAGAATACATCAGTTCACTTCCAATAGTTTCAGAGATGTCAGCATCTCTTCAATTTGAATTTATGTGATATTATACCTCAAAATGCTCCCATATAAAACTTTTTCATTGCTCAAGAGTTAAATGAAAAAAGGGGACCACATGTCCATCCTGCTCCAGGGTTAAATGAAAAAAGGGGACCACATATCCACCCTTCGATTCTTTAAGTTTCTTGAACAAAATAGTAAATATATAAATCTAACATTAGAAAAAAATCCCAATGTACACATATTATAGAAAAATAGTGGTTTTAATCCAAGTCTCCTGAGAGATAGAAATCACGAGAGAGAGAAAAAATGGTCAACACCTTAAAGCCATTAAAGTCTACTTCCTCTTTTATCTGACATCTGTTTTGACTGTCAATGCTAATGATGAAAATTCAAGCCTTACTGGTTGAACTTATTAAGATCTACTCACTTTTTGAAAGATGAGAGGAACTTTTATTCCAGGAACTTTCTTTTGATCATTTTCTAGTAGTATTGTGAGAGGGACTCCAAAAAGGCCATTTTCTTAAAAGAAAAATGTAAAAGAGAGAAAATGAAGCCTAACAAGTACCTTCTTGGTAAGCACTAAAAAAATTACAAGATGCCTGTCATCCTGCTACTACGGTATGTTTACCTCGTCCTTTGACTCTTTCTGTTCTGTTCCTTTTCAGTTCTATTCCCAGTGCATCGTAGAAGGCTGTCAGCTCAATCAAAGAAAGATAGCGAATTTTCTTCATGTCTTCAAGAGACAGATCACCAGTCTCTGTCAGTCCAAACCGGCTTTTCCGAACAATAAATTTCTACAATAAAGAGTTGAAATTTGTCTCAGGTTTGAGACATTCTTTTTTTAAAACTATCATTTGTGAAGTGTTCTATAAAAGAAACCCTGCAAGAAATCACACTGTAGTTATTTCGTAGATGACCTATGTCGACTAGCTGAATCTATGTTACCGCTTGCAGGACCAGCGTGCTTCTGGAGGAAAGCATTTTTGTTTGAGTTGACTCTGAGGTCCCCACACTTGGTGCTCATTCAAAGTTTGCAGCTTTTGCAATAGAAAGGATGTTACACCCCAAAGTCCTTGCCTAATTCCAGTGAAATGATTAGTTATCATGATATCTAACTATATGCCTTTCTCATTAGGATAGAGTAAGTTACTTCAGTTCTCTTCAATTCTTCCAGTTTTACTAGGTGCTGTCTAAAGGGTTCCCATGTATTGTCACAGAAATGTCTGTGTATCGTAAATTATTCTCCTTGTTATTTGAGCATCAACATAAATTTGCACAGTTTTGGGGAGTGTGGTTTAATGGTAAGAGCACAAGACATTGAAGAATGAAATCTCGAGTCCCAATGCCAACCTGGCACTAACTCCTGCTTTTTGACACAGGAATTCTCTTGATTGTGTAATAGGACACCTGAATATCAAAAGCCCAAGAAACAATTATGAAAGTAGAATCTGTGGAGCATATACGTGAACTAAATGCTATTTTTCAAATTCTGAAGCATAAATATGCATGCATATTAGAAACTACAGCCTCAGACATGAAGGTACACAATGCTGCATTATGCAACTCATGATATTAAATCATTTTCCATATGTGAAAAAGAGCTATTTTCCTATGTTGTGATATCTTCATCATCTTCATCTATTCTTACTACACATACTTGTTCCATGGTACTATGGAACTTTGTCATCCTTAAATAAATGAAACCAGTAACAAACCAGTCATAAATACTTACTACGGAAACAGTGCTATACCTGATCTCCTTTCTTTAGGAATTTGACCTAGAACCAAAACTTTAGGATGGTGGATCCACAGGCTTGAATCCAACCCTTCCTTTAATTAAAATTCATATTCAAGGCCTTCCATTTATATATAAAACTGAGAAATGACAGTCAAGGAAAAGGAAAGCAAAAACAAAAAGATGCATCTTGCATTGTGCTCCAAAAGTAACAGAGGAGAGGGCTGTGGCAGCCCACAGAGGAAGTCAGTTCCAGAGGTCAGGGTCTCCAATGTCAAATTCCAAGGAACTTTTTTTTAAGCAAAAGGTGATCCTAATTAGAGCAAAAACAGGAAAAACTGACACACAGTTATCAACTGCCTAAGTTGGGAAGGTATAGAAATGATCCCTGCAATCTATATATCCTATTTTTACCTTTATATGATGAGATTTTGAACTACAATTGAAATGTAATGAAATATATCAATAAAAACCAAAAGAAATAAGGCTTACATTATATCAAAAACACACAAAAATCTCATTATATCAGGTGAAAACATGCCAAAACATAAATAGTATAATAAATCATGCTGACAATGTGAAAAATGGATTTTAAAATACACATATATTTAAAGGGAGGGCAGAGAAGGCCTCTTTGCAAGCCTATTTGCCAAAATAGGAAGAGACCATGAATAACTTATTTTTCCTAAAAGTTTATGATAACTTTCCATGGTGGTTTGTTGTCTCCTAGAGTCATTTTTATGTGGGAGAGTGTTAACATGAGGTTTTAGGCTGTGCTTCTCTGCAAGAACAGCACTAGGAAACATGGCACAGGGCCCAGAAAACAGCCAAGTCATAAAATTATACAGTATTGAAGGTAGCACAACACACTGGGAGCAACTTTCATGTTTTTTAATGTCTGTATGTTTTAGAAATGAAAGTCCTGGCTTAAGATGTAGTTTCCATTTACTATTTGACATATCTTCCTGGGCTGAGGAGGGAAGGGGGAGAGGGAAAGCAATATACTGCTTTTGAATGGGCTTGGTTTCTTAATAGGCTTTCATTTCAACATTTGTGATTCAGTTTCATTTATCATGTTCCCAGATTGTACAATTTTTACATAGTTCTGTCTAAGGGGCAGTCAGAGTTGCTTCATCCTTGGAGGGAGCATTTGAAAGTAATTGTATTTTAGGTGGCAAAATCCTTTCCAGGATTACACAATATCCACCCCCCTCCCCAATTATTGGCTCTCTATTAAGATATCACAGCCTATACATCCTGATGTGGAGGACCAGCCCCTGTAGACTTCATCCCTGTTTGGTTATTTGCCCTCTTAGATTACTATTTAATTTTTCAGTGATCAGTCCCTGCTTACATGAAATTTTATTGTGATCCTTGTTCAAGCTGCACAGCAGAATGAGAGGAGGTTTCTTGCCAGCACAAATTCTCACTGCAATTTGGTCCAGTATAAGTGAAAAATATCACGTGTGGCAGCATGCAAAGGAAAATGCCAACAACAATAGCCATACTTTCACATTTTAATTCTAGCAAGTTTATGCTTGTGATAAATTTGAATAGCTCTTGCATACATTTAAGAATGCACAAAATACATTTTAGTGCACATAAAGGGCCTCTTCAAGCATACTTATGCCCTTCTTTGAAACTACTCAATTGTGTACCCATGAGTACAAAGCCAACAGTCAGGCATATTTGTCTCATATTGCTCTGTCAGTTAGGCAGATCATACCATGGCTCAAGACTGGGAGATTAGGCATCTATCTAGAACTGGGAGTGGGGGATGTGCGCATGGGCACACAAGCTCTAGTGATGACTGGTGCAGATAACTGGTTTTCTATAAACAGAAGTATGGAAGAACCTTGAGCTTGAGTATAACAGAACCATGATAAAAGGAGAGAAATCTTTATCCTCCAAAAGTGTTCAAATTATAATCACCACAGAAACCAGACAGACCTCGTGCCTCTTCCAGCCACCGCGTGCCTCTTTGTGCTTCTTGCTCTACTCTCCACTGGTAGCGCTGAAGAAACATAACTGGATATTTTTTCATGAGTTCAATGTCCACGTAGATGACAACTATCTCAGATTAGGGGAGCATCTCATGCCCATTATGACTTTCTTTAGGCTCCTACATGTTTACAGCTCTGACTTAAGTTTTGTTTTTGGAGCACACTGGTGATAAATCTGTTTCAATGGCCCAGCTTTGGAGGCTGTGATGGAAGCAGAAAGTTGCCAGCTTGTTCTGAGGCTGACTGCTGTCTAACTGACTAACCACTCCATGCCTGTCTGTTTTCATGATATAATAATCTTTTGCCCCAAACCATTGAAATGGTCTCTCTCTTGTATTGCAACTGTGATGAATAGTTATCTGAGATAATCAATGATACTAGGGCATGATATCACCTGCTTTTTCTCCCATGTCCACAGTGACAATGGATTTCACACACAGAAATCCATGTGTTGAAGAGGACAGAGAATTTGGATGGGACTAATGTCCAAGTAACAGAGAAGAATTTCTAGAGTCAGTAGCTGCCACAGATCTTTGTTTCCGTGTGAAAGTTTTGTGGTGATACATGTACCCAACATGCTTTGAGTACACGTGCTAAAATGCATTGGATACAAGATATGACTATACTTAAGCATGCGTTCCAGTTTTGGCACCTCCCTGAGAATGCAGAATTGTGGGAGACAGACAAACACAGCATGAAGCCTCTATATTGAAGGAAATCCAATATAGTTTAAAAGACTTCATCATGCCGAAGGAAATAAAGCAGGAAATTAACAGAGTAAAGAAAAACTACTAAGAAAATAAGGAGGTATTAAAAACTTACAGGCAAAGCAGAATCATCCTTTTTGAATCGTTGGTTGTTTGGCCATTCTCTCCTTTTTGGAAGCACTGTAATGGATTCTGAGAAAGAAACTTCATGGAATAGCTCTTCTGTTACTGATGGCCTGTCTTTATCTAGTCCACAGTCTAGACAGCTATTAGCTGAAAGCAAGGCAAACTATATATGAATATGTAGCATATGCTTGTGTTCAGGAAGCAGGTATTAAAAAAAAGGACAAAGAAAACCGAAAACTTGAAAAGGTGCTAAGGGAACAATCTTGAAGAGAAATTTCAGCGTAACATACGTTCCTGTTTTGTCTGCAGGAAACAAACCTTCTGAAGTATGAGTCCTGCTATTATTTTAGATTATTTATCTATTTCCTGTAGCTTTTTACATACAAGGTGAATCAACTGTGATTGCCTTCCTGTTTATTAGTAGCAGAATGAGCATCACATTTCTATATTATGGACTTGTTCACCCTGGCCAGGGAAAAGACATGTGCATGTGTCTCCTGAACGTGTCAAAAGTTCTAGATAGAAAAATGCTGCTAACATTGTTGCCTCAATGGCTGGTACCATATTTATAGTATACATATTTTTCTTACGATTCCCCCTAATTGCTACTTTGTTGTGTCAAGAACTCTACTATGGACACAACCTGTGCAGACAAGGTTCAGCATGTTACCAGCCAGCTTGTAAAACTATGCCAGCTCTGGTGGGATTCTAACAGATTCCAAAACCACAAAATGACTGGCTGCTCTGTTTCAAAGCAGAGTTGCCCGCTGAAATTAATTGGAACTAGGCAAAAACTTATAAATGAAATTCCTATTAAAGAAATGCTCTTGTCAGAGGCTTCAAAGTATATTAGCTCAAATGAGTTCCAGTTCACATACTGGTGACAGTACTCCAGACAATAGTTTGAGCAGTTCCATCGTTTTCATTAATGTTGCCAGCCTTAGGCTGGCCAAACAGTTGGCAACCTGTTAAGGCTGCAGGCCAGACTGACTCAGTTCATGTCAGAGGCAGGTGGGTGGATGCTAGGACTGAGCTGCTGTCGCTTTTCCCCACGGCAGCATGGGGAGAGCACCTGCAACTCATGTTTTTCCCTGTGGAGGCATAGGAAAATGACTGCTGCTGAAGCCCGCTACTGCCGAAGTCCCATGTCCATGGGCTGGATCAAATGTCACCACAGGCCAGATCTGGCCCACAGGTCATAGGTTGCCAACCCCTGGTTTGTGCAAATTGGCACAAACTTAGTAGGTAAGGATATTGTGATGGAAACCAATACAATAATTATTTTCAGTTATTACCATTTTTGAAGGATTGGTGAAATGAGAAATGTATTCACATTTTTCTTTTTGGGATTTGCCAACACCTAATAAACCAGCAACAAAACATGTTACTAACAAAGCTAGTTAAATTCATTACCATCTTGATTTGGCAATGGGTTATATTTAGCACCGTACCTAGACTCCTGGTGGCCCCGGGCAAACTTTTAGGATCGGACCCCCCCTTCACCAGAGATAATGATAATAATAAATGGGACAACAGAGAAAATTTACCATTTTCAGGCCCCAATCCTGTCTGGGCCACAGGCAGCCACGCAGTTCACCCTGTGTCCAGCCCTGGTTATATTCATATCTACAGCCTTTCAACTCTTTGTATCTCTTCTACTAAAAAGGCTCAAGGCAGGGATCTATATTTCTATATACTCCAGTACAACAGAATACTAGCCAGGAATGGGGACAGTGGCCACAACTATAATGTATAGGTATATTAATGATCACACAAGTCTTAGAGAAGAGCATTTAGTACATTTCAAATATAAAACAGGGAAGTGCCCCAAATGTCCTGTCTAGCTCTCAGTTTTATGATGAAGTGAACATACTTGGCATACTCACAGCTAACTGATTTCCAAGCTGGCTTTTGGCCGGGAAGCTGGAGACCATTAGAAGGAACTGGTGACACTGGAGCTGTCTCAAATGTGGGCTTCTGGGCAAGGAAAAATGATCACACTGAATTAAATCAAAGGCCTACAGTTCAATCAACAGTGTATCATTCACAACTTATATTGTCTTCATCAAATTCAAACAATCCACTGTGATGTGCCTGAATAAGCTTTACATACCCAGCCTGTATATTAATCTTCTTCAGGCTGCACAGATGTAGAGCACAGTGAGGTCAGCAAGTATTACTGTATTTCTCCAAAGCTAATGAGTTCTGCCTTATATAACTGAAATGGACTAATTAAGTTGCTGGATATAATTGCAGCATGTGAAAGGTTCTTATCAATTTGTAATTCATCTTGCTTGTAATCAGTTTGCGATCGTTCTGCTGAGTTCTTCCTGATGCACCCTGAACACCTTCCACTTCCTCAGAAAATCTGTAGGAATTGAGGCAACTCAGCACTTCAAAGGAATAGGTGGCCAAAATCAGTTCGAAATATGCACCAGCATTTCCCCCCACAGACTACAGTATGTCGTAACACTGATTTTTTTTTACCAGAGAGTTGCAAAATTATCTGAGGGAAAAAGTCCCTTTTCGGTTGTTCACTTTCATTAATTTTCACCCCAGAAATTGTTTCACACTGCGTAAAAACAGAGTGCGAGCATCTGTCACAGCAGCGAATGGGGCTGAAGGTCAAAGTGCAACTTTCACATGGTGTGACACATTTTCAGGTGCTGAATTTTGCCCTTTTGATTAGTGGTGAAGGGACTGATCCTGAGGAGCATTAGAGGTGAATAAGAGAGAGTAATATTGAAAACACGTTTGAAGGCAGCTTGATGAAGACTACTAAACTGTCTAGCAGCTTTGTTATTTTTATTGTGATCTTCCTTGCATCCTGCTGGGACACTTGAGAACTGTATTCTCTCCTCCCCTCACCAGGCTTTTACATGCAACCCAGCATGGCCTCCATCATCTTTTCAGCTCAGAAGCCCTGAGGAGAGCCTGGATGAGTCCAGTATTGCCTTTTAACCTGATGAAGAAGCTGTTCATCAATGTGAGGTGATACTTTCCCTGGGGTCAGAATACACTGTCTTTCTAGTTTGTAGTCAGTGTGCAGGAACAGGGCTACAGCAGATATAAGATGGCAAGTATTTTAAAAGTTGACAGACTTTGGAAGACTGTAATAATTTTGCAGTTGCTGTATGTACCCTTATCCTTTGGGTTATTTGATTAACAAAGTCAAATGTATGCTGAATAAAAAAATCTCTCCTGAGACAGTCCATGTAAGAGGCTACAAACTTGATCACAAACAGGATGCGAGTCACAAGGCTTCTTTTCAACTGTAATTCGTTAAAATGCAAGGGCTAGTTAATAAAAGTAAATAAAAATCTCTCAGATGTTTTTAGATTATCAAAAAATCCCTAACCTTTACAGGACACAAAAATAATCATGTATCCTGTTAATCTTAGAGATTTTTTTGGAGGTTCAAATAAATATTGCCAAAGGGCAATTATTCTACTGAAACTGATTATAAACCAAGCAAAATTGACTTTCTCATCCTCTCTCTTTTCCATGCCTAAACTCTACATAGTGCAAAGCATAGGCAAAAAATATTCTGTTGAATATGAATTACATTTGTTTAAAATCCTTCTCATCTTGATAACATATAGCAAATAGTATTAGTGACACAGTAATCTAAAAGGGAACCTTTTCTACAACTGCCATTTTTTTCTGGGCTAGCACAGTAGGAGAAGGGGTGGCCAAAAAACCAGTCATGCTTCAGTTACACATTGTATTAACACCAGTGCAAGTTAGAAAATCATAAAAGATTATCTGTGCAGTGCTGGCTACTTGTATCTTTCCATTACAAGGAATTAAAGGTGACAGGTCTTATGACTTTTCTTATGGGGACTTAAAGTAGCTTTCTATCCTTGCTATACAATGTAAGAAACAGAGGTATTTTTTCCTTATGTGAATTTTATATTTCAACAAAGTCTCTTTAAAGAAAAAAAAGGTGGGAAAAATTGAAAAGTGAATTTTTCAATAAATGCACTAGGCCTAGAGGGCCCCTGGGCTGGGGCATCAGTGAAGACAGAATTTGGTGCATATCCTGATTTACAGTTTTTCATTAGATAGTACCCATTATTGATACTAAAAATTCCTCCAGTGTTTACTAGTACTATGTACAGTAGAACTGACAGTGGGAAGTGGAAATCTTTTTGGAATAGCAAAAATAAAAGGGGAGATGAGACAGAAAGGCAGTTTTTTAAAAAGCTTTCTGCCATATAGAAGATTTAAAAACTAATCATCAGACCATCACAAAATGAAAATGCTAATGTCTGTGCTACAGCACGGCTAAGAGAAATTGTAAACCCAAGATATTATTGTTATCATTTTACTCATGCTGCAGGTTTCCACTTGTAGATTTGTTCACTGTTTCCACCACTGTTGCTTTAACTGCCTTTTGTGCCCCTTGGAGAGCTGAGATTCTTCTTTAATTAAAGCCTGATCTTGCATGTGCTAGTCTAGGAAAACTCCCTGGCTAAATACAGAAATTCAAAAAGCCCGAGCCTGAATAAATTCAATCTTTGCAGGTTAGTCTAACCAGCGTAGATTGAACTGAGAAGCAAATGAACAGACATTCACTTTTGATTCTGGAAATGCAGCCACATGCCTGCAGTAGCTCATGGCAGAAGCTGGGGGGCACTAGAGTGAGCCCTCCCTTCACTTTGGCAGTGACTAGAAGGCTGGAGGGAAGGTGAACTCCCTTCCCTATCCCACTGGCACAGGACCCCATCTGGGATCTGCCAGGCAGGGTTGCAGCAGCCCCTGTCAGGTCCTGTGCCAGTGGGAGAGGGGAGGGAGGGGAGAATTAAATCCCTTCCCCTCCACCTTTGACTCAGGCTGCCACTGGGGCAGGCTGTGCCCCCCACTGGTCAAGCAGTGAGCAGGGGAAATGCCTGATGGGGTATGCTGCACTCCTGCCTGGCAGACCCTAGCTGGTGTCCCATGCTGGTGGGAGAGGGGAGGGAGGGGGGATTAACCCCCCCCTCCCTCCCTCCCCCACTTCACTTCAGGCTGCTGCCAGGGCTGGACAGGCTCCCCACTGCTTGAGTGGCAAGCAGGGGGAATGCCTGACAGGGGCCACTGTACCTCTGCCTGGCAGACCCCAGCTGGCATCCCATGCTGGTGGAAGAGGGGATTAAACTCCACTCCCAGGCTGTCCCCATCCAGGTTTCCCACCCCCACCCCCTTGTCAGCCAGCCCTCACTGCTCTGACCAGAGAACAGAGGGGCTGGGCCAACCCTGCTCTGCTCAAGTAGACAGCACAGCCCACCCCAGGGCTGCAAAGCATCCTGGTATGTTGGGGGACTGTGATTTAACTTAAATTGGGTCTGGGACAGAAGTTCCATAAATGGTTTGACCTAAGTCAGTTAAGTCTGATACTACGTTCAAGTGGCTTTATCTTAAACCAGCTTTGGCTATTTTGAAACTGGTTTATGTGCACTTAACTTCTGTTTAGTTACAGGTTTAAACTAGTTTCTGATTACTTAAGCTGGTTTATGTGCAACTTCTGTCCCTAGCCCCTTAGAACTAAAAAGATGTCTTATTTGATGGAGGTGTTCAGGGTTTGGCGATTCATTAGTATGAAATTAACTTTTACCAAAAGTGTTTTCAATTCCCACCCTCCCCAACAGCTTTCCTACTTTACTTTTAAGTTTCAGCAGAGACCAAAATGCCTGATTTTCAGATACACTGAGCACTTGCAGCCAACAGCCTTTAAATGGGTGCTGTGAGTGATTAGCACTCATGAAAATCAGGCTATTGTAACTAATACACCATAGCAGTAAACATGGTTCTCTGCTGCACATGATGAGTACTGATGAGCACAAGATGAGTACTGTTAGGGGTGGGGAAGACATTTCATCTAAGGGAAGCTCCCTAAGAGAACATTTCGAGGAAGCATTATTTTTTTTAGGGCTTCATGGTAGCACATACAAGGTGCATTTACACATGCGCGCTACTGCACATTTGACTAATCTAATGTGCAGTAAAGCATCAGCATCTATACGTGTGCAGAAATTACTGTGCAGTAAATTAATTTAAAGTGTCATTTGCCAGTACCCACAGATGCAGGTACTTTAAAATGGCACTTTAAACTAATCCTCAAAGCGCACGTGTAGATGCCAACTGGGAGCAAATTGATCCCAGTTAGCCCAGGCAGCAGGGGGCCACAACTGCTGCCTAGCTAAGTCATGAGCTCAGGGGAGCAGGGGGGAGCTGTCCCTGACTCTGAGGGCAGCTCTGAGCCGTGTAGAGCTCAGGGTTAGCTCCAAGCTGCAGGGAGGAGCTGTCACTGTAGCTCCCTGCTGTCCTGGGGTATCTCCCAGCCTTGAGAAGGTGGGGCTAGCCACAAGCTCTGGGGGTGGGGGAAGGGGAGCTGGCCCTGGCTCCTGGGGCAGCTCCAGACAGCAGCTCTGCCCCATCCCCTGGAGCCCAGACCTGACCCGCTGTGCCCCCTGCCTACCCAAGTCTGCCCCTGGAGCCCCCTGCCAGGCTGGGGCTGGCCTCAGTGCCCCCAGCCTCCCCTTTGCTGCTACAGGGTGGGGGAGAGCACAGCAGGAGCAGCCCCAGACTAAGTTGCTCCTGTTGTGCTCAATTTGCTTCTGACCCCGGTACATGTGTAGATGTGTGCCCGGGAGAAGTTTAATGCACCTGAATTTATCGCATGTAGATATGCCCTCATTGAATCTGATCTTAGGCTACCATAGCAAGCTTCCTGTTTTTAAACCAGATTGACTGTTCTGGGTGTGATAGCCTCAGAGTGAAGTCAGTTCTTCACTTCTTTCCCTGTACATTTGGGGTGTTTTGTGCTCTTCTGGGAGCAGTCCTGCAATTGGGAGAGTGAGGGATCTGTAACTCTGGTGTCATCAAGACCTGAAGCAGAAAGATTCAGTGCTACACTCCTCTTCTTGGGTAACAGTATCAAAACCTGATCCTCTGAGCTCTGATTCATTATGCCAGACAGTGATGTAGCACCTTTCAAATGAACTTATAAACCTAGTGTAGGAACCTTCACTAAAACTTTCCCTTTGCCCACAATGACTAGGAAAATCTTTACTTGCCCTTCCCTTGTGTCTTTTCCTCCTGTCTGCTGACAGCAAAGCAAACTAAAAACAAAAAAAGGAAGAAAGAAATCTGTTTAGGAAGCAAAGGAAAAAACCAAAACAGGGAGGATAATCCTTTGTCTATTGCTGATGATTGTGCAGTTTACATAGTAACAATGTTTATTCCCCTTTCTCTTGTAGTTGAGGGGAAAGCTAAATGAATCTCCCCTTGGGTGGCTCTTGTAGTTTAATCACTTTTTCCTCGTCATCATTAGGGGAATAAGAAAGTAACCCAGTCTGTATCCCTTTCCTCTCAGCACCCATTGTGCTTATGATGCCTGGAGGAGTGGATAAAGATTCTTCTTATGTGGAGGGTAGTAAGTGAAAAGATTTTCACACTTTTCATTGCTCCTGCTTTGAAGCAACCAGTGGGCAAGAGAAGTAGATACGGTTGATTAAAATTACTGCTTTGCTTTTCAGAGTAGTGCTTTTCATGCTAGCAGGGACCTGGAGGACTGAAAAGTAAGTACTGCTTTGCTTTTCAGACTAGTGCTCAAACACTCACTGAAATGATGATTTATTTGGTAGGAGCAATTTCAGCCAAGGTACATCAGTCACCGAGGTCTAGGCTGCCAGCATTTCTTAAATTTCTCCTAATCACTAGAAAGGTGATAAATATGTTTTTTTTCAAATCTCTGGGGTAGTAAATAGAGATAGTTACATGGAAGAAGAGTCTCAATGGCTTGATGGGCAATTAGGAACTAACTGCCCAATTCTCTCCATTTTTCAATAGGAGCTGGGTGCCTAACTACTCTTTGTGCCTTTTGTAGTCTCCCCCATTTCCCTTTTATCTAACAGAGGTGAATGTGTGGCCTACAGTTGTGTTTGCAATGAGTGTTTAGTAATTAGGTTAGAACTATATAGAAGCACAATTTCATGAGAAGGAGGAAAGAGTAGCCACAGCAGTTTTTTTTTTTCAAATGTTATCTTAGACTTTCACAAGGCAGAATGATATACTGGGTCAAATTTTTAAAAAGGTAACTGTAAAATAATAACCTGAAGGATAAGGCTTTAACTTAACTTTGGACCTTCTGATTCTTTCAGGAAGTGGGAAACATGAAAAAAATATCAGGATATCAACAAAAGATCATCTATAATCTGTGCAACTGTGAAACAAAAAAAATAATGTAATGTGTTTCCCCCCCCCCTCGGCTGCATTTTGTTACAGAAATGAAATCTCGTTATGTTTCAGGAAATACAGATTCTACCACACAAAGTATTTAATAAATGTTATAGTGCACTTTACCTGAAAAAGAAGCTGGTCACATAGCTAGTCACAAATATTTGGCCTGAGGCAAACAGGGCAAGCTGCTAATCTTACAGAAAGTCTTTTTAGCTCATGCAAAATGTTTTGGGATTTCATGCAAGAAAGTCCACCCACAAGAAACAACACAGTGCTCTTAGAGGTAGTGCTGTAGCAATCTTGTTGAGGTATGAGCCTGAAGTGCCAAAGTGCCTTACCTATTTAAACTGAAGACTAAGAGCCTCGTTGTATGGTAATTTTGGGCAGCTCCTGGAGCTCTTAACACCTGGATTGTCTACACATTAACATATGAAACTAATGTTAAGCATTCATTAGGCAAGTCAAAGTTATGCAACTCCAGGGCAGTATCATCTCTGATTTGTGTTACCCAGCTCCAGTTACACTAAGGTGTAGCCATTCTAAACTGCACCTTAGTGTAAACACCCCATCCACCCCCATCTCTTGCTGGTTCACCCCCATCCTGCTCACTGCTCCCTGCTTACTTGTGGCTGGCTGCGCTGCCTGTCCTGGGGGAGTATGCAAGGAAGGATTAACCTGCCTTCCTGGCTATCACTGCCACCTCTGCTGTTGTCTGGGCCAGGCTCAGCCCAGAGAAGAACAGCAGCTCAGTAGTGGTGGTGGTGGGGACTGGGCAAAAAGATTAACCCTTCCCTGCCTGCTTCCTTGGGACAGCCACAAGTCAGCGAGTAGTGGAACTCTACCCCAAGATACAGGGGGGAAGCCTGGAATGGGAAGGGGAGGGGGAGATACTTACTTTTCAGTCCTCCAGGCCCCTGCTAGCATGAACATGTTATTTTTCCAAACTCAAGCTAGCACTAATGCTGTTCAACATTTGGGCAGCTCACATCATAACATGTAACAAGGCTCTTAGATCACTAAGTAGCTCTCCCATTGTGTACTTTGGCAATCTGATTTTACCATATAGCAACATTTGTTAAAGGAATTTGTAATTTAGTAGCCCCCAAAATATATCTTTTGGTGAAAAAGAAAAGAAAGAAAGAGAGTGAATAACTTCATGAAAAAGGAGTTTGTTATGACTTATTAACCACATAAACTTTACTATACTGTACATAAACTTTAATGTGCATTTCCAAAGCACTGTTTTCCAGTTTAGTCACAACTTCCATTAAGGACAGCCCATCTAAATCCATGCATGTTGCTTTGACTTTTAGCCAGACACATTGCTTTGATTTATTTAGCTGGACACATGGCCACACAGGTATAGGGACAAGTACTATTGCTTTTATGGCTGCCACCAGAGAAGTGGATGAAAGTCAACAGAGGAAATTATTTATTCGTATAGCCATGACAAAATGAATAGTTAATGCTTTTCTTTAATTTACTTTATTAGTGAAACATAGCCTGCCAATGCAACAACTGCAAACATGCCTGCAGGTATTCAAGCTTATGCATATTTGCCCCCACTTGTTTCATTATAGAGGTTTTACTTCACTACTAAGATTGATAAGTAAATAGTATGTGTCCTCAGAAATCAGAAGTACTTGTACAACCGCCAAGAGTAATACAACAGTGTCCAAGAATTAAGGGAGTAAATGCCAGTCTTGACAGTACTGTGCAGAGGGAAGGCTGACAACAGAAACAACATTACAGAACAGGATAATTGCAAAATTGTGCAGCAATTATTTTAGTAAGTTTATTTTTATTTTTTTAACCAAAATGTACTATAAGTAGGCACTGTGAGATCTGAGGTACTTACAGAAGAGTCACTGACTCCAAAGATGTCTCGCACATCTCTGACTGTGTGCTTATTTTTCTTCCTCATTGTCTGGGTGTAGGTGTTGTATCTCTTTTGTACAGCAGCTGCTTGAGTTCGGGTCAGTGTAGATAACAAGGCTTGTCCATCCTCCTCTTCAGCTCCCGAGATCAAGGTAGATAAACCCACTTCTTGCAGCCATTCAGCTTCAAGCTCCCCCTCTGCGAAGGAGATGAGAGTGTCAACCTGCCTTGTATTGGGGACTAGAACGGGAGGGAAGGGAAATAGCTGGCTGGTTCAATGTTCTAACTCCTACCTCAGGAAGACTCTGTTTTCAATCACTCTTGGGACATAAATGTCAATAGATTTAGTTTTGTCAACATATTGTTTCCATTCTCAGTATTAAGCTTGAGAACAGCCTTCAGGTGGTATCTGTGCACACAAGATGCTTAGGAAAAGAATTCAAGTAGTGCCTGATCATCCTGGGCTATCAAAATCACCAAACCCTCTCTTTAAAGAAAATAAATTTAGCTCCCTCAAATCCCACCTGTCCTGTACAAATGTTGACATTTGACAGAGGAAGGCAAATGATCTGATTGGATTCTAATAATACTATATCTGCTGTGGCAATTTCTATATCATATGTATTAGGGAGAGGAAAATGTCAGGGCCTCGGCACATGGGACATTTAGTATGTGTTAAATATTAGAGTATTAAAGTTAGAACGTGTTCTGAGCAGTCACATGGTACTATTTACTATGATTTCAAACATGCACAGCTCATTGATTGGTGGTCTTAGTCCTGGTACAACACTGAAGTCTTGAACGGGCTCTGGTGCAGTGCCAGGGCTGGGACTGGTCATCAGTAGGTTCTTGCTGCCAGCCCCAGGACCTTGCAGAGCTGCAGGCATTCAGCTTTCAGTTTGAGCCTGGGGAAATCTGACAAGTGGAAGATCCAGGATCCATCCTCCTGACAAGTGTGGCTTTCCTCATCCCACCTGGAGGCCTGGTAGAGCAGAGGGGTCCCTGGCTGATGTCATGGCTGGGTGAGGACTGCAAATTGCTCATATTATCTCCATGAAGCAGTTCAACAATAGCTGAACACATGTTACTTAATATGATCTGGAGCTACTCCTTGCAAAAAAGTTGTAACTTGATTATGATATGAGTGCAATTAGCATGTGTTTTACTGCTTGAACAGGAGGTCATTTGCGTTTTAAGGCTAAGTATAATGTGCAATATGGCCCTCAGAGTCAAATGAGTATCAGAAACAATGTACCATACTGAATCAGTCCTGAGGTACTTTCAGGCCACTATCCTCTCCCTGATGGTGACTTGTGACAGTGGCTTAAGAGGAAGAAATGAAAATCCCATAGCCTCAGGCTTGAAACAGATGCTGGATTTTCCTCAGGAGAGACTATTTTTCTTCTAGGACAAAGAACACTCATTTAGAAATCCACATCTGTGATCCCAGGACAAAGACTAAAAATGTTCATAGGATAGGAACTGCTAACAGGTTGTCTTGGGACATTTGCAAAGTGCATCTGAACAGTTGTCCTGGGTTTGCATCATTGAATCAATGGCTGAAATGTAGCAATGTATTCAGTGGCTCACTAAACCCTGACTGGAAGGGCAGTGTGTGTACGTGCCAATCCCAGCATTTTTCTGTTCTGGGACAAACATAGGTACAACTGGTCCTGGGACAAAGGCAATATCTGTTTTTTGCCACAGAGTAAGATAACCCCCTACATTAGATACCATTTTGAACTCTATAGAGTTTGGCTAACATCCTACAATGTAGGTCTCCACCCTGTATTTATGCTACCATTAATTATGTTTCTGTAGATATTCTTCATATATGTGTCCAATACCTTTATGAATTCCACTTCTTGGCCTCAACAAAATCCTATGGTAGTGAGCTCCATGGTATGATTATACACGTTTCCTTTTTCAAGTTTTCAGTTTGCTATTTCTTAGTTCCCTGAATGTTCCCTTGAGTGGTGAGACAGGGAGAACAGAAGTTCCCAATTTATCTTGTCTGAACCATTGATTACCTGATATATTTATATCATTCCCTTTTTATTTATCTCCCTTCTAAAGCAAACACTTTTTGTATTTTTTAATCTTTTTGTTTGTCTGTTTAGGATTTTCCAGGCCCCAATCATTTTAATTCCTTGCCCCTAAACCCTCTCTTAAGTTTAGCAATATCCTTTTAGAGATGGGAGACCTTAAGGTCATACCTTTGATTTATGTAAATGTAACAAACAAACACGTCAAACAGGAAATGGACTAATCTGCAAGCAGCTCTTTAAAGGACTTGATCAATGAGCTTATTGTTCTTACGGCATTGTATTCTTAATAGCACACTTGTATTAGCTTTACTACAGTGGTTCACAACCTTTTTGTATTCAAGGCACCCCTCTGCTACTCTTCTGAATGTGGTGGCACTCTGGTTGAGAACCACTGCCTGAGTTGTATTGCCTCAGCTAACCTCAGTGGTTTTCAGCTGGGGTGATGCTGCCACTGCAATGGGCCAGGTGAAACTGTCTATGTGCCTTATGTAGAGCCAGGTCAGTTCCTCCTTTCAGCCCCTGGTCCTGACTAGTAGTGGAGGGAAGTGGAGGTGGAGAGGGACCGGGGACTGCATGCCACCACTGCTGTCTGTGGCTGAGCCCAGCACACCACACAGCTGCTTCCTACAGCGCCTGATGGGAGTGGGGCAGTGGCTCAGGTGCCCAAGTCAGCTGGGAACAGCAGCAGCAGTATCATACTCCTGCTTCTTGCCTGCTTTCCCTGTGTCTCCCAGCAACCCGGGGGCTCTGGTCAGGCCTTACCCCCATCCCTCCAGAGTCTGAGGTGTGGTGTGCTGCACCCTGCTTTAGTAAATATTGGATTTGACTATGGGTGCTCCTGCCTGTACTAGGGTTATCTGATAACCCTAACGCAGGCAGCAGAGGCTGTTCTTGTCAAAGCCGTTCCTAGTCTGACCCTGTACACTCCTCCCAGAAACAGTGGTACACAGGAGAGTTTTACCTGGCAGGGGTTCCACCTGCCCCAGTGCTGCTGCCGTTGCCAGGTCTTGTGTGCCCACTGCTGCCACTTTCTGATCTTGCTTCCCATTATGTGCATGGGGCAGTTTCACCCAGGATCTGTGCTGCAGCATATTTGAGAGGGTCTTGCTGCACTCCAGTTGGGAACCACTGCTTTAATATCTATTTTTGACTCCAAAATCCTGACTGATTAGCAAGTACCAATTTACTGTTCTCTGCAATCAGGTAAAAATCTGAGATAAGAGATTTATGTAAATGCCCTCCTTGATCTTGTTGATCAGTTAGCTTTCCTGTCCACAAACTTGTACAAAGATGTCTAATTTAAGCCCTTTGCTTTGTGTTTATGGCAGTGTGAGCAACTTTTCTGTATCCAGTGAAACAACTTGCTTTCACCACAGATCTTTGTAAGGCCAAATGATTGTTCTTTTCCTCCTCAGTCTCAAATCTGAACGAATGATCCTCATGCTGTTCTCACTCTCCTTTCCAACAATCTCTAATTTCATCTGAATACATTGCTGCTCCATCCACACCCCCTCCCCCCCAACCCAAGTTACAATTTCATAATTAAGTTTATTTTGGCTTTGGGCCCAAAATATTCTTTCCAAGAAAATTTTTGTAAACCAAACTTGGCTTTCACAGTGCTCATGAAACATTGTAAAATGGGGTGTGAACATGGAGAGAAAATTCTGCCTTTGTGTAACCAAATAATTCTGGACAGTTTTCTTCATTTGTCCAACTCTTGTTCTGACACCTACAAAGAATAGGTTAAGTAGGAATGAAAAAGTTAAAGGATGACAGAATAGGACTAAAATGTTGTAGAAGGAGTTACAGTAGAAATAGTTCCAAATAACTTTATATACGTTTTGGTTGTGTGGGTTTCAATAAGGCATGCTTGTTTTAATAGAAGCAATTTTCATACGTTAGAAACATCTGGAATCTACTGAGACAAGTGTCTAGATCCTATGACTGGTTTTGCAAATACCACAGGAAGACAGACAGCTACTTTGGAGACTCCCCATGTTAACCAATTGGGGGAAGAGATGTGCCTTCTTAAGATTTTAGCAATTTTGCAAAGTTATTCAACTTCAACTTTTTCTAAATACTTGAGGTACTGAGTAGTAACACCAATTAGCTGAAGGAGGAACACATTTGCTTAGCTCAGTTTCAGCCCTAAAAAGAACGTGGAGCAGTTACATGAGCTCCCCAAAATTTTGTTTTCCAATTTCATGACACACACACCTCAAACCTATTTTTAATGGCCTGGCATTGCTCATAGCTTTGAAAAACACCGTTCTAATCCCCACATCAGCCAATGAGGATAAGTACTTCATTACCCCCCTCTTCATTATGCTGCTGCTCATCAGCGCTCTGTGAGATCACTGAAGTAATCATCCCTTCCCCCATTCCTTTTATATCAATCAATATGATTTTCTGACCTTTCCTGCCCTTGGTCATTACTATCAATCAGCTCTTCCTGCAAACACATGATCATGTGAGAAGTATTAGTATGTTTCTGATTATATCATCTATGCTGGACCCTATCTCCCATTTCCTTCCTTTAAGAAAGGTCTATCTTTCTTCCTCCCCAGACATGTATCAAAAAATGTTTGAATATTTATTCTTATTCTTTCATAGGATTTCCACATTCATTTTCTTGTATTTTGACCATTAGTAGGCAGCGTTAACATTATCTAAAATTGAACCATGATTATAACTTAACACTCCACAGGTGTTTAGTCCCATTTTTTAAATGGTCAATAATTAGAATGAACATGTCCTGATTCATTTTTGAAACAACATTATGCAGGATGAAAAGGTAAATGCAGTATAGAAAATGTATTGGGTCATACCTCTTGCCTTCATTTTAAATTCAGAACAGAATGAACAGAAAAAAATCAGAGTCAGGAAAGTAATCAAATGAAGGACAACATGGGCATCTATACATGTGCTTCGGGGTGGAGGGGGGTACTTGAATTAGAGCAGCTCTCAGAGCTGCCCACAGCATCACCTGTATTCAGCATCTTGTGCTTCAAAATGGCAGCGGGCACACTTTACCTAAAGCTTGTTTGACCAGTGTTAGGTAAAGTACCCCCACTGCCATTTTGAAACATGGGGATGGTGAATACACATGATGCAGAGGCTGCTGATGCATGCTAATTAGCATGCTCCAGCACGCTGGCAGCAGCCTCAATTAATCAAGTCCGCTCCAACGCATGCTAATTAAAACACATCGGAGCAGAGGTCTGCAACATGTATAGATGTCCCATGAGACAGCAGAACAATTTATATCATTTTGAAAGTGTGTCAACAGCAGTATGCTGTGGCATTTCTGAGAATGAGGGTAACTGGGAACAGCTCAAATACTGCCCAGACTCCACAATGTTAACTCAAAATATAATTACATTACATTGAATGTGGTGGTAAGTCAGATACATCCTGCCTCCTACTAAACAATATTTGGAATGAACTGCATGGTAATCAATATGTATCCTAGATCAGTCCATGGGTGAAGTTATGCATTACACTTAGATCACACTAAGGGCACTTAAAATATGAGTATCCCTATGTTAAAGCCTGTTAACTTGAGCTAAGTGTCCTCTGAGTGCCTCAAAGTTATGCCATGTCAGGCAAGGGTTAACTCTGAGCTGTGCTACCCAAGTCATGTTAGGGTAACTTCAGTTTGCTCCACGGATATAAAATGAGTAATTCGCAGTCGTCCAGCATCCCAGATGTATCATTCTCACTCCTGGTCCCCACCCCCTGCCTCAAGCAGTGATAGAACCCTTGGTCGTCAGCTCTCTAGTGGCAAGTAAGGTCTGTGCAAGAAAAAAAAGTATTAACCCTTAATATGTGATTGCTTACAGCACAGTCTAACTTTAACACAGCTTAACAGCCCACATATTTAGTAAGGTCTAAGTGTAAAGTGTAACTTCACCCTAAGATTGCTCTTAGATTGTAATACAGCTTCAGAAAAGCAAACAAACATGGAATATCAAAATTTTCCCTCGTCCAGTTTCAATTTCCAAGTACAGTAAGAAAAAGAAGAGGCTAAATGTTATTTTTAGGTGGCATAATAAAGTAGTAAGATCTTCAGCACAGTTCATATTAACATCTCATCTGTATTTTAATCAGCTGCATGCTGAGAGTTGGGAGGAGGAGGGAAAAATCAAGGCATTATTATACTTGTTTAGTCCAAGTAAAACACATAAAGGAGAGCCTGTATTTGTATGCTCACCATCAGCAGGTTTGACTTCTAACAATGTTTGTTCTTCTTGTCCATTTTCACTGCTCTCTTTGATACTTTCCACTTCACACCAGAAATCCTCCATTGAAGTGCTATCCATGGAGGCCTGTGAATTGGACCGGCTGAACACAGGTGGATGTAAAGACTCATTGGAAAGCATCCTGTTAATTCTTTGACATCGTGGGAGGGATTTTCTGCAAGGAGACAATTATGAAAAATATAAACTCTGTACCTCTCATTTTTTTCATCAAGTTCTAACTTCTAACACTAAATTTAGGTTCACAATAAATGAGAGGGGCAGAGGACAAAATTGTGGAAGTAGAGGATGGAATGCTGAATGTCCTTTTCTGATGATCAGTTTCAGTCACTGTAATAGTGTTACACATTTTTGGCCTAGTATTATTTTTTTTAAATTGTGACATGTGGGCCATTAAGCAAAACCAATCCAATGAACAGTGGGTCAGGCATTAGGGTGAAACTCAATAGACCCAGCTTCTGTTCCCAGCTGAGGTACTGGTCTACTTTATGACCCTGAGTAAATTAACTTTACTCTGCATGCCCAGCAACCTCTTCCAGCCCGACTCTTTGGGGTCAAACTCTTTTTGGTAAAATATGCAGATTTAGGAACAGAAAAAACATTGCATACATTTATCTTAGTTTCACTTATTTGTGTCAGAAAAATCAGGAGAAAATCAAGTAAAAAGAGAAAAAATTGCAAGTTGAACTATCCATCAATAACTTTTTGGTTTGAAATTTCCTTAATTTTACTTAACAATAGAAAACATCTAAAAATTTTGATTCTAAACTGAAACATTTCATTTTGGATTGAACAAAATGTTTTGCTGCACCTGAAATAATTGCATTTTTAAAATTTGATTTTGAAAACTGTTCTTTTGGTATTGCTCAAAATATTTTTTGTAGCCTTTTTTCAGAATTGTCAACAAACTAAAAAAAAAAAAATCAGTGTATCATATATCTATATATATCATATATACATTTATAGTATAAATTCTTCCAGGTGGAGACTAATTTGTACTATATATTAGTGCAGTGTTTTTCATAATGAGTTTGATCACAACTGGTGACATTAGATGGGGCTGTGATAGAGAACATACACAATTATGATGATTATGTGATGGCATCAGGAGAGAGGATGCTAGTGGCAGCAAAAAGTGTCCCAGGAACCAGCAAAAAACGTGGAAGGTTGTTTCATAGGAGCACCCAGTCTTCACTTATATGACGACAATCTGTCTTATTTTTCACATTGTGGCATTGGCTTGTTAAGACCCCCCTATTTAAAACCACACATCTCTTCTTTTTTCCATAAAAATATATTTTCCCTTTCGGTTTTCCACTCCTGTAGCTGTTTTCATATATGCTTCATAAACAAAATAATGTAATAATACAGAATTAACTTATTTTTAACCACCTTGCATTTTTACTCTCCTGTTGTGACTTCAAGGTGAAGTGCTGGCTACTTCTCTGAGAAGGCTGGAGCACTCCCTCATCATTTGGGTGGTCCTAAGCTGATTAGTCCTGCAGCCCATAGCTGAACTCAAGGTTAGGGAGCAGCAGTGGAAACAATGGAACAAGAAATTCCAGTGGTGGACTTTATCAGTGCTTGTAAGAAGCAAATCAGAGCTGCAGTCTCATGGTGCTCTTAGATTTAGAAATGTACAGGACAGACAATGTGCTTGCCAAATGTGCCCAGATGCCCCTCACCAGATGATAAGAATGGAAGTTAAGCTTTCAAATGAATGACAATCTTTCCAAAAAGCAGAAAATTCATTCTTCCACTCTAGAGATAAATGCTATTTTGGATGAGAAAATGTGTATTTAGTGTTTTTGCATATTTTCTCATGAACTTCATGTAGTTGTCTGCTTTAAGCATACACTGCGGCTGTTATTGTTTTAATTTGGGCAAGCCACAATCTACAAAATACAAAAAGGAATTCATGACATAAAAAGTGGTTAAAGCCATTTGAGTGATTTCAATGTAGTTTGCTTGTTGGAAAATCAACAGCATTCCACTTGCCTTAGGTTTATAGTCTCAGAAGACTGTCACCAGTGAAATCATCATGTGCAACTTAAAGTTCCTCTATTTCCAATTCACCTTTCATTACCCCATGTATCAGCAAGAAAAAAATACAAGTGCCAGGGCTTTTAAATACCATGGGATAATAGTTTGGCAGATGCCTGTAATAAAGACTTAGTTGTTAAAGTTAACCATACCAAAATCAGTCAGAGTACACCAGCTCTTTAATTGTACAAGAGATAGCAGTGCTGGCCAGCTGGATAACACTTATAATCTCATGTTCCAAAAAGGTAATACAGAAGTTAAATGAGATAATAGGTACGTTCCCATAGTGATTAAAAACCTTATTGGGCCCTTTGTGTTAGGTACTATGGAAGCAGACAGAAGGATAATCCCTGCTCTTGTATAAACTTTTCTATGCTCTATATCAGCTATTTTCAATGTGGGAGTAACTCTCCCCACCTCTCCCAAATAGTCAGGGAGAGGTGTGAAGGGATTGTAACACCTTTGCTCTTTTCAGAGTATTAAATGGGAAATGTGTCCCAGTGAACAAAAGACGGGTCCCAGTATGGAAAAGGTTAAGAACCAATCTTATCTGTTATATCTGTTTAGATCAAAGGAGGGATGCTTATCTCCATTTTACATGAGGCATGGACAGATGAAGGAACTCTTGCTGCATCACACAAGAACTCTCTAGCAGAACCAGCAGCTGAATCCAGATCTTATGAATCCTAGTCTGAGCACCTTAGTTGAATGACAATGCTTTCTTTTTCAAGGAAGTAATCAAAATGCAAATTAAGGCCTTGCAGTATCTTTATCATAAAACCTTAAAGATGATAAGCACATGTACATTACGTTATGAAACAGGTCAAAATGCCCACGACAGCAATCGTTTCGTTCTTGCAATCAATTCTTTATAGAGAGACAGCAGAGAATGCTCCCTGGTAATGTAACAGCCTGGGAGCTCTCTCTCTTTTAATCGTGAGGGAATTCAAATATTTCCTGCCTTCTCAGAGCGTGAAATACTGACCATGACCCTTTTGCTCCTCAAGCATCACACCCCTCTGCGTCCCGGACTTCGACTCCCTCAGCACTTCAGCTAAATCAAACCATATTAGGAAAAAAGAGGTTTGGTGGTTTCTTCGGCAGCTACCATGTTATTTTGTAATAATACCCTACAAAAAACGGAATGCAAACAGCTAACGTAGCATGGCAACAACTGTTGTGACAACTGACTTTCAAATGCATTTAAGGCTGCTGGCTAATTAGCATGTATTTAGAACAATATTAAAAAGCACAGAACATACTCTGCAAAGCAGATGAATGTAGCCTGCCCGGCAGTTGCATATCTGAAGATTGTTTTATCCCCGCTCAGATGATGTAATGCTATGTAAAATTCACATCATAAGAAAAGTTGGGGAGAGACACGTGCTCTTGATTGGTAAACAGCTAGAGTTTGCTGCCAGGTGGTCTGGTACACACTGCCCCCAATTATTCTAACGTTGCTATGAAAAGTTCTTGTATTTAGGTAGACCTCTGCCTCCTAGACCAACACATCCACCTGAAGCATTTATACCTCTAAGTGGTAATGGCACTAGCCTGCATTTCCTTCTAGCCAAGGTGCTCAAAACAGTTTCAGTAAAAAAATCCCAAGGGAAGCAAGCCACTTGTATATACTTCCACATTTTTTATTCATTCTTGAAAGACACTGATGAAGCACTGACTCAGACTGAGTGCCATTTCCAGAGTAACAATTCCGCCAAGGCTAAGCTACCTGAGCACAAAGGACAACAGCAAATCTTAACCTCCAGCTGCTCAGAAGGTTAGTCAGTCGGTCCTCTTGCTAGGAATTGAGCAACTTACACATTCTAAGATGTTTCTGACTGTGAAGGTAATCCGATTTCTCCTCCAAAAAAGAAGGAAAAGAAGAAATGATAAAAGAGTAGGAATCAGAACATAAAGTCTACGCTCCCTCTGTTTTAGTTACTCTCTTTTCCTGTCCTATTTTGTCCGGGTAGGCATGAGTTGATAAAAATCAGGACGGGATTGTTATGTTCTGGCCTCCTGGATAAAAGCAAAGCCAGCTTAGAAAATGTCAGGAAAGAGAAATGAAGCTTAAAACATCAAACAAAAACTTCAGTTACTCAACTAAAATACTTAAAATAGTTTTCAGGAGTTGGATTTATTAAGTTTCTAAAAGGAAAGAAAAATGAGAAAGGACAAAGAACTTTTACAGTGCCATACTCTTATTGGCGACTGATTACAGAAGAGGTTAATAACTTGTAGTAGAAAGAAAGATGATGATATAACCAAAAAAAACCCCATTTCATTGAAAACACCTTTTCAAGGAAGCAGGATATTTCCATGAGATATAAGGGGGCTGATCAAATAATGTGTTATTCTAGTCCTATTCTGGTAAAACTCCATTGTACCTTTAAATAATGCACTGGAAATCTTTTCTTATACCTGTATATTATATAATTTCTCTGTGTAAAGAAGCCAACATTCAGTGTATAACTTGAGAGCACTCACTGATTTTGGTATAGTCTTTTCAATCCAATAAATAGTTTTTATCCTATCTCCTGGGCAAAGATAAATCAAAGCAGACAAAGAGCTAGTTTGGTGACACCTAATGATTGTGCACAGATTAAGCAATGATAGCTCACTGTTTGTGTTTTCAATTTAATGAAGTGAAGGGTGGTGATGAATCTATAAAAAAGGAGAGGAATGAAACCACCTTGTACTTAAAGACTGCATTTTATCCTAGTTTAGAGCAAGAGGAGAAAGAACATAATTTTCTGTGGATTATAATAGTTTATTTCATTCAGGTACTAAATCTGCTGCACCACAATTAGTTTGCATAAATATCTACATATTTGGTAGATAAAATATAAAGACTTCCTCAATTACTGCTACATTAGGATCTATCACAGGGGTTGGCAACGTTTTTGGGCAGAGTGGCAAAAGCACCTGCAACCTTGACTTGTAAGATGTTGGCGTGCCAGGGGTAGACAGTGAAGGGCCCGATCTTTGCTGTGGTAGTGCAGTGCTGGCCCCTTCCCCGCCGTCTGCCCTGAGGTGAATGTGCCAAGCAAAATGTCTTCATGTGCCATGCTCTGGCACCCATGCCAGGGGTTGCCTACCCCTGATCCATCATTCCTTTGCCACATTTGCTATTGCAGAATCTGAGGGCATGGACACACAACTAGACCCCTATGTAATTTATGTTGGTTTTGTATACTCATAAAAATTACTCTGGTGTCAGGAGTTATCCCACCATAGCTTACAAAGAAGGAGGCTATTGGTGTGCCATACCACCAGATGGCAGGGAAATTTATTTCCCGTTAGCAAATGGCTAATCCCAGGAAAGACATATACAGAAGACACCTAAGCCAGTATAACTTATACTAGTAGAGGTTTACTCCTAATTCTCCATTTGTCTAAATTACCTTAATTTATGGATTTCTATGATCTTTTTGCTCCTTTTTTCTATAACTTGGTAATATGGTACTCCAATGTAAATATTTTATCTGTTTATATCCTGAGTAATTAGGTTATGCAATGAATGTTAGCAGCATTAAGTGAAACAAAATGGCGGAGTGTTTTGTTGCTCACAAACAGGAAAGAATTGGTGGGGACTGTAGTAGTGGATGGCAATTTGGACAGGAGCGACAATGAGATGATCAAGTTCAGGATCCTGAAGAAATGAAGGAAAGAGAACAGCAGAGTAAGGACCCTGGACTTCAGAAAAGCAGACTTTGACTCCCTCAGGAAACTGCTGGACAGGATCCCCTGGGAGGCCAGTCTGAAGGAGATAGGAATCCAGAAGAGCTGGCTGTACTTTAAAGACATTTTATTGAGAGCACAGGAATAAACCACCCTGATGTGCAGGAAGGCTAGCAAATATGGCAAAACATCAGCTTGGCTTAGTAGGGAACTCTTCAGTAAGCTAAATCACAAAAATGAAGCTTATAAGAAGTGGAAACATGGACAAACAAGTAGGGTGGAGTATAAGAGTATGGCTTGGGCATGCAGGGATGAAGTCAGGAAGGCCAAAGTGCAATTGGAGTTGCAGCTAGCAAGGGACATGAAGTGTAACAAGAAGGGTTTCTACAAGTATGTCAGTAACAAGTGGAAGATCAGGGAAAGCGTGGGTCTTTGAGAGAGGCAACCTGAGGGAGGCAACCTGGTGACAGATGATGCAGAAAAGGCTGAAGTACTCAATACCTTTTTCACCTCAGTCTTCACAGCAAGGTCAGCTCCTAGACTATTGCACCTAGCAGCACAGTTTGGGGAGGAGGTGAGCAGCCAACAATGGCAAAAGAAAAGGTTAGGGACTATTTAGAAAAGCTGGACGTATTCAAGTTGATGAATGCAGACATGATGCACCCGAGGATGCTGAGGGAGTTGGCCGATGTGACTGCAGAACCACTGGTCATGATCTTTGAAAACTCATGGTGATTAGGAAAGGTCCTGGATGATTTGGAAAACAACAAATATACTGCTCATCTTTAAGGAAAGGAAGAAGGAAGATCCAGGGAACTACAACTTCACCTCAGCCACTGAAAAAATCATGGAGCAGGTCTTCAAAGAATCTGTTTCTAAGCATGTGGAGGAGAAGAAGGTGATTAGGAACAGTCAGAATGGATTCACCAAGGGCAAGTCACAGCTGACCAATCTGATTGCTTTCTCTGATGAGATTACTGACTCTGCGGATGTGGGGAGACTGGTGGATCTGGTGTACCTTGGCTTTAGTAAGGTTTCTAACATGGTCTCCCACAACATGCTCGCAGACAAGCTAAGGCAGTATGGGTTGGATGAATGGACTGTAAGAAAACTGGCTGGATCATAGGGCTCAGAGGGTAGTAGTCAATGGCTGGATGTCTAGTTGGTAGATAGTATAAAGTGGGGAGCCCCCAGGCTCAGTCCTGGGGTTGGTTTTGTTCAATATCTTTATCAAAGACCTGGAAGATGGTCTAGAGTGCACTCTCATCAAGTTTGCAGATGACAGCAAGCTGGAGGGAGTAGTAGATACACTGGAGGGTAGATTCATAGATTCTTAGATTATAGAGTTGGAAGGGACCCAGTGGATCATCATGTCCAACCCCCTACCCCTGGCAGGAAAGAGGAATGAGGTCAGATGACCCCAGCCAGGTGATTGTCAAGCCTCCTTTTGAAGACCTCCAAGTTAGGTGACAGCACCACCTCTCTGGGAAGCCCATTCCAGACTCTGGCCACTCTTATTGTAAAAAATTTCTTCCTAATGTCTAACCTAAATCTACTCTCCACTAGTTTTCACCCATTATTCCTAGTTACACCCTGAGGCACTCTGGAAAACACTGCATCCCCAATTCCCTGCTGTCCTCCCCTGATAAATTTATAGGTGGCCACAAGGTCACCCCTCAGCCGTCTTTTGTATAGGCTAAAGAGATCCAGATCTCTCAACCTCTCCTCGTAGGGTCTAATCATGTGAACCCTTTCCAGATCCTCCGTGTCCCTCTTGAAGTGCGGCGCCCAGAACTGGACGCAGTACTCCAAATGCAGCCTGACTAGTGCTGCATAGAGGTGGAGCATCACCTCCCTCAATCTGTTGATCATGCATCTGCTAATGCACAACAAGGTGTGATTGGCTTTGTTGATGGCCTTGTTGCACTGCCAGCTCATGTTCATCTTGGAGTCAACAATGACTCCAAGATGACTCTCAGGCTCTGAGCTGTTGAGGAGGACATCCCCCAACCTGTAGGTGTGCTGGGGATTCCTCCTTCCTAGGTGGAGTACCTTACATTAATCTTTGTTGAATGGCATCTGATTACATTCTGCCCATTGATCCAACCTGTCCAGGTCAGCCTGTATCTGCTCCCTGCCCTCCGTGTGTTAACTCTGCCCCATAACTTCGTGTCATCTGCGAACTTGGAGAGGGTGCTCAACACACCCTCGTCCAAATCACTGATGAAGATATTAAATAATACTGGCCCGAGGACTGAACCCTGTGGGACTCCACTGCCCACCTCCCTCCAGGTCGAGAATGACCTGTCCACCACCACTCTCTGGGTGTGATCCCTAAGCCAGTTAGCCACCCACCTGACTGTGTAGGTGTCCACTCCACAGGGTAGGGTTAGGATTCAGAGACTCCTCAACAAATTGGAGGATTGGACCAAAAGAAATCTCATGAGGTTCAATAAGGACAAGTGCAGAGTCCCACACTTAGGACGGAACAATCCCATTCACCAGTACAGGCTGGGAACTGACTGGCTAGACAGCAGCTCTGCAGAAAAGGACCTGGGGGTTACAATAGACAATAAGCTGAATATGAGCCAACAGTGTGCCTTTGTTACAAAGACTGGTGAGGCCACATCTGCAGTCCTGTGTCCAGTTTCAGGTTCCCCACTACCAAAAGGATGTGGACAAATTGGAGAGAGTCCAGTGGAGGGCAACAAAAATGGTTAGGGCATTGAAGCACATGGCATATGAGAAGAGGCTGAGGGAATTGGGCTTTTTTAGTTTGCAGAAGAGAAGACTGAGGGAGGATTTAATAGCAGCCTTAAACTACCTATCGGGTGGTTCCAAAGAGGATGGTAGATTATTCTCAGTGGTGGCAGATGATAGAACAAGGAGTAATCATCTCAAGTTGCAGCAAGGGAAGTTTAGGTTAGATATTAAGAAAAACTTTATCACTAGGAGGGTAGTAATGCCTCTGGAACAGGTTACTCACAGAGGATGTAGAATCTCCATCCTTGGATGCTTTTTAAGACCCAGCTAGATAAAGCTTTGGCTGGGATGATCTAGTTGGGGCTGGTCCTGCCTTGATCAGGGGCTTAGACTAGATGACCTCATGAGGTCCCTTCCAACCCTAATTTTTCTGTGATTCTGGCTCCTGATCTCTCTAGTCCTATAATTCTCCACCCCCGCCCCCCAAAAGGACTCCCACCCCTTCAGTTCTCTTTAAATGCCAGTTATAAAAAGGGCTTTGTTGGTTGCATTATAAGTCAACAATTTCCCCTGTTAATCGTAAACAAACTGAATGTCCTCACTGTGAGTTGTTAGAAAGCTGACACTTCTTGGCAAGTTTTATTTAACCTCTACTTTCAAAGATGGGCATTGTTTTTCAAGAGAATATGCAATTTTAACTATGTGTCATTCACCTCTAGGGTGCAGATATTGTGAAGCCTATGGCCTATGCTAGTACTGTTATCCGTTTATAACCAAGAGCTTAGCTAGTATTCTAGATTTTGTGTGGTTTTTTGTTAGAAGGAAAAGCAGATAAATGAGTCAGGCATGTCTCTGATGTAATTGTATTTATTTACAAAAAAATACACAAAATTCTGTTTCCCTGAACACAGTCATAACTAAACAACTGGAAGCAATTTTTTTTGCTCAAGCTTTTTTTAGGTCAGCCCCCTACCTAACCCATTCACTCATTAGTCTTTCTTTTGAAACCACATTTCAAGTGATTCTTTTACTTGACTTTTTAGTTGCTTCTTTCTCTCTTGGTGGTCACTTTGCTCATGGACATACAAACTTCCATCACACAATACTTAGTGAAACTCCTCTGCCCACATACCTCTGCCTGATCAAAGTAGGCAGCTCTGATAGCTGAACCATGAGGAGTACTATCTCATTACATAAACGGACTTATCCTGAATAAAGGAAATCTATCAAACTCATCAAATTCAATAAAGTCGCTGTCATCTTCCATCGGAACAGCAGCATGCAACTGAAAAGCAACATACCAGGGCACAAAACTGCAAGAATGCTGCTAATGATTATTTCACTGTTAATTTTCACAAAGCATCATTTCAACATTTTGTAGAACAGAATTCCAAATTCATGTCAGCCTCACAGCTCTTCAGCAAAGTGCCGCTGTTAAATAATCTGAGATCTCATAGCAGCATATTAACAAGACTTGATTATTTTATTACACAACAGGATTCCCAGCACTTATCGCTTCCTAGTGTTCTCTAAAGCAAGAGTTAACTTTAGAGAATACTTCAGGAGTCAGCAGGCCAAAATTACCCATCTCTGCCTGAGGCAGGCCAGCCCTTCCAACCTGGCCACTGCCATTGCTGCTTCTTTCTGCCACCCTGCCACTGCTGCTTCCTTACTGACTATGCAAAACCCCTGACCCTGAAAGGCTGCCAAAGCTCTAGCTCTATAGGTTGGGTAGAATGGCTCTGTAGGCTGAATCCAGCCTGCAGGCAATAGGCTACTGACCCTGCTCTAAAGTAGTTACTGTAAGTACTGTAATTAAGGGCACTTTTATACGTGCTGTGACACATTCTGATTAGAACGCACTGGAGCAGACTTGAGTCTGCTGGAGCGTTCTAATCAGAGTGCTCCAGTGTGCTGCAGCGTCTCATGTATTCAGCATCCCTGTGTTTGAAAATGGCAGGGGTGCTTTAACTAAAGCTTGTTGAACAATGTATGAGACACTGTGGGTGTTTAAATTTAGAGTGGCTCCCAAGATCTGCTCTAATTAAAACACCCCCTCCCACCCCACAGCATGTGTACAGACACCTCAATATTTTTCATCTCTTGATATCTTTCTCAAAATAAAATAAAACAAAAAAAGGCCCTCCAGATAACCCCCAAATCATATTTGTCTCATAGTATTCTTGATTTACTAAAATTATGCTTTTTTGCCTACAATTCTACACAGCTACAATTCTCTCACATATTCATGGCATCCAATGTGGTTTACTTTGAGCCGTGTGATCATAGATTGGGTCTCACTTTTGCAGATGTTTGCTCAGTGCTAGGGGCTGTGCCTTGAACTTGATCTAAGGAAGTCCAGGTGGGAGAAGGGGCAAGCAGGACTTGGTGGTTAGGTACTAGCAGGTCCAAAGTGGAGTTTGGCTGGTTTGGTGAAATGTTGGTGGGACCGGGGTGAGGGGAGTGTTGTCCATCTGGGAGCGGTAGGGCTTGGAGGGGCTAAAAAAAGCCTGGTCAGGGTTGGGTAGGGGGAGAAGAAATGAGCAGCCCTGGGGCTGGTGTGAGCAGCTGGACTTTCCTAACTGTGGGGTTGTTCTCCAAACATGTACAGACATTTGTTAGATTGTGCTAACCCATTCCTGATCTAACTTAATTCACCTCCTCCAGTGAACTAAGTTAGATCATTCTGGCCACTTTTGGCCTCACCTACTTCCCCAAATGTCTGTACAGATCAACATTGAGAGGCTAAGTACAGATATTCAGGGAGGTTAGGGGAATGTTAGATTGAGTTAAATATAGCCACCCAATCTAAGGTAAATTGGGATGTAGGGAGCGGGTGGAGGCATTGCAGGGATTGAGGATTCCATGGGGGGGCTGGCAGGGTCCAAAAGCAGTTTCATAGTTTTATAGTCGGTAGGGTTGGAAGGGACCTGAGCAGATCATCAAGCCCGACCCCCTGCCGTGGGCAGGAAAGAATGCTGGGGTCAAACGACCCCAGCAAGGTATCTTTCTAGCCTTCTTTTGAAGACCCCCGGGGTAGGAGTGAGCACCACTTCCCTTGGAAGTTGGTTCCAGATCCTAGCCTCCCTGACTCTGAAGTAGTGCCTCCTGATATCTAGCCTAAATCTACTCTCAGTCAACTTATGGCTGTTATTCCTTGTTACTCCTAGTAGTGCTTGGGGGAACAGGGACTCTCCCATTGCCTGCTGGTCTCCCTTGACAAGTTTATAGACAGCCACCAGATCCCCTCTCAGCCTTCTCTTATGGAGGCTGAACAGGTTCAGGTCTCGTAGCCTCTCCTCATAGGGCCTGCCCTGCTGCCTCCTGATCATGCAAGTGACCTTCCTCTGGACCCACTCTATGTTGTCTACATCCCTCCTGAAGTGTGGCGCCCAGAACTGGACGCAGTACTCCTACTGTGGCCTGACCAATGTCATATAGAGGGGGAGGACCTGCTCGTGATGCAACTGTGGATGCATGACAAGGTGCGATTAGCCTTCCTGACTGCGTCCTGACATTGTCAGCCCATGTTCATCTTGGAGTCTATAATGACTCCAAGATCCTTTTCTGCCTCTGTGCTGATGAGAAGGGAGTTCCCCAGCCTGTAGGTATGCTGCTGGTTCTTTCTCCCTAGGTGCAGTACCCTGCACTTGTCAGTTGCTGGGGTCCAGAAGGGGTTGGCAGGATCATAGGGGTTTGTGAGGTCCCCAGGTGCTTAGGGGAGATGGGGAGGGGATCTTTCTCCCAGTACCTATTTTAGCCCCTAACTCCCTCACCCCCAGGCAAATAAGCCACCTTCACAAACCTAGCCCTGATTCCTCCTGCTCCTCCCCCAACCCCGACTTACTTCCTTGACTCCTGAAATCAGTGATTTCAGAGATCCTGACATTTTATCAGTTATAAAACCAGCATCAGAAATAGCTTGTGAGATGTGGGGTTTGGTGGACTAGGCAGGGGGTGGCTGGTCCTGGGCTGGGGGGAGTTGGCAGCTTGAGAGGCTGGACATCCACAAGTCAGCTGACTTGGATGGAATGCACCCAAGAGTGCTAAAAGAGTTGGCTGATATCATAGCAGGACCAATGGTGAGGATATTTGAGAACTCATGGTGTTTGGGAGAGGTTCCTGAAGATTGGTAGAGGGTCAATGTGGTGCTTATCTTCAAGAAAGGAAGGAAGGACGATCCAGGGAAATACAGGTCAATCAATTTGACCTTAATCCCTGGAAAGATCTTGGAAAAAAATCATCAAAGAAACAATCAACACCAGACTAATGGAAGGCAACATTCTGAGAGAGAGCCAACATGGTTTTGTTGCGGGTAGGTTTTGCCTGATCAACCTCATTTCCTTCTATGACCAGGTGATGCATCACCTGGTCAAAGAAGAAGAGGTTGATATCATATGTTTAGATTTCAAAAAAGCCTTTGACTTGGTCTCCCATGATGTCCTCATGGTAAAATTGGGGAACTGTGGCCTCAACAACTTTATGGTCCAATGATTGGGGAGCTGGCTCCATGGTTGGACCCAGAATGTGATAGTCATTGGAACAGAGTCAACATGGTGCATGGTGACCAGTGGCATCCCTCGGGCTCAGTACTCAGACCAGTACTTTTTAATATATTCATAAATTATATGGATTCGGGTGTCAGAAGCAGACTGGCTAAATTCACAGATTACACCAAATTCATGGGTGTGCGGTTATGCTAGAGAATAGGCTGGCAATTCAGGCTGACCTAAACAAGATCACAAGGTAGATGGATCAAAGCCTGATGACATTCAGCATGGAGAAATGCACGGTGCTCCACCTCAGGAGAAAAAACCCACATCATACTTATAGGCTTGGCAGTGCTACATGCACTAGCACCATGACCAAAAGAGACTTGAGGGTCATGACTGACCACAAGATGAACATGAGCCACCAATATGATGCCACAGCCAGCAAAGCAAATAAAACTCTGGTTTGCATCTACCGATGCAACTCAAGCAAAACCCAAGAAGTCATCCTCCAATTTTACTCAGCCTCGGTGAGGCTGCAGCAGGAGTACTGCATCCAGTTGTGGGCTCCACACTTTAGAAAGGATGTGGAGAAGCTTGAGAGAGTCCAGAGGAGAGCCACGTGCATGATTAGAGGTCAAGAGAACAGGCCTTATGAGGAGAAGCTGAGAGGCATGGGACTCTTCAGCCTGGAGAAGTGAAGGCTCAGGGGTGACTTGGTGGCAGCCTATATATATAAGAGGTTTGCATCAGGAACTGGGAGAATGTCTGTTCACCAGGGTACCCAAGGGAAGACAAGACCTAATGGTCACAAACTGCTGGAAGATCATTTTAGACTAGACATAAGGAAAAACTTATTTACCATCTGAGTCCCCAGAGTCTGGAATAGACTCCCCGCAAAAGTGGTGCAAGCACCTACTCTGGATACCTTTAAGAAACATTTGGATGCTTATCTTGCTGGGATTATTTGACCCCAGCTGACTTCCTGCCCTTGGGCAGGGGGCTGGACCCAATGATCTGCAAGGTCCCTTTCAGCCCTAATGTCTATGAATCAATGATTCTATGGTTCGTGGGGGCATTGTCTGTTTGACAGGAGAAAGAGGGAGCTAAAAATAGCCTGGTTCCAGGTAAGGGGTTTGCCCTGGGACTGGGGCTAGTGGCTGGGCTTTCCCAGCCCCAGGGCTGTGCTGCAAACTGTACAGAAGTTCAGGTAGATGAGTCTCACTGGATCTGAGTTAAATTATTCTACCTCTGAGATACATTTAACTTAGATTGGGTTAGCCATTTTTAGACTGATCTAACTGTCCTGAACTTCTGTATAGTTTGCATGTAGATCCACCTAATTAGTGTAAGGTCTATACCAGGGTGAACTAAGTTAGATTGGGTGGCCATTTTTAATGCAATCTAACTTTCTCTTAACCTAGAGGTGGGCAAAATATGGCCTGTGGGCCAGAACTGGCCCACCAAGCAATTTCATCTGGCCCACTGGTGCCCACAAACTAATTGTACCCCACCCAGCCTGTGCACCTGACCTCCCATCCTTGTGGGTAGAAGGGCCTGGCCCAGCAAGCAGCAGCTTCCCTGTGGGGCTGCCAGCTCCATTGTGCAGGGCCTTCCCCCAGTGGTGCACAGGTGTTGGGAGCTGCATGTGCACTGCATGGGGCCCTGCGTGATAGAGGCGGGCCAGCCTGACTGACTGCAGTCCTTGCTATCACATGCAGCACTGGCTGGAGCCGTGCACTTCTGGGAGGCAGCATCTGTGTGGGGCAGAAGTGCTCTAACCACCTGTTGCCTGCTGCTGCTACCAGTGGTGGGGGCTGTGTACCACGGGGGAGAAGTGTGTGGGAAGTTTCCACACCCCTCCACCCTCCCTCACACCCCACAAATGCCACATACCCACACCCTGCCCCCACAACCCTCCCAACGTACAGCCCCCAACATACCCTATTGCCCCCCCACAGCAACATGCCCTCACAGACCTCACCACAACCCCCACATCTCACCATACACACACACCACCCCCAGTCACACGTCACACCCTCCACACACAATATACAAGAGTAAGACTTTATTTCTGAGTTATTATGCAACCATCTCTATATACACTATGCATACATAAATCATGACAAAAATATTTTTTGTAATAACATTAAAATATGTTATAGTAGGTATTTTACTTTTAGTGTATAATATGGCTTTTTTCTGGTTCCAAGGTGGCAACCATCCCCTCCCAAGAAGGAGTACTTCGGGGGGGGGGAGGGGAGGGTTGGGGGCAAAGCAGGGAACTTCCAGTCACAAAGGCTAGGGGTGGGACTTCTGGTCCCTATAGGATGGCCAGGGGGTGGGGCACCTGTCAAGAATCAGCCCTTGCAGCCCTTGGCAGCTCACCAAAACTCATTAAGCAGCTGTCCAGCCAAAATAATTGCCTGCCCCTGCCCTAACCTCTCTGAATGTCTGTACTCAGTCTGATGGACTTAACCCTATGTAGGTCAATCTACAGTTAGGTTTAGGTCAATCTAAGTGTAACATCTGTACATAACCCTAGGTGTTATTAGGAGTTAGTAAGATTCAGTTGTACTACCTGTCACAAGTTCATGAAAAAAAAATTCTAATGTGGCTATCTTTTGTTTATAAAGAGAAATAGCAATCTTGTTAACATATTAATGGGTGATACTGTAACCAAGCAGTTGAGAATGTATAAGAATCTATCTCTGTAAGCATTCAGTCAGTCACAATCAGAGCCCCTGAGTGTGAAGCAGTTGCTCTGTCAGGTGTATCATGGCCCAAAGAGACAGAAGGAAGACAAGGTTCATAGCCCACGCAGACTCGCTTTCATACTGCATCTGTTGGCCCAGTGCACCAGAAAGTATGTACTGCATCCACCATGAATGCTGAGTGCCCCGGAGGCTGGGGGGGCACGGCATGCTCCTGCAGGTGGCTACAGTGTTGTCAGCAGATGGGGGTGGGGGTGGCAATTGGTGACTGGTGGTTGGCAACCACCTGCAGATGCTGCTGGCAGCAGCGGCAGCAGCCAGCAGCAATCATGGACCGCCCGCAGATACCGCCAGCGGTGTCAGCAGTGAAGGTGGGGTTGTGGTAAGTGGCAACCACTCACAGGTGCTGCCGGCAGTGTCGGCAGTGCCTTTTCGCAGGGTGTGCACCACCACGCACAGGGGTTGCATGTGTACCCACGTGCACCCCCTATGCGTCACCAGTGACACCCACTGAATGATTATGGGCTGATTCTGGAAGGGAGTCTTGCCACTTCACTCTCAAAGCAAGGCAGTCCCTAAATGGCATGAGCATGTCCTGCCCAACTTAAGAGTTCCCTCCATCTGTTACCCTTTCCTTTACTTAGTGAGTTGGAAAAAGATGTTTTCCAGCAACCATATTAGAAAGAATCTTTTTGCTAGATTTTCCACTTAAAAGTCAAATGTGCCAGTTTACATTTTTTAAAGACACAAACAAGGGCTATTTTAGGTATAGATTTTAAGGGATATGGTCAAGAATAAAATGAGCATGTTCAATAAGACCTTTTGTAGGAAGCATTTTGAACAGACCAAATCCTCTGATAAGTGACAGCTTTTAACGTATACATTTTCAACATAATTTTTTTAACCTGCAGTTAAAGGCTATCTGCACAAAGGAAACATTTTTCTGAGCCTTGGTATATGCTTAAACAAACTCCCGTAATGAACTAATTGTATTAGCTCATATTCATGCTTTATATGCATTACTTTATTAAGTCTTTTGTAAGTACATTTGCAAGTTTAAGAAGTATCATTTTACATAATCCTAAATTGAAGCAAACACTTGTTAAGTAAGTGATTTGTCCAACGAAACATGGCAGCTGTGAGATATACTCAAGAAAAGAACATAAGCTCCCCGATACCCAGCCCTTGTTTTCACCCCCTAGATCACACCCCCTCCATTTTTATTTATTATAGTCTTAAGTATGTCTGGTATTGCATGAATGGTAAGGAGTGGAAGGAGTGTGACCTCGTACATACACTAGGCCAGATCTAATCTCTGCTCCCTCCCTCTGCAAGGGCTCACACAGGCTAATGTCATCAGTGTTGTTAGCATCTCTAAAGTTGGTTACAGTTGCTGCATGGTTGTGCTTACTGCAGCAGTTAGTGCACTAGGTTTCAAATAAGTAGGCTTGGCAGAATTCAATTTTTATTGATGAACATTGATTTCACCTGTCACTCAGAGACCAATGGAAATCAATATTAATAGAAAGGGGACATAAAAAGAATCTGGGAAAGGGGTAAAGAAATCTAGGGCAGGGGGTGCTACGTGTGTGTGCACACACATACACATGTACACCTATGTGGCAGCTGCTGCAGGCAGGGTAGGGGGGTCCTGGCTGCGCTGCCCAGATATTGCTCCTCTGGTAGTGGCTCAAGCAGCCTCTGCAGGAGCTGGGGGCCATATGGGGACCGTTGTGCTGGGGGGTAGAGGGAGTTAGAAGGGTAGGGCTGCTGCAGCTGGGAGTCTGGTGCTGCCAGCCATTTGCTTTGCTCAGGTCCCAGATGAGGATTGGGCGCCAAAACTCTTGGTGTGCCTGGCCTGACCCCTGCCTGATCAAGGCTCACTGGGAGTTGGGCCCCTGCCCCGATCATGCAGGAGCTCTGGGAACATGGGGAGAGGTAGTCGTTGCCCAGACCGGGGTAAGAAGCAGCTCCCCTTAGGGGGCAAGCCCCACCTTGCGGGTACCAGCTGAGGGGTGGCCTGGCCCCTTGGCGGCCACAGCCTTCCAACCAACTAAGCAATGTGGGGGCAGCAGCTGGTCCCTGGGAGCACCCCTGCATGCCCTGCCCTGATCACTTTGCCTCTCCTTGTGTTTCCAGAACTCCTGCCTGACCCAGCCCCTGTATGCATGGGGCAGGGCACATGGGGGTGCCCCTGAAGCCTAGCTGTTGCTCCCACACTGCTTGGAGGGGTGGGAGGCCGAGGCCATCAAGGAGCTGAGCCACCCCTCTGCTGGTGCCTCCCAAGCAGGGCTGGTGCCTCCTAAGGGGCCATAGGGAAAAGGGAGCTGCTTCCCACCCTAGGCTGGGTAGCTGCTGCTTCTCCCAGTGTTCCCTGAGCTCTAGAGCGCTGCTGCGCTCTCTCCTGGTCTCTGGCCATTCAGCTCTTTCCGGATGAATGAACAGAATGATTTAAAGCAGGTATGCTTTATTAACTTACGGTTATTACTTCTATATATTTTAACATGTGATTTTCTAAAGCTTTAACAGAATACTGTCATTACTCAATTTTCTCTCTTACACGCCCCTCATTCTGTGCAATCAGGAACATTGACATCAATTAAAAAAATTGATAAAACCCGAGGACATTCTTAAAAATAAACATTGATTTTAGCCATTGAAATTGAAAACAAAAGAAGTCGAATTCTGCCAAGCCTACGTATAAGATAAAAGTTCTCTCTGAACCTTTGAAAAAGGCAGTAGAAAAGCCACATCCACCCTTGGCTCCCAGAGTTCAAGGAGGTGTCACATCAGAGAGAAGCAAAATACCTTCAGGTGCTACCACTGGATAGTATGCCTCTGCCGAGTCTCCATCCCAGGGCTGTGCATTCCAGACACTATATAGCAGTCTATGTGACCTTCTTTGCAATTATAAATGTGTAGATTAGGAAGAGGAGATTAATGTATAGGCTGATCCAGAATCTAGTCACCCTCCAGAATGTTGGATGCAAATGCCTTTGCCAGCACTTATTTATTTATAACATATACAGGATACAGTTACAGGTGTAACAAATCTAGGCAATCTAGAGCTCATATGAGGTTTAAATAATTCAACAAGAAAAGACAACGACTAAGGGAAATCTACGTGGGTCTGTTCACTGGAGGCTGTTAAAAATATCTTAGCTCTAGAACCATAAAGTAGCTTTTCCAAGGAAGGAGAAATATGGAAGTGTTAAACAGATACAAAAAGCTGCGAAGGGTGTTGGGTCAAATGTTTCATTAATCTCAATGCAGTGTGTAAATGTACAAATATCTTCTTACCCATCTTAATCTTACCTGATCATTCTAAGTTCCACTTAGTTCCAGCATTGTTCTTGTTAGATAGGATATATAGTATCCTACACTCCAAAGCACTTTTAAAGGACAAATTCAGACAGAATGGGTGGGTCCCAATGAGCACACATGCATAGGGAATGAGCGTTTTCCATGACACAAATTGCAGCAGCACATATTTGTGCTGCTGCTATTAGTCTGTAGGCACACCTCTACACATGTACTCTGGCACACGGTCAATTGGCACCTGTGCTGGCCCCAGCAGTCTTACCTGGGGTCCTGGGGCAGCGGTGGCACTAAGCCAGCTGCTTGGAGCCTAGAGTGTGGCTCTGGCTGGCTAGGCTCTGTTTCTGCGTGCCCTGTACTGATTTTTTAACCGTGGTTTTTTTGACACCAGGGTCTCCGGGTGTAAAATGACCTGCTTCACGCTGCTAAGTAGCAGCATGGTGAATGGGTGCACATGCAGCACGTGTGGTTTGAGGTGCCGGAAACCACACATGAACGCTCATTGGTATGCACCCAATTGCTCCATTACAGTTGAACTGATGTAACTGAAGAAAGAAATTGGCCCTTCAGTTAAACATTCAAAAGCAAGGGATCTTTCTCCCTAATTCATCGATTTGTAACATTCAGCTGAAATATATTTTTGCTATGTGAACTAAGAATGTAGAACTGTAATCTCCTGATTCACTGTGTCTAATGTCCTGCTAGCACAAGCAACATTACCATAAAATACCACTCAAACTAATCATTCTTGGTGACTAGAATTATATACATTATACCAGATGAGGTCTTACCACTTTCTTGCAGAATGAACTATACTCCTTTTACTATTGAAGACCTCTCCTGATACATCCTAGGGTGTTTGATTATTCCACATCTTGTCATATTGGTAGCACATAGTCTTGTGACTACTACATTTGGTATTTTCTCCTTCTCAGTCTGTTCCAACTGAGGAGTTTAAAGCAATAAATATTTCACGTCCCTAAGTGCATGGCCTTGACCTCTGTATTGTGATATTAAACTTAATTCCATTTCCATTACTGTAGTCCCTTAAGTCATCCAATTTCTTATGTATGATATCCTGATCCACCTTTATATTGATGACGTCCCCCTGGTTTTGTCATCAGCAAATATCAAATCACCAGGTCCTGCTTTTTTTATCTGGGTCCTAAATTAAAATATTAAATAAGATTGGTCCCAAGTCTGGTTGTTGAGATATGGCCAACATAACCTCACTCCAGACTGACACTTCTTTTAACACTACTTATTGTATTTTTGCATTTAGCCATATTCTTCCTTCATACCGTTTTCTTACCGATCCTCACGTTTGTTTAGAAAATAAATTGTCATATCAAAGAAAGATAATGTGTTAGCCTAGCATGGTCTATGTTTGGTTAACTCATGTGAATTTTATCCCATTTTTCACTTATTACAAAGTCTCCTTAATATTGTTTCCTTCATAAATTGCTTGAAAGCCTTGAATACTATTGTGGTCAGCTGAGAAAGCCTCTAGTTACCCAGATTATTTTTTTTCCTTTCCTTCTTAAATATAAATATTACCTTTGCTTATCTCCAAGCTTATAATATCACCCCAGCTTCCAACAAGTAGTCTCCATTATTGCTTGGTGGAAATTACTTCATGTCTTGATTTTGAAATATGACATACTTGGTTTGTCAAGAATTGCATGCATTGGGCGCCTCCAGACGAGCACGGTTGTGTGGTATGTGGCACTGCCAACACGTTGGCAGTGCCATATACCGCAGAATCTGGTGTTCTCTGCACTGCAAGAGTGTGTGCTGCTCCGTTTTTCTTTTCAGTGGGTTTTTTTGATCCCCTGGACATCCAGGGGATCAAAAAAAACCCATGGGGGAAAAAAAATGGAGCAGCGCGTGCTGCTGAAAAGTGGAGCCAGGCTGTCTGGAGTTGTGCTGCAGCTGCTGGCCAGGCTCTGCCTGGCATGATCACCCTGGCTATAGCCCCAGGAGGCCCCAAGACCCGAGGTAAGGCTGCGGCTGGTACCTCCCCTACCACCCCTGGGGTAACTTGCCACACGCCAAAACATGCATGGCACAGGCATTCCCTGGGGTCAAGGTGCGCCACTGCTAGTTGTCCCTGAGAAACCAAACATTCACTCACGTCTGGACATGCCCACTATGTCTTTAGTAGGGAGTCTGTTTGATAGCTTTCAAATGTATTTTTGTTTACAAAATTCCTTTAAAGTTTCCCATGATCCTTAGTTTTAAACATCAGAGCTCTATAACCATTAATTCCTTCCCTTTCCTTATAATTTTGATATTACCATTGCACACCTTCAATTTTACTTTTCTTGTATTCCAAAGCTAATCCTAATCACTAAAAATTCATGGTACATTAGCTAGCCAAGTCTAACATATTTTCCGATATATGTATAAATTGCTATACAACCCAAAGAATCATAGAAATAGATATAAAATATAGCAACTGTTTAATAAAATATGCCATTATTCAACTATAAAACAAAAATTTACTTAAGTTCAATCAGTTCTAATTCCCCATACATTGTTATAGTCCCTCATATTGTGCAAATTTTATCAATTTCCCTGCATTACAGCAGTAAGTATTTTGTTTAGAAATGTTTGTAGACTGGGCTGAAAGAATGAAATAATCAAAAAGGTATTTTTAAAGATATTTAACTGAACTATTACTTTATCTGAGGATTTACTCTTAAATATTCCACAAAGCCGGGAACAAAATGACACTGTCACAATAAAAATCATGGGTCATTTCTTCAGAGCATGTAATTTTTTTCTTAGTTCTGTTGCCTTAATTGATTCCACATGATCAAATGCAAAATGTTGTTTTTTGTGGTACTAATAAAATAGAGGTTACGAAAAAGAAAAACACATAAACAAATTTACTTTTCATCATTTATATTTCTCTGTGTTATCCCGTGGCTTTAGGTTGGCTGTAAAGCAATTTTTACTTTACTCTTGGTCCGTATTTTCCATGAGATATTGTAATTTGTGGAATACTGGCTCAGTGTTCCGGAATGAAGAAATGGTTGGAAGTTTTTTAAGCTTAAAAAAAGATGATGTACTAATTAAATATATGGAAATAATACTCTTTTATGCCACATAAGTACACTTTTAAGGATAATATCAAAGACTTTGGAAAGTGTCCTAAATTAGAACTGTAAAATATACAGTTCTTGAGTTAGTGAGACCACTTAATAAAACAATGTAGATGTTACATTTTAAAGAATTATTCCTATTATTTCAATCAGTGTCTGCTTCTACCTAAAGAAAATAGTTATATCTATCATCTAATGTGGCAACTGCAGGAGAATGGATTATTATCACTTTTGTTTTTAGATACTTAATATACACATCATAACCAAAGGATCCAAAACATTTTACATGTCAGAAAGTTAAGGCACAAAATCAAACAAACAAAAAAACCCAAACAGGTCATACATGTAAAGATACAGGAAAAAAAATACTTCTTGGCCTACAGAAGTCATTGAAAGTTTTGTTTTTGAGGCCAGGTTTTCATTCAGGGTTATACATAAGATCCACACTGAAATGATATTAGAAGCTAAAATGTATCAGGTAAATAAGAAACAATTAGGACTAAATCACTCTCCGGAGAGTCAGATGTTTAGGTTTTATTTCAGAATTAAATCAACTATCAAATTACTTCTTTAGCCTTCAAGCCACCATTAATTGGAATTTTGTACAAGAATTAGTACCGACATGAATCTTGTGGAAAGATTTAAAAGAGAAGATGACAGCAGACTCAAAGATTAATCCAGGGAAATTGCATTGAAAAATAGGCACAAGAGATGTTTGTGCAATAAGCTGTTAGACTTATGCACATGTCGGGTACCTCTGGTTGAGTGATGGTGGGAGTGGAGATGACACAATAATAGATATAAACAGTCAAGCCTGGGGAAAGGGATGGGTAAGGCAGTGTCAGGGTTGAAAATGAGGACCAAAAGCTTGGCCTTGACTCTTGGAAAACACAGCCCAGGAGAAGCTGAACATGAGGTCTTAGAGTTGTGGGGAAAAAAAAATCCCTGGTTCATCAGCGTGTCCAGTATCATAGAAAGTAGACATCCTTTATTGTGCTCCAGCTTTCCACTGGAAAATCAAAAAAAAATAAATAAAAAAGGAGAGTGAAATGAGCGTATTCTTACATTTTGTCTGTACATTTCTCATTAACTGGCTAAAAGTTCTTGCCAGTGATTTTAAAGTGATGACTAGGCCTGTGCATAGCTATGATAAGAATAGCATCTCTATATGGGATTGTCAAGGCAACACCCTACATTTCAACATAGGTTTGAGTCATTCTATGATTCTCCACAAAAAATGGCCTTGATTTAAAGAGCCAAACCACTTAGTTGGAATCCAGGAGTGATTCCAAACCACTTAGTTAGACTCCAGTATGGGCTGGACCTCTTTCGCCACATTACTCTTCTTTATAACATCCGTAACAAGGACACAGAACATAGCAAGCAAAATCATTTTTTAAAATGTGAATGCAGGAAACCATATAGCAAAGGGTGAACACAGAGTTTTCCAGTCTTACGCAGCTACTTACTCAGGTAGTGTCACACCACTCATCTAATTGCCAGCGAATTTTCTCATTGTTTTTTAAACGTTTAACAAAAGTATTTAATGCGAAGGGGTCTGAAACAATTCTGTAGTTTGCAACACGCCAGTCTCTCTGTGGCAAGTTCTTTTCACTGCCTTCAGATTTTCTAAAGTCTCAATAGCTTCAGGGAATCCTAGTTCTTAGAGAAAGGGGTCAGTGAAGACTTGATCTTCCAACCCCCCTCCTGTTAGCATTCTTAAGTCATGTGCATAACCTTACAGAAGTCAATGGAACTATTCTCTGGAATAAGGTTTGCAGATTTATAGCCCTGGGGTGCAATTCTGCTTCTGTTGAAATTTTCTCATGGATTGCAGTGGAAGCAATTTCTAGATCTTGAGTGCCTGTGAAGGAACTAGTTGTTGTTTGAAGAGCAATCATCAAGACTCTAATGAGAGAGATCCAGAAATGCTATTTTAGCTTTCAAACATTATAAGATGGATACACAATCCAATTCACTGCATCAGCATCAATGTGCTCCTATGCTGCTATGCCACCCCCTACAGAGTTTCAGTTTGTTCAAAACTGTACTGGTAAACTGGCTCAGGACAGACCAGTTCTGTACTGGTAGAGTATGAAGAGGATCCAAGAGAATTCCCTCTTCATCAGGGCAGAGTGGTCTCTATCCAGAGCCACGAACATGACTCTGAGTACCAACGATTCCATTTGGGTACTTGCTGGAATGGGGCAGCAATATTACGAACACCATTATAATTAAAATGTCATCATAGACACACTCAGGAGCATTTTATGTTTTTAAAGCATTTTACAGACAATAGCTAATTTGTCATCTTACGACCACTGAGAGGAAAGCATTATATATAGATAAAGAGAAGTAAAGTGATGTTTTTAATGTTGCACAACACTTATAGAGCTAGGATTAAAATACAAGAGTTCTGGCTCCTAGGGCCATGCTTAGTCCACTAGACCATGGAACTCTGATTTAAAACAGCTGTAGACCATGAATAATAGAGCTGTTTATGCTTACAGAGTTTGTCTGGCTGGAACTGTTAAGTGAGCTTTGTCAACCCACCACACAGTTTTGCTTAGATGGCCCATAAAAAGTAATAATATCACTATGCAAACATAGTAGATCATGTCCGAATACTCACATCTAAACTGACTGGTAAGACTAAACTGTTGTTGCTCTCATTATCATCATGAATATATGTTTCTGTTTCCAATTCTGTCTAGATAAATGCCATGATCTATGGTGGGGATGAAAATTCTCAAGGCAATCCTCCATCCTGTAACGATCTTATCGGCTCAGTCACTCTGCAGACACTTTGAATGTTACGAAGCTGTAATGTCTTCTCCCATGATGACACCAAACTGCTTATAATTTGTTATAATACATCTGAATTGAACTTCTATCTATCTGGAGGATTTCCTGTCAAGGGCTATATTTACATCAGTGACAGTGGCTTTAACATGCCTCTACCAGGATTATTAAAATAGACTAAAACATCTTGTTTTTTACCCAAAGCAAGGTCACCAGACTGGCTTCCTGCAAAATATTGGTTCACGTGCCATCTTTATCACTTACATATTATTCATTTAGCTTTTCTATCTCCAATAATATCACTATAGTCTATAATCAGCTATTCTTTGGGCAATATCTGCTCCTGGAATTTAAGACAGCACTGTCAACTGATGGTAAAAATTTTTAAAGCTTCTCTGTAACTTAGAAGCTCTCATTTTTAAAGTGATGTATGTACTAATGCTCCAAAGTACCTGAGTGAGTTTGGAAAATGGGTTTAGGCTTCTAAGCCACTGAAGCACCTTTGAAAATGCTCCCCTACACCTTTAAACCACAGTGCACTTTCTATTTGGAATTCCTTTTCTGTAGACATTAGGCTTGCCTATTTTACTGGTATTTTCACATCCAAATTCAAGTCTTATCTTTTAAAATTTGCCTTTGATTAGCACAGCTGTTATTTATTCTTTTACTTGGCTGGGATTTCTGCAAGAGCTCTGTAAAGTAAGCCTGATTGTATTGTATTGTGCTGTTAATCTTTTTTTTTTTCCTTATGAAGTACATACACAATGTCCTAAGGGGAAGATTACTACATATTTATGAGTACATAGCAAAGATCAGAGCAAAGTTACTGGGGAAAGGCATATTTTCATAATCTTCTATGACCCTTTGTGAAGAAGTCAAGATAACATGTAGAGTAGAACCTTTTAGAAGCAAGGTACCTGGTAAAATCAGTTGCTTAAAGACCATAGTCTTCAGAATAAAGGTGGATCAGAAATATATTCAGTATGTTCAAAGCAACTCCAGGTGAGGGATCTCTTAAAACATAAGTTTGCATCAGAGCTGTGATTGTTTATATAGATTTCACTTATAAAGAGTTTTCCAAACTAAGCAACCTTTCTAAAACTTTCTTAAATAAAAAGAGATTTTCTAGTGAGGAATCATTAAAATATTTGATGAAATTTGAAAAGTGGGTCACATGGGCAGATCTTGAATTTTGAAATGGAGGGGTACAGATGGTGAGGTGCATCATCACATTTAAAACAACACATATTTTCCTCCAGTTCAAAATGAAGGAGAAGATTTACTAATATACAATGGCTTAAGACTGTACTATTCAGTTTAAAACTGAAGCAAAAAAAACATAACTTCATTAGAAAAACAGTCTGCAGGAGCAATGTGCGTGATATAGGAACTTCATTACCAAGAACAGCTAAGAGACAGCAGATCTGCACAACAAAGGATAGCTTGACTGGTGGAATATCAAGATCATGAAAAAGAAGATGGGGTTGGAATTCAGAAGGGATCAGGTAGATTATAAGGAGCCAGGAAGCCATTGACTCCCTCATCACCGCCTAACTAGAAATGTTTCTACTACTTCCAGGCATTTGGTTTTAAACTTTGTGTGGAGCAGGAATAAAATGGGGGTGGAGGGTAGGTGGGCGGGGGAGGAATGCACCAACATATCCCCCCATCAGCCCCAGTGGGCCAGTTTATACATAATGCTGTGATGCTTGTTTCTACCATTTAAGGATCAGGCCATTATTCTCAAACAACACCAGAGAATCTCTACAGGTCTGTGCCACTGCTCCTCTTTCTCACAGAGGCAGTGAAGCTATATTCCACAGGCATTTTTTTAGCCCTAACGCACTTAGTAAGCCTTAATTATTCCCACTTAGCTGTACAGCCTAGCATCCCGATTGCACAGTACTATGTGGACATTTCACAGGGAAGATCACCCAGATATCTGATGACTTCATTAGAAGCAAACCCAAAAGACAGATAAATGTATGTATTGATGCAAAAAGTAGTCATGGAAGCATTTAGGACAATTGGAGACACTTGTGTCTCTGACTTGTGACTTTCCTGCTAGAGAGTATATGGGATGCCCAGTAACAACAGCTCCTTTGATTACAGAATGCAGTGCCAGCATACAATTTCTCAGAAACCTCACGAAGTTCTACATTCCTTCTCTTTTCTAGGTAGTTTGATTAGTAAACTAGCTAGCAAATTCTCCCTCCAATGCTGCCAGCTGCCAGAATCTCTCTCAGTCAATATTGAGGCCTGACCATAATACAGGGGAAGTACTTACTACTATGACTTACTGGCCATAGGGCACATTTATACATCACCCCAGCAACATAGCAACGTGTTACATTGCTGTACAGTGTGTTACGGTGACATAGCAATCATATGGGTCTACACATGATTGCCAGCTATGTTGCCTTAGTGGTGTGCTCCCTCAGTATAGTGTGCTGCTACAGTGATGTAGCTGGGAAATTTAGCCGTGTGTGGTGTGCACGGCTCAGTACCAGCCTGTACTGCGCTGTGCTTTAATACTCTCAAAAGGACATACTAAAGCGCAGCTCTGTAGCAGCGTTGCCATATGGTGACATGTAGATGCACCCATAGACAATGAAAACACATTCAGACTCAGCATGCTGGATACTATTCTACACCATTGGTAGTTCTGGACTTGGGATTATTTCTCCTTTGGATGTCCAGTGAGCTGCCAAGTTTGGAATCAGGTCTTTTGACACACAATGACAGGTGAAGATTTCCATGAGACCACTCCTGTGAATTACCTGCCACTAGAAAAATATGTTTAATGAAAAATATATTTTCAAATTCCTTATTTTTAAATACCAAAAATGCATTGATTTTATTTGACTTATATGTTTCATCAGAATAGTGAGATTTACTACCACAGAGATACAGGATGGTTTATAGCGCCTCTGTTTCCTGGTTTAATATGGACAAACATGTTTTTCAGTTGATCTTCACTATAGTTTTTCTGGATGAATCATCATTTATATGAACCATATAAAGTGTGAGATTCAGGGAGGAGAATTTCTGTCCAAAAATCAAGTGAAATTAAAAAAAAGCTGTGATTTTTATCTAAAGCAAAATTCTGCTCCTCCTTAAGCCATAAATCAGGAGATCATTACTGAAACTTGTACTCCAAGTTTAAAATCAATGACAAGTAAAGCATGTCATATACAGTACAATAGTTCCAGAAACTACAGAAAGTATTAATTGGATCTTTACAAGTTTCATGATATTAGGACTTCCAGCAGTATTTTTGCTCTCCTCCACTCTTGGGGAAATGCTAAACATGCACAAACCCATTGTGCACTCACTTTCACTTACAATGTACCCAATTGTTTTTCTACAGTGGATCATGTTGTCCCCCCTTTCCTTTCCTGTGGAGCTGGAAAATTCCACTAGTGATATCTTTGACAGCTTGCTCCCCTCTCCTGTCATTCCTTGTTTAAGAAAAACGAGAGGGTGGGAACAACAGGATCTGAAAGGCTGAAAAGTTATTAAATTAGTAAATTCTATAAACCTTACCTTGGAGCTGAATAAAGTCCCAGTGATATCCTTAAAGGAACAGAGCAAAATATCTAGGAAACCAGGCTTCTTCATTCCCCCTGTGGCAGCAAGTCTTTTCCTAGGCTATGATCACAAAACTTGCGTATTCTGAAAGCTATCTGAGCAGTCTGTGATAGGATAAAGCTTTATGCCTCTAGTCATACCAGGGCCAGAGAAACAAAGAGCAGTGGACTTTCTGGCCCTTGTGGGAAACAAACTGACATTGCTCAGTAGCTATTTAAAGAGTTGATGCCTGCAGGATAAATTGCTCTTAGTGTGTTTTCCTGTTTGTGTCAGAACTTAAACCTTTCATCAATTTCCTAAGAGGAGAAATAAAAGCATAATCAGCTACTAGTATCCCTGTAATACATGAGAGCTCCTGTGGTGTGAGTCAAATAGAAAGTTAGAGCTAATTTATTTGTTTTCTATTAAAGGATGTAAGGCATTAGCCTTTAGCAGGTTTTTTTTAATCATAAGCGAGCACATCTAAAGTAATGAAGAACTCAATCTGTACTTTTATTGCAACTCCACCCAGTTCAGAACTTAGTATACAATGCCATCTAGGAAAGAAAAGTGAGTCAAGCACAAATTAAAGGACAATTAAACCTTAATGGGAAAATCTTTGCTTTGGGGAGGTCTCTAAGGAAGATCAGTGGAACATGTAGATGTTAGAGATTGAAACAAGTTTTAAAATAAAAATGCATCAGAGAGAAGTTTGCAACATGAGTTTTACATCCAGATTCCAAACGTCTCAAAGTTCATAGGTAACCAGAGCTAGGTTTTGGCTTGGGCCAATCTCTAGAAAACACATTATAGGAATAATTCTTCATTGCAGTCTCCTAGCAGACCCTCAGGAAGCATAAAGTACACCTTTTCAAACAGGCATACCAAGGCTAGGGACAGACATTCAAAAAGCCTGAGCCTGAATTTATTCAATCTTTGCAGGTTAGTCTAACCTGGCTAGGCTAAATCAGTTTGTAACCAGACAGACATTCTCTCTGGACTGAGAAAATTCAGGCACATGCCTGCAGTGGCTCAGGCTAGAAGCTGGGGGGTGCTAGAGCAGCCCTCTCTTCTTTTGTACAGTGCTGAGCTGCAGGGGGGAGGGGGTGTCAGGCCACAGCAGGATGTTTGGATTAGGGAGGTCTGCTTGTACCACCACAGGCTTTTTCCCACTCACTGCTCAAGGGGCGGGAGTGTTGCCAGCCCCCAGCCCCCTGCTAGCACTCTGAGGCAAGCGGGGGAGGGGGGGTGCAGTGCATGCATCTGCTGATGATATGGAGCTTTTCAATTTCCCTCCCTGCTTCTTGATACTGTCTGCAGCAAACTGAAAGGAGAGCAAGCCAGCAGGAGGATGATAGCAGTGTTTATCACCTGATCAGCAAAGCAATAGCATCTCTCCATTAATTCAAACTCTTCTTAAAGAGCTTACCAGCTGACCTGTTGATTAGCTCCAAACAGCTCTAAGCGGTCACTGTTCTGTCTGCCTGTCCCAGTGAAAGTGGAGACACACATGTCTGCATTAGCTAGCATACCACTTGCCTAGGGTCTATGGGGCTGGGATCCCTGCTGTGGGAGATGGGAAGGAGGGAGGGGGTGGATTTCCTGCTTGAGCAGCGAGTAGCAAGGGGAAGCCAGGCAGACCCTGCTGTGCCTGCAAGTCTCCAGCCAGGGAGCAGAGAGGAGGGGCCAGCCCTGCTATGGAGCAGAGCCCCGCCTAATCCAGAGAGCATGCCAGGATGCTGGGGGTGTTTGGTTTATCTTAAACCAGCACGGGGTCTGGGACAGACATTGTATAAACCGGTTTGAGCCAAATCAGTTAAGCCTGATATTACATTCAATCAGGTTTATCTCAAAGCTTTTTCAGCCATTTTCAAGCTGGTTTATGTGCACGGAACATCTGTTACAAGTTTAAACCAGTTTCTGATCACTTAAATTGGTTTATATGTAATGTTTGTCCCTAGCCCATACGTCCAAACTTAATTAAAGAAAAACAACAACTTTACTGATCTGCTTAATTGTCGCAACAGTTCTGTCAAAGACAGTGTTCCCTCTATTCTCTCTTTTCCTATGTTGTTAAAGGAGGAAGTGGAAGTCTGGCTGAAGTCTCATGCTCTATTCCTACTTGGGTAACATTTATGGAGCACCTAAAGGCCTCTGACAAACTGAACAAAGAGAAAACCTGATATTTTGAACGTTAAAACCAACACAAGACAATCAGAAAAATGTAAAGATGAAAAGACCACTGAGACAACCAGGATCCATTTGAAAGGACAGTAAAATGCAGAAGTAAATGTGATTGTTATGCAATCCAGATTCAATCTTGAATTGTAATTTTTAGACTGTAATTTTTTTAACATAGTCTCCTTTCACAAAATTTTCTCTTTGAATAATCTTGGCAGAGGTGTAGTGAACTCAGTCAGCACCTGACGAGCTGGGGTGGTGGGGGTGAGGTGTGCCAACCACTGTAGTTGAAGGAAGTGGGGAGAAAAAAGGACATCTGATCTGTCCTGGCTCTGTGCACACTGAAGGCAGTTGCTGCCACTGCTACTGCTATAGCTCTCTGACCCCTGCCAAGTGCCTTGTTTGCTTGTCCCCACCTCAGATATGCTATGGGTTTTTCCCTGCCATGACAAAGCCCCCTGGGAGGAGATTATGAAGCCCCTTTGTAGTTCATACCTAGGGCTGGTACCCCACTTGCCCCCTAGTAGCGCTACTGAGCCTTTGTATTTCATGAAGAATTCAGGCTACTTGTTACTCTTTGTAAGTACAGACTGGCTGATCATGCTTTAACAGATGAGCTGCAGGGAAATGGATGTCACAGGAGACTGCTAATGGACTCTGGAGTCTCTCATGCTATGAATCCAACTACAGTTATTAATGACTGAAAATCACTACCACCTGACAACTGTTTGTTGATCTGTGTGAAATGATATGGTGGTTTCAGTCAACATTACAATGCCACCCACCCACAAGCACAGATTTGGAAATGGAAAGCTGGAATAATGGTGAAGACACTACTTCTTCCTCTATTCCTAAAGGAGCTCTCTCCCCCCAGATATTTCTGTATCCCAGTTATGTAGGATACAGTCAGGGGTAGGCAGGTTGGCAGTGCTGCCTCTTCTGATGAAGAATTTGAAAGAAAACCACCACATAGTTCAAAGCCCAATTCTAAAATTTGCACAGACAACTTTTCACAAAATCAAATATTAATAGCAAGTTTTTGACAAATCTTTTCCAAGTTTTTGTCACGATTTAAACTTCCCTTCCTACTGTGTGCACAAATAAAAGGGTGTATGAGTAACAACAGGAACTTGGTCTCACAACCCATCTCCTTCACACAGCCTGTGCAATACTAAGAGGCTGGATCTGGCAACAGCTGCAACCTTTAAAGTTTCCCTGTCAGAGTGGAATCCTCAATGAATGTAAAACCAACCAAAACTTTCCCTTCACCTACTGCTCCTACTCCAGAATATACAACTGGGGAGAGTGGGATGGAGCTCATCTCATCGCAGCTTGGTTTTTCCTTTGGGATCAGAGCCAGTTGTCATCTTTAAAGGTGCCCCTTTGGCTGGGTACAGACGTTACAATTAATGTGCTTTAGGAGTGCAGAAAAGGCTTTACAGCTGTAACAGAACAGATGTTCATGGCACATAAAGTGCTTTAAAAATGGTGGGTCTCACGCTGAGTTAACCTGGATGGATATGTAATAATTTAAAGTGTTTTCTCTTGGTGCACTTTATCAAACGTCTGTGCCAGATCTCGTTGGGGGTTAACTTAGAGAGCAATCACCACAATCCCAGGCAGCATTGTGCAGGGCAGAGCTCTAGCCTCAGACAGAGCTGCTTCTTCTGACAAGTAATGGGCCAGCTCCACCCTGCTCCTAATTGTCACTAACAATTGTCACTAAATGAGTCAGTGACAGCCTTGGATCCTAGCCCTAGGCATAGCCTGGTGGGATTGGGGACAGGGAAGGGGGGTTTCTGTCCCCAGAATCACCTTGGCCCCATGTGCTGCAGCCAAGACCAGGGCAGGGCTGCAGGGGAAGGAGTCTGGAGTTTCTCTCCTGGCAGCTGCCCCAGCCAGGTTGCGGCATGCTGCTATCTGGCCAGACCTACTGCAGGGGAAAGGCTCCAGGGTCTGTTTTATTTTGTGCCATGTATAAAAGGAACTCAGAACTGACTAGGATGAAAGGCTGAAATATTCCAGATGTTTAGCCAACTAACAAACATTGATCTACCTGCTCTGACAGTAATATTTTCCTCGAAGTAGTTAAGACTAAACCTCTTAGCTGTAGTTAAGTACTTAAGAATGAGGCTGAGTCTGCCTGATCAGGAATACCTGACACTTTGGTTTGCTGGCCTGAAACAAAAATAATCTTCTTTTTTTCTGTGGAACAATCAAACCTTACAATCTCCTTGTTTTCAAGGAGTTATTAATTATGTTCTGTTGAAAATGAATTTTAATTAAATTATTCACTGAAATATGTCATTAGGGAAAAGACAAAATGAAATATATCAGCTTTTTTCTAGTCATTTTTTCATTTTTTTCCAGGGCAAATATATATATTTATATATATATATATATAAACCCTATATTTAACCCTTCTGCCAGGCACCGGTTGGCAGCAAAAAGGGACAGGATCATGTTTTGGGGTACCTCATAAATTATACCAGTGGCTCCAGCCCCCACTAATAAATCTGGGAACGCTAAATTTGCTAGGGCAAATCTTATAAACAAAAAGGCCCTCCTCTCAAGCAGTGTAAACACAGAACCCAAATTTATTACAGAGAATAAAAACAAAACAAAAGAAAATACTAAATATAATTTTATAACACTATTAACTACAAAGCAAAGTCTATAGGTGGCACCCACTTGGAGGAGGCTTTACCCATAACCAGGCAGTCTGAGACTTGGGGATCCCCAATGGGTAGTTCTGGGGCCTGCATCTGCCCTTGAGCAATAAGCTGTAGAGGGGGGCCCATACCAGAGTCCTATGAGCTGCTCCTTGTGTTCACTGTGCTGCAGGGAGCTGCTCAAGAATGTGGGTCCTTCTGCATTTCAAGGGGCTCTGTTGCTCCTGGAGAAGTGGTAGAGTGCTGACCTCCACACCTGTATGGTGGGTTTGAGGGGTTAACTGCAGCTTGCATACCGCACGCCAAAATTCCTAGTTGCAATCCCAGCTGTGCTGGGCAGAAAACCGCAAAATAGCTTGAAGGAGTGGCCAGGCCTATCTTGACTTGGGCCTGAACTACAACTAGTGCCCAGCACACCGCTTGGTTGGGGCATAAATTACAAAAGGGACAAAAGGAGTCCCAGGCCTATCTTGCTGGGCCTGAACTGGGCAGCAAAAGCCAGACAGGCCTATACTGCACTGAGGCCTGAATCAACAAGAAGAAGTGCCAGGTCTCACCCTGGTTCAAACCATGTCAGGCTTCACTCTTGCCCAAATTTGCCAGCCAAACGTATGGCTGAGGTTCAGCCACACAGCTAGGCTGAAATGCATTAGCTACAAAACAGCAAAAAGGGACTAGGCCTATGGCTGCAGCCTGGACATCCAGTCTCAGCTACACCACTGTGCTGAGACACTACAATTACAAAGCAGAGGGGGCCAGGCCCATGTGGCCAGTAACTACCTGGTCAGTCTGCTCCAGTGATTAATACCTGGTGGTATTATCCCACTCAAGACCTGTGTGGCCAAAACTGCCAGGAAAACTGCCAAGACTCCATTCCTGATCAGTTTGCTCCAGGGATCAACAACCCTACTCAAGAAAACAAAAAGGGAGAAAGAGGAGTCTCAAACTTTGAGACAGATGTTCTTTCCCTGTACCTGAGGCTTTCCCATCACATAGTCTTTGCTTGCCTCTCTGGTGAAGAGAGGCAAGCAAAGCATCCCCAGGAAAAAGAGAGGAAAACCTTAGTTGAGTTGTTCTTATATACTTGGCGTGACATCACCAAAGCCTTGTCCAATTAGGGGGTGCCATGCTCCAGCCTCTCTCTTACTCATCTGCCTGGAGGATCTTCTGCTTCTTCTGGCCAATGAGGCCAGAGGGTTTTACATATTTTTGCCCAGATAAGAGGTCCCAGCTTGCCATGTGCTGAGCACATAGCCAGAACAACAGGGGCCATCTAGCCCACATAAAAACACACACACACAAATCACAATATACAACTAAAAGCACACACTTTACCATACACAACCCAAGTGTGCATAGGCAGATTAATGGACAGGCCAACTGGACTCTGGCCCAGGGGCCACTACCAAATCAGGGGACCCTGGGGTCCTTATCAGCAGGGAAGCAAAAGCCATAGCTTTAAATTTGGTGCCATTTCTGTCTCCCAGTGGGGAAACAAAAATAGCACCAAGTTTAAAACGGTAGCTTTTACATTTGTTTCCTTATGTCAGAAGCAGGACCCCTCCACCAATGCGGGGGAGAGCCAGGCTAGGCTGGAAGCACCATTCCACACCTTGGTGGGGGGGGGAGGAGGGTGTTGAGGCCGGGCTGGGAGCAAGCATTGTGCCTCCATGGGTGGGCAGGCAGTGGTTTGGGGGGGGATGACCTTGGGGGTCTACAGCCCCCCCAAATTCATCTTAGCCCCCACAAAGCCATCCCTTCCAGTACTGCTGCCTGCCCGCAGAGGCATGGCCTGGCCCCTTTGCATCAGCATGGCAGCAGCTCCCTGCAGGTAAGTCTAATAGGGGCTGGAGTGGGGAGGTAGATGGAGCCACGAGCCGCTCGTGGTGGGGGTTGGGGGCTGCCTTAGAGTGATCAAGAGTTGGGGGGTGGTCCTGTGAGGGGAAAGTGTATGTCTGGGTGTGCATACGTGTCTGTCTGTGTGTCTGTCTGCGTATGTGTGTGTGTCTGTTCATGGTGGGGAGAGTGCTTGTGTCTGTGTGTTCATGTGCAGAGAGCACATGCCTGTGTCTCTGTGCATGCCTGTGTCTCCAGCCATGGCAGGAGAGGGATGGCAGGGAGTGGGAGAAGAAGTGGGCATGTGCTCCCCTACCCACCCAGTCTCCCCAGCCAGCACTAGGAGGTGAAGGGCCACCCCACCCCCTGCAGCCCAGCTGGGGGTTGGGGGGGACCTCCAATTTTCTGTTTGCTCAGAGCTCCAATACAATTTAATCCACCTCTGCAAGTGTGTGTGTGTGTGTGTGTGTGTGTTACATATATGTTCAACATGAATTAGTGACTTATTTTGGTTGATCCAAATCAACATTTTGCAGTAGAAAAGAAGTTTGGCCCAAACTGTTTAGCCCAGTTCCAAATAAGAAGTGCTATTTTAACAGATACACATTACTGTATTATTGCTTAAAGGACTTTGCTAAAGCATGTCATATGGAGAGCATGAAAAGGATGCTTCAAGAAGGAATTGAACTGATTCATCATAGTCTGATGAATCACTCCGCAAAAATGACACTGGCATGATCATAATCATGTGGCATCTTTCACTTAATCATGACTGCACCCTGCTGCAAAGACTTGACATACTGATCTACTCCAGCTGTGAAATCAGAGATTTCTGCGTTGTAGTTTTTTACATTGACATTAAAGTATCCATATCCCAAATCTGGCACTGTGGTAAAAGGACAATATGTTAAAACTTAATGAGTGTTTTTTTAAGGTAGCTATTTAGGTAGAAAGAACATGCTAGTACATGGGGCCTGATCTTGTAGCTCTTGAACAGACTACAGGAGTACTGCATTCTCTTTTACCATGATTCCAAAGCTCTAGCCTTTCCATCGGGCTTTGCAAGAGGAGGGGTGAAAATGTTTTAACTGGAATTTTTCATCAGCAGGAGAATACTAAAATTGAATTACAGTCTTAGTTCTGACTAGGAGACCATATCATTGTATCATTATACAGTTTAGGGATTTTTAAAGAAAGTATTTAGCTTCAAGACTGCTGAAACGTAAAAATCAGTCATGCAACAGGAGAAGGTTTACAGAGCATGACAAAAAGAAAAGAAAGATTGCAGAATGTGTAGTTTCGACATCTGGAGACTAGCGGGAAAATAAGACTCACACTTTTCCTTTAGGACTAATTTCTTTTTTGTAATGCTTATGTTTTACAGGAAGGCTGCCCTGATCACTTAGCTGAATTTCATAATCAAGCTGAAATGGCATTCTTTATCTGGAGAAAAAAAAGTTGGCTGTAAAGGTCACCTTGAAAAATCAAATTTGCTTGTTGGGAGCTATCGGGGGTTGAGGAGAACCCTCCTCTAACAGTAAATTAACTATGAGGGTAATGAGCTTGCTTTCAAATGTCCCATTGCAAGGACAACAAAATAGGGATGCAGGTACACTGAAGCAACAGGAGAAACTGTGCAAATGGGAAGATATTTCCCTATACACACACATGACTTGCAGAAAAAATTGTCAGGTGGATTTCCACTTTAAAAAACAAATATATCCATGTCTTCATTTTTTGTCCAAAACCACCAGTAAACTTAGCAATTAAGAAATGATGTCTCTCTGCTTTATTGTCTTCCAATTGTGTTCTCTCCTTACATTTCTACACTAGCAGCTTTTCTGACGTGCTTTAAATCAAATCATGGAAAGCTAACCCAGACGGTTTGTGGTAGGATTCCCAAAGCAAACCCAGATGGGAACAAATCACTACCCCTGGAAGCCATAATTTCTCTCCTATCTAAACAAAAAACACCAGGGGGCCAAATGGGAAGAAGAAAGGCAACAGTGTGATGGAAAAAAGCCATAAAGTAAGAAGGAAATGAGCAAAAGCCAGACATTGTCAGTCACTTGGCAGCAAAATGGAAAGGCACTATTATTTGTCAGGATTTCTGACTTCAGATGTGATTTTCATTTTTTGAGAGATGGGCCTGAGCTGAAAGGTTCACATCTGGGTCCAGAGCTAAAATTTCACAAATTCATCAGCAGTGATTTCTGGCTTGGCCTATTCTGTAGCAAACAGTCTAGCAGTGATTAGGAATATGTGATCCTGACAAGGTTTCTGGTATAGTTTGGAAAAATTCTCAAAAGTTCAGTTTGGCAACTGTCAGTTCTTCTGGATCACGGTATATGCATGAGCGGTCACTCAGACCTTCAACACAGATGTCTAGGCAGGAGCTTTTGGAGGAGTGGAGGTTGTCTAGACCCCCCTTGAGGCCAGTGATACAGAAACCATAGGCCAGGCTGAAGCCAGACATTTGGTGCCTCTATGGCTGTAGTTATGTAAGTGTCCAGGAACTGAACTGAGCTCTCCTGTGTGACAGACAAATGCTCTACCACTGAACCACAGAGAGCTCCCAAATGTTAAGTAATTAAATCTTAACCTGGCTTTAAAAGGGCCAGGATTTCACCCTAGGAAGTTATCTAAAGTTTATCTGCATCTTTCAGGATCTCTCTTCTCTTCCATTCATGCCCCTTCCCCACCCTTTTAGATCTATTTCCTTTTCCTCTCTCATGTCACTTGCCCAGAAACTATGTCTTGGGGGAATTTTCAAGAAATGTATGGAGTCAAATCAAATCTACAGCATGTCTGCTAGGATCTAGGTGCCAGGACCCTACAATTAATGCCCATAACCTGTATTTAGGAAGAACAGTACTCTCAAGGTGTCTAAAAGAAACATAAAAATGGGATAACGTTCATTTTCAGTGACTTTAATGAGGTCAGGTTTATCACAAGTCTACCAAAATTGTGTTGAGGTTTTGGATAGCTTCTTATGACATATTAAACATTTATAGTGCTATAAGGGTGAATATTTAATATAAACTATTCTTTTTCTCTGTTAAATAATGTGAATGATCTGAGCTAATGCAATATTTTAATAGGATGTCTTTTTTCAATACAGTATACTCCATTACAGTGATTTCTAAAAGTTATGATCAGGTAGATATTAACTCAGTCAACAGAAGTGTTTAAAATTTTCACATAACAATGGGAGTGTCTACATGAGATGCATTAATGCGCATTAGCCTAATTTAATGCACATTACGGGCACACGTCTAAATGTGCGCACCCTTAATGTGCATTAAAAACAGTGAAATTAGGGTGCCTAAATTTGATACTTGCAAGTGCAGGTAACAAATTTAGGTGTGATTAGTTAAAGCGTATTAGCTCACATATAGACACGTCCTAGTACTGACTTTAGTGCCAGTTCTGCCCAGCCATTAGGGGCACATGGCAGGGTTTCAGGGAGTTGGCACAAACATTAGTGCCAAATCCCTGCGTATGTAGACACCTGTCAAAAATTGCTTAATGAGTATTAAAATTAGACATACCCACTCAAGGGTAGTTTTTATTACAGAAACATACTGCACATAATTATGGCTTCTTAAAATGCTTATAATTGCTACTGCTTAATCCTCAGGATTGGCATTTCTTTAATAATATTTCTTTAATTAAAGTAACACAAGGCTATCTAATGGCTATAAAAAGACTATCATTTGAAATTATCTATTGAATTAAGATTTCATTCATCTACAATGTTATTAATTAATTGACACAATTAATTGTAGAATTGAATATGGCAGCAATGCAGAATTTAGGAAGCTGCCTTTGGGGAAAAACAGCACTATTTTGCATTCTTTGATTTTATGGAAAAAAGAGGTTAGTGACAAATGGTTATCTGAAACCAATCTCTATCACAGAGAACAATCTCTATCACATATCCCACAATGAAACCTCTGAAAAAAGGACTTCTGAGAAAATAGCACATTGTATTATTTACATATCCATAAATCAGTGCCATTTAATGAAGTCAAGAGAGCATTACCCCTGCTAAGTACCAAGATCAAAAAGACCAGACTTTCTGGTACTATGCAGCTCATTATTTATTTTTGAGAGGCCTAAGCCCCATTATGTTAAATAGAGGGGTAATTAGGAATTCTGGCACCCTGGGTAGGAGATGCAAAGTGCTTGAGGCTGGGGGGTGCAGGGTGGTCAAACACAGAGGCCACTCCAGTGCTGCCATAGCACAGGATCCCCAGAGGTCACTACTCTATATTGGATTCAGGTTGGTGCCCCAATTTCCCACCTCTGGTCACGCTACTGGTATTAGGCAAACACAGTTTGTCAATTATAGGCGTGGCAACAGAGGCCATGTCTACACGTACATTTAAGTGTGACTAAATTTAATGCACATTAAGCTAATGTGCATTGAATGATTTTGGCAGGTGTCTACATGTGCAGAGACTTGGCACTAAAGTTAGTGCCAAGTCCTTGTAGCCCTGTCATGTGCCCCTAGTGGCTGGGACAACCTATTACAAAGTTAGTAGTGGGTCACATCTACACGTGCATTAATACACTTTAACTAATTGTGACTAAATTTGATACCTGCATTTGCAATTATCAAATTTAGGTACAAATAGCCTAATTTCACCATTTTAAATATGCATTAAAAATGCACACATGTACATGTGCGCTTGTAATCTGCATTAAATTAGGCTAAAGCTCATTAATGAATTTTGTGTAGATGCGCTCAGAGTGTAATAATGTGAATAGTTCATAACAATGTTTCTCACTCACACCATCTGTGTTTAAGGGGCTGTACCAGGTGCAAGATGGTGTTGAAACAGGCTTGTTGGGTGCATTTGATCATCTGTAACTTTTAAATGAGAAAAAACACAGTCACTTTAAAAGTAAATAGATACAAATATAACCACAGGCCCTAACTGTACTCCCCACATGACTGCAGCCCTTCATTATGATTTATCAGTCTCTTCCTTTAATATCTGTATGAAATTAAGAGATCTGCAATAACGATTTTCATTACTTACAAAGGAACAATTACAAGCCTAACAAAATCCAGATTTTTGAGTCAGTTCTTGATATTTAGTTTAAATCAAACAATAATAATAACTGGGAAACCAATCTGACAATAACGCTATAGCTCACATATATTCCTTAATGCCCGTTGTGCAATTATCAGAAACTGCAGTTATTTCTCTTGAGGTATTCCTTCTGATATCAAATGACTCCTGAATACTGGTAAGTGTTTGTGCAATAATTTTCAACAACACAAGCAATTATAAGAAAGCAATGGGTTGACAATTCATGCTTCCTCAGCTTTTTAAAGAAGAAATGCTGATTCTAATTTTCAAAAAGTGCAGGGAAAGTACTGGATCAAAGGGAGGCAAAATCTGAGACATGATATCAAATTTCAAATGGGCTTGCTGGCAATACTTTCATAATTACAGTAACAGCCTCATTAACCAATTGTCATAATTGCAGACAACATTCTCTAGACTCTACAATGTACTAGTGTTTCATATGGTCTGATTTTTGGTTTCATGAAGATATAGTTGGTGAGACTACATGAACTAATAATGCAATGGCAGGTAAACACTTGACTGCCATAAGGAAATCTGTTGTTAACTCAAGATAATAATTAGTGTTTGTTTATAGCAGATGTAATGGTTGGCGCCAGCGAACCCTGACAGCATCACACACAACAGGCATGTACGAACACTTCTAAGGAAGGCTGACAAAGTAAAAATTTCCCTTAACTCTGGATCTCCAAAGCAATGTGCGACACATGCAAATGAAAGAGGGATGAAATACTTGGAAGGTGTTAGTCTGGAGTGAGAAGGGCAAAGGTGATCACAATGCAGGATGCTGAGCTCATTACAGCCAGCCCAGGAGGAGAAAGAAATCAGTCTTGTTCTAAAAACTGAAACAGGCAAAACCCTTCTACAAGGCAGAGCAACAGCAAATCAGTCATGGAGAAGTAGGGATGAAAGGGACCTCCCAGAGGTCATCTAGTCCAGCCTCCTGATATTAGAAACCTATATATCTTGGGGTGGGAATTTGTGAAGATAAGTGGACTGCCAGTATTTCGATCTGAGACCTTCAAGGAAATCTTAGGGTGTTGCAGGCAGCTATGCCGCTTAGTCAGTATATAACATTCTTCCATTAGAGCTGGAACTGAATCCTTAGAGCTGGTGGGGAAAGATTTCTGTAGTCTCCTTGCAGTCATTAAAGATTTTAGGGCAGTTTTTGCCAGAGTATTACTTTTGTCTCAGTAATCTGGCCAAATTGCATTCTGTCTGTTATCATGGCCCCGGCAATTGCAATCAACTCTAAGAACTTTTCAGTTGAATGTATTTGTTGCTGTGTTTTGCTAAAGCAGCTAATATTTATATGACCTGAACTTCCCAGTCACAGATCAGAGCCCCAGTTGTGCAATGTGCATAGAGTCCAAAAATGGCCCCTGACTTAAACAGCTTACAAGCTAAGACCTAAAGAAGGGCACTTTGTCCAATGTGTCTCCCAACTATACAGTTGTTCCAAAAATAGATAACACAAAAAAACCTTGCCTCCCTTACAAACTCAGTCAGCTGTCATGTTTCACTTGGAAGACTGCTACATTTCAGAGCTGGATGAATCGATTATGTCCAAGTACTCAAATCTCAACTACCATGAGAAACTGTAACTAATGCAATGTTACAAATATCTAAAAATGATTTGTCTTTCCCATATGTTACAATGTAATATTTTAAATCTCTTGTCAGGTTCCTTCTATGCACACAAACTAATCCTGTATCCTGGATAGGAATTAGTTAGGAATTTCCAGAGATATAATACTCCCATTTCTAGTCCTGGTGGATCCATAAATATAAGACCTTAAATTTGTCACTGGTCCAGGACTATAGACTGGCTTTCCTGGGCCTCAGTCCAACTAACAGTAATTTTATAACCAGGGAAGTAGAGAGGGAAGGAGGAAAATATCTTGTTTCTATGCAGTCTGTTAAAAAATAGCAGCTGTTTGCAAATGACCAGATGTCTGGAATGCTGGTAAAGTTTTGGGGTTGGGGGATGAGCAGAATACAGGTAAGGTAACCAGGTAAGAAAGAAAAGGCATGATGAGAGCATTTTAGCAACCTGACTGCATTTATGATCTAGACCAAATCACTGCCTATGTAATATGTGCTTTGGTGTTGGCACATTTGTTCTGTACACATGTGATAAATATGGATGTATTTTATACAAATACATGTATACACTTTATGTACATATGCAGAGAAAGAGGGAGAAAGAGAGATAGAAAGAGATCACAGAGAGAGAGAGAAAGAATTCACAGTAGACAGCCTCCAGGTTAATCATCAGCTCAAAATGAGATTTTATAGACATTAACTTTGGCCTAAACCAGGAAACTGAAAACACTAGATATGCTCTGACAGCAAAAATAATCTTTGCTTGCCTTATCTGTTCCCCACTAATTACAATCTTGGGATCTGTAATAGATGTAGCTATAGCGTTTGATGGTTTTCTAAAGAATTGTATTTAACAGTTGCCCTTTGCCAAGGTTTGCAACTATTGAAGGAAAATGCCTGTTGAATGCAAAAATGATGCACCATTTCCTTATTTAATTTTTTAAAGGAATAACAATTCATTTGGTATCTGCTGTAAAGTACGTTGCAAATTTCTTTTCATGGTCCTGTCTTCTATGGATTTTTAAAGCATTTTAATAACAACTCATCCCCTTGGTGGAAGCTCATTGGTGGTAACCCATGGGTGCTTGTTTATTTATCCTCAGTTTTGTTCTTGGGGTTAAGGGAATCTTCAGTTACCATAAAAGAAATGAAGAGATCTTTACAAATGTGAAAAATCTCAATTCAGGTAGTCTTGTGTTTTAGAAACCAAGGTCTCTACTGAGTGATTTATACATTGGGGTGAGTGTGGGGGTGTAGACCTGTGCTCTAAGCAACAAGTGGTTTGACTCTGTTTAGCTCTGCTTTCTGAGGGAAGCACACTGAAATAAGAATATATTGTTGAAAAATCATACAGCAAAAGATTAAGGTATTGCAGCTCACAGATGAAAGGAGTTCTTCCAGAAGCCAGGAAAAATGAAGCAAGGGCTCAGTTCTGCTAGTTGCTGAGTGCTGTAGCTCCTGATCCAGGAAAGAACTTAAAGCTAAGCACAGGTTTAACAGTGCTTTAGAGGATTGTACAAATCCTGCAGAATCAAGCCCTAAATGGGGGACCAATTATAAATAAGATGGGTTCACTGTACTTATAAGTAGTTGGGTTGTGAGTCAGGCTCTCTTTCTTTCTTCCATTCTCTAATAAAACTTGCATTGAGAATATGAATGTAAGTTAGTAAAAGGGAAGCTGTGCAGAAAGCGTCTTGTGTTGCATCCTTCCCAAGAGTGGAAGCTCATTGAGTTAAAGCAAGAATATGGAAAAATCACTACTTAATTTGACATTCTGAACAGAGCTGATTTAATTAGCAGGGCTTGGACAAAAGCCATTGAGATTTCAAGGGCTGGCTAAGGTGTTGGAATGCTGATTCTGGAGTTTATTACAAGTTACCAAAATATATATGTTGGTTGATTGTGCCGTTGCATTATGAAGACAGGTTTTTCAAAAACATTGCTCTTTGTGAAAGGTGGGTAAGTAATGGGGTAAGTACTGAAAAATATTTTCTCCTGATTGTGCACAGACTTGGTTCAAAGTGAACCATAATGTGGATGTTAGTATAAATAGGAGAGATCAGAAATTCCAGTGTCAGTGTCCCTATATCAAAGACTACTGGGAAGAATGAAGAATGCTAGATTCGCTCCAGGTTTTTGTCCAAAGCTGCTTGCCTGAAAATATCCACATCCCTGCCCCTCCACCCCCCACTTTCAGGTTTTGCCTTTTTACGTTTCTGTTTATGCTTACGAACAGTACCAGACTGAAAGGTCAGAAGCCCTCCTGTATAAAATAGGCAAGTCATGAGCAACAGCCAATACCAGTCATATTCACCAAGGTATCACTGATTGTCTCAAAAAAGGGGACCATTCCTAGGTGTAAGCCTTTTAGACCCTAGGCATGGCCCTGCTTCATTCTATACTAAGCAACCTGGCTCCCTCAGCTTCCCATTCAGGCTGGGACATACACCTACCTTTCAAAAGACTAGCAACTATTTTGTCTACTAGAATGACCAACCATACGAGTTACACAATAAGGCCTCTGAGCAAGTTTGTCTGATCATTTCAACATTTGTGCAAATGGAAATTGAACTGGCAAGAGCTCTTGGCCATTCCTTTCATGACTGCATTAATTCTACCCCAGCCCTGAAAAGAAATTTTAAATGAACATAACACACATCCAGAAAGTGAACTGATATTTTTACTAGTTGTGGATACTGCATTGTTTGATGCCTGTGCCTGTGAAACAGCTTATGCAAGACAGACATCATTCAAGGATAATGCAGAATGACCATTTTAAAAGCATGTCTGATACTACATTGTAATTTATGAAGTTTGAGTGGCTTGGCACTGAGCTTTTTAAACATCGCCTATAGCTTGCTCATGTAACCCCAAAAAGCAAGAAACATTAGGGAACAATTCCTTTCTTCTCCAAAACCACTATATTGTTTAAGAAAATGATTTTCTCAAGCACAATTTTGAAGATCCTTTAGTTGAGGGGAAACAATTGTAGATAAATCTCATTCTAATAGACCAGACATAAGTAAAATATGTCTGGAGACCTTGTAACACATGGAGTTTTGGTCTAGGTAGTACAATAATTTTATACAAAATAGGAACTAAACCAAAACAGCCATTTTCTTTGAGTGAAGTGCACTGTTAAAACATTGTTTCATTTTGCAGAAACATACAGATAGGAACTGTAGGAAGAAAATCCTGCAGTCTGGTGCTAACAGGTACACAGGTCTTTTGGCAACCACTTTATTCATTTATCCTACAAGTCTCACAATGCACCTACTATATCTAATGGTACAATTCTGTATGGGAGGAAAAATCCTCACATTTGTTGCCTTTATGTCCTGAAGAATAAGCCAGGAATACCTGAATTATTATCTTTTGTTATTTTTACTTTGCAAGAAATATACAAGTAAGAATAGGACCCTGTTGTGCTAGACATTGCACAAACATAGACTAAAAATGTCTTTCCAGTCTAAATATATGAGAGAGATGAAGAGCTGGAGAAAAGAGACACAACAGACTTTGTTGGCACAGCTACAGCTACTAAGCCAGATTCTCATGCTTTTACTTATACTGAAGAGCACTTTCTCCACCAATGGTACCCTGGTGTTCCCAGGGAACCACCCATAGAAGTGTTGCTTACGCTAACCTTAAGTCAGAGTATCCAAATCAACCTGTCAGCAGTCATAAAACAGGAAAATAGATTCTGTTACATTAAACTGAATAGCAACTCACTGCATGTGCATTCCTGTTCACATTTTTATATGAATAGTATGCACACAGTGTGATTATTACAGAGTAATTTACCCTGGATTTTACTTCCTGGTTAAGAGAGGGCACTGGACCAGCTCTCCTAAGCTTAGCTACCCACAGTAGACACCCTTACAAGGTCTCAACACTAAGTAGCAAACAAATACTCTGGGATGAGACTGACTTAAATTGCAGACACATGACATTTACTCAGTAGTAAGTTACCCCACAGTAAAGTTACCACAGTTTTTGTGCTCAGAAACTACCTCAGAGCAGAGAAACTTTATAGTGAGGATGGATATTTTCAGTTTGATCCAAAGTAAATTGATTCAAAATAAACACGAGGTGTGTCTGTACTCAAATGCTGGAGAAGATAAGGAAGGGGAGCAGATCCTGGTCCTCTGGAAAAAGAACTGGGCACTGTATATATGACAAATTGTATCTGGGAGCCTGGAAAATGTCATTCCAGTTTAATTAATAAGTGATGGCCTGAATCATTACTTTTTTTACTTTTATGGCCAGCACTCATTCAGTTTTCCTGGATATATACTGTAACATAGAGTCAGATTCTATCACCCCTAGTCATGAAGTTTTGCTCTGAGAACGCTTTGACTGATTTCTCTGCTGCTATTCAGAGAAAAGTACTGTACATTGTGAGTATGGACATAATCTGGCCCTCAGTTACTTCTGCTGTCTTTATCAAGCCAGGAAGCGTATTTAACTCTCTTTATCTCTACCCCAGTGCAACAACACTTTGTCATGAGTTACTTTTATATGAAATAAACAAGTGCAGTGCTATGAGTCAGTCTTTGGTGAAATAAAGAGACCAGGGATAAGCCACATAGTCCAAGCAATCACTTCAGGGAGCATAGGGAATGCAAGAGTGAATGTATGCCTAGAGCTGGCCCAAAAGTAAATCAACATAATTCCTTTGCTTTCAAGGGAACTATATTTGAGTTCACCAGCTTACAGTTTGCAAAAGCCCTGAGAAGATGAATATTGCAGGGGTTGCCTGGAACACAGCATTTCAGAAGATTTTCTGCAGTAGATGTTAAGTAAATAATTTCTCTCCAAGGTATTATTTGACTAGTTTCTTCATGAAAAATAATCATGTTTCATTTCAGCTAAATAAACACTGGAACATTGCATGAGATCATTGCTAACCAAGAAGCTGCTCTCTTATCATAACTTATAGGGAAACAGCACTTTCCTATTTATATGTAATATAGGATATTAGTCATATATCAAAACATGGTGTAATTAATCATAAAAAATCCTGGCCATTGAAAGGGTTATATAAGAGAGCTGAACAAACCGACCCTTTAATAAATAGTTCTTCCATGGAACTCTATTCTTTTATGTTTAAAAACGAAACAGTTATATTAGTTTCAGCCAGTTGCTTAGACATATGAGTAAGTATCTTCATTGTAGCATAACCAACACGACTTAATATTCTAGCCATAAAAAAGCATTGCTGCATAATACTATCATAGGTCAATTTCAACAGCTTTGATTTTGACAAGTGCATCATCAATTCATTGATTTAAATAACTCTCCTGATCAAAACTGGTTACTGTAGGTGAAATGCATTCAACATTAAGTTTTAAGTGAAGTGGTTTATAATGATCTTCTATTTATCATCATCAGATGTGTTTAGTCCACACCTCACTTCATTATTTACTAATGGAACCTTTCACTGGCTTGTAGTTATCTAGTAAGATCTATCTCAGTGCTATCAAACATGGCTATTATGGCAAATGCTAATTTATTTTGTTTTGTTGTCAATAAATATATAACACAGCCCCTGCTTATTTAACACTATCATCTGAATGAGTAAATGCATTTTTATTATAAAAATGGTTTTCACCACTATGTTACTTTATTCCATTTCTACATTTCTGTTGAACTAACTGATAGCCAGTCTCTTTTAAAGCATAATAACACTGTTTTCTCTCAGCCTCATTTGGTGATTGCCAGGTTCCCTTTTTTATTTTCTTTCCTTTTTTAAAACAACACACATTAAACATTATTTGCTGTAAATCATATTAGTTACAATGCAGTGCAAAAATAAATCTAATGGTCACCTTCTTATCACAGGCACCCAGAAATTATATTCTTATTACTTTTAAAGTATTACTTATATAGTCAGAATCAGCTGAATGAACAATGTCACTTGAGATACAATGGCAACTGAAAAGAGTGAAACACTATTTCTATATCCTCTTAAAATCCCAAGTACAGTGTGTTATTTCAATAACAGAAAACAGGCTATCCATCAAAAAAGTCAGTGGGTGGGAGGCACAAGGACATATAAGTAAAGATAATAGTAAACACATAACTTTATGGAATTATACTCACATAATTTCTTAGAAGCCTAGCCACCTATTTCCTGCTGCCTTCCAGGGAATGGTTGTATATGAATCAGAGATATTGCTAAATTTAAAACAAGTCTTTTCTTACCTTTCTGCACCTCTAATAGAAATCTGGTATGTTACCAAAGAGCAAACTCTTGAGCAGTTACACAATGACAAAATGGCATTAAAGAAAGCAGACACACAATTTCATATCAGTGACATGGCCTTTTGCACACAAATTCCCATAAGGATAGCAATGCAGATTTTAAAAACTTTTTGTTTATTTTAAGCATGCTTGGAGCTCCTCTTCATTGTATTTGATTTTAACTAATGAAGCATACAAATGAACAGGAATGCAGACATGCACATAAGGAAGTTTTTAAAAACAAAATCCTTTTATTAACAAGTGATTCCAGTGATGAAATCAGAATAGGAAGGTCTGTGTCTCTTCATTGTTTTGTTTGGATTTTTGGGCTCATTGCTAACTTGTGATAATATTTCCATTAGTAAGTATATTACTTTGAGGGTGATCCAAAAGAAGGCCTATATATTGAACCTAGTAGAAACTCTACTAACATTTTTCATTGTGAATGACCTGTCTTGTCATATCTTTTCTACAGAAAAGACCAACAAGAACTGATACAAAAGTATAAACTTTTCTAAAGGTTTAAGTTATGTTATGGAAAAACATGTTGAAAAAACCTTCAGTTATTCAATCTTATAAGTTCTTTAAGGAAATTCAATTCAAGCCTGTCTAATTTTCATTAAGCCCAATATTGGTTTGATCTCCACTGGAATATAAAGGACTTTTAAATAAAGAAAAGGGTGAAATAAGTATCATATTTACTTAAATACAAGACAACCCTGATTACAAGACAACCCCCCAATAATTCTATATATGGAAAATGTATAAATTTGTTATACTCTTCCAGGTATAGAATTAAATTATTGGAGGTTTGTCTTGAATTATTTTCCTTCCCACTGCAATAGCAGAAAAAAATATATCTTGGGGAGTCAGGTGACACCCTTGCCCTTTGTTCTCCAAAGTCTTCCCCCTGCTACCACTTCCCCATCCCCTACTGTCAGACCCTGAGCACATGAAAATGAGGAGTTAACTTGAAAATACTGATGGATGAATGGACATTTTATTTATTTATTTTTTTAACTTATGCAAGTGTTAGCACAAGTACTCTACAAACATACTTTTAGGAACACTTTTCTACCTCCTTATACAGAGTACAAACTATTCATGATCCTAGTTCAAAGCCAAAAGTCTCACAATTTATCATATATGGGCTCGGTCACAGCAGAGACAACAGCGTTTCAAGCCATGATGACCCCATAGCCCAGCAGTGCACAGTATATGCATGTACTTCAGCTATGCCCACCCCAAAAAGATTTATGTGCTAATTAGCCCCCCACTCATAACCAGAGCCAGGTGTTTTTGTTCTGAGTCCTGGGATCCTCCAAAAATTTATATGCAGATGAGGCACAGGGCTACCTGGTTCAGCTTCACCACATGGAGGGTGGGGTCAAACTAATCATATATGACAGGCTGAGGGAGGGGCTGACAGAGAGATTCTGGGTGAACTGTTTGGGCCCCATTTGTTGATGTTTGTCAGACATTTAAAACTGGTAAAGAAACAGGAATCACTGGAAACAGGAAAGAAAGACCCAGTTCACCTGTGGGAGTGAAGAGGAAGTAAAAATGTATTCAATATAGTGGCTCACCTTGACTTGAAAAAGAGTCAGTGTTGAGGGGGACTAAGCACAATAAGCATTGCCAGTCTTTTTTTTAGATGGACTGCTTAAATCTATTTTTGCTGTAAGTTCCCATCAGCATCTCAACCTTTTTGGCTCAGATCAAATGTAGCATTTTGGCACCAAGTGGATTGTGTCAGGGCTGGCTCTGGCCCTCCTGGTTAGCCTGGTATTGCAGTACCTTCAGGCCTGGTGCCAGTTCCCTGTGGAGGGAACACATACCAGGGTTTTTTTGGTTGTTTTTTTTTAAGGGTCACAAAAAAAAAAAGGTTCCCACCAGCAGAATGTTTCCCTATTATGGGCCATGACTTTTATAGTCATGTTCAGTGCTGGCTGTATTTTAATCAACTTCATAGTTGATTTTCATTACCATTTAATGAGGTTTTTTTATGTGATTGTAAGACAAAGTGTGTTTTTCCCCACGTTGATTGGGAGAAAAAATGCATCTTATATTCAAGTAAATGTGGTAATATAGCAACCGATAATACAATAGATATTAAAAGGAGATACTTGCAGAAATATTGCTGAAGTTAGACTTGCAGAGATAGAATCACAGGTTACTGAAATCATTCACAATTTTTCCACTGAATTCATACCCTTTGGATTTAGCCCTACATGTTACGCCAATTACATTTGTAAATCAGAGATTAAACTCCTTATAACCTCATCAGTTCAACAGTTAAAACAGGCTTGTCTTTTCTATAAACATAAGTCATCTGCACATCTAATCCTGATATGATTCTAAACAGGATTTTTCAGGTTCTAACTATTGAAAATTCTGTCTTGTCTCCTATACAAAGTATTTTAAGGCTCGGAACAGATGTTCAAAATGCCTGAGCCTGAATTGATTCAATCCTTGCAGGTTAGTTTAACCTGGCCTGGCTAAATAACTTTGTAAGGAACTGACATGCCCTCTGGATGGAAAAAATGCCGGCATATGCCTGCATTGGCTCAGGCTAGAAGCTGGAGGGCGCTAAAGCAGCCCTCCCTTCCCTTTCCTTTCACAGTGCTGAGTCAAGGGGGGCATGGCCAAGCTCTGGCAGGAAGCTGTTATTAGGGAGGGATTCCCTCCCTCCCTGCACTTGATAACAGAGCATTTATTAGCTCTGTTATCCACATTTAGCACCCCATCAGAAAACAAAGCCTTGCTCATTAGTTCAAGCTCTTCTTAAACAGCGTTTTTCCAAAGGAAGGAATATAGGGAGATTACCAGCTGAGCTGTTGCTTAGCTCCAAAAATTCTTAAGTGGACACTGCCTTATCTACCTTACACGTCATTAGTTAGCATACCACATGCTGCCTATGGTCTGTGCTGTGGGAGAGAGAAGGGTGGGATCTCTGCTTAAGCAGTGGTGGGGAGGGGAAGAGGGAGGCACAGGGAAGCCAGCAGTCCCTGCTGTGCCTGCAAATCTCTGCTGGAGCTTCAGTCAGGGAGCAGAGGGGAGGGGCCAGCCCTGCTGTGGAGCAGAGAGCCCCGCCCACCCCAGAGAGCATGCTGGGATGCTGGGAGAGTCTGGCTGAACTTAAACAAGCAAGGGGTCTGGGACAGACATTGCATAAGCTGAAATAAGTTAAGTCCAAAGCTTCATCGGACCCAAATAAGTTAAGTCCGATGCTACATTCAACCAGGTTTATCTCAAATTGGTTTCAGCCGTTTTCAAACTGGTTTATGTGCACTGAACATCTGTTCTGTTACAGGTTTAAACCAGTTTCTGATCGCTTAAACTGGTTTATGTGTAATGTCTGTGCATAGCCTAAATACGGGAACAATGCAATCGCTTTAAAAATACAAAGGGAGAAGAAAACAAAGGGAATTTTAGATATTCTAAAAATAAAAATCATTATAGTAATCTTGCAAGTCTTTTGCTTCTCATCTATCTACCATAAGAATATGCTAGACCTCTTCAGTGTGTATTTAATGTTATATGTTATGTATTGCCTACTCTTGAAACCTACCAATTGCTTACGGAATAACTTTGGAATATATTCAGTATTTATTTTAACTGTATTATGTAGCAGTATTTGCATTTTATACATTGTCATAAATGTAATAGATATTATGTCCTGAAATTTCAGCTGAATGTGGTATGACAGTAAAACAGGAAAACACAAATACTATATATTTATTCTTCCTAATGTGGGAGTGATTAGGATAATGAGGCAAAGGGCAAAGTAGATTTGCACTTTATAGGCTAAATCGTAGCTTTTTGAGACAATTTTATTTTTAATGACATTTCTTATGTAACATTTATGTATTTCTCTGATCACTTATTTTAATCTCTGTCATAGGAACCTGAGAAGTTGATCATTTTAAAAGAACCAAATACAAACACAGACTACACTGAATGCTCGAGCAGCTAATACATTTTTTTGCTCCATGAAATTACATAGAAATAACCAAATTGTGGACAATTTCCCAGAAACAATCCTCAGTTTTGTGAATGACATTTCATATAGTAAATATTAGCAGACATGTCAGCACAAAAATATACAACCTATGCATGAAAAGCAGAAAAATTCTTCCCACTACCTAATGTTCTACTTGCAATTGCTGGTGTCTAGTGTGAACTGCGTTATTTAAACACCTATAAAACAATTGTTTATAAGAGTCTTCAGACATATTTATTAAGGGCTGTTGTTATTATCTCCAATGAAGCTGTCTTGCAAGATGTAACTATATGCAGGATTTAGCTTTACTCCATAATGATGCATCTTTGCAGCACTTGGGTTATTCACATTAAAACAGTTGCACAGCCTGTGGTCCCAGGACTGAATAAAATGCTAATTGTATCCCAATGATGGAAACTCATCATAAATAGTCTCAAAAGAGGTAATTTAATCTAACCCTCCACTCTGCTGATACAGCTAGGAACGTACTTTGTCAGCCTTTGTGGGTTTAACTACAGCTGGCTGGGTTTGATGCAGGCTCAAAAAGCCAATCTGTTCTTAGTAACATCATCGCCTTCATAGAATTACAGACATACTTTTAATGGGCATGCCCATGTAACTGCTAAGTGATGATTTTTACATACATATATACACCATATTTAGTGTCATCTTCAGCTTGATTGTAGCTCAGTATCAGTGTCAATGAACCTATAAGAAACAAGAGTGAACTCTAATTATGGGATTTGATGGAGTTAAATCAAGGCTGAATTTGGCCTCTTAATTTTCTCTGAACATGGTTACGCTCCTTCACTCACAATTGTTATTTAGAAAAGAGATTTTATTGTGTATTGATGGTGACCACATTCAATGCACACGTATGTTCTAAGACTGGGTAAGAGTCGCAGATTTTTTAAGAAAATGAAAATTCTATTTTTTACAGCCCAGAATTTATCTAGGAAAAATGTAAAAGCAATCTGACCAAAACCTACATAGATTACTGTAGGGTTACTCAGCTGGTTAACTGTAGAACCCGTTACTAACTTCGGACTTCACTTGAATTTTACACTGATTCAAAATTAGCCCTCAGGTAATAATATTAAGACATGGATAATTTGAGGTGCTACAAAAGAGCAAGAAAAGTCATTCTCCATGAATCATTCCACTGACTGCTTCAGAGATTCAGCTGTGAGATAAACCTGAAGGCTTCAAGGGCCACAGATTTATTAACCTATTAATAAATATGGCCTACAACTTTTTGTTTGACACCTCTTTTGCTTGTACTATACATTTCCAAATAGTGTAGGAATATAGGTGTCAGAGAGCCACAGGCAGAGAATGGAGCAGATCCTTGGACTCCCTTGGAGGTAGGTAAGGTCAGTGTGGGGTGGGGGGGAATAGAGTGAGAGTTGAGAGACAGCTCCCTATGAGGAGAGGGGGACTAGAGGTCCCCAGTGGAGGGAGCTAGCTGTAAGGAAAGGGGAGGCAGACCCCAGGGGAATTTTCATAGACATGTTATGAGGGCTAGGTGGTAGTCCAGAAGTAGAGTAGGGATTTTGTCAGGTTTTGTCAATTTTGTTTTACCGTATTCTGTTGTCAAACCACTGGATCAATTTTTCTTTCCATATACTACACCTTTTCTTTTTCTGTTATTTAACTGAGGTGCCTATAGTAAATTGTGATTTCTGTGCAAATTTATATCCATTTTGTGAAGTGGGAGACCAGTAATCTTATGCAAATATCCAGTCTGCATCTCTGGGAGCACTCTGACACCGCAGGGTTTTGTCACAATAAGCCCTAAGGAGTAGATCAGAACCAAAGTCCACCTGGTTAAAAGTTTTGTTTCTGAGCAGCTAGAGCAAGAAGTCTCCTATTCAGTCTTCTTCCTTCTGCTAATGATATTTACTAATTGTTTGTATCCTAAAACATATAGTTCACTGTCATATAATTCAGACATATAGTTCAATATCTCTTCTGGACCTTGTATTAGGTCTAATTACTAATTAGGACTAAACTTGCTCTGATTATTCTCCCAGTATGTATGGCTTGGCTTTGGTATCCTATTGCAATAAACTCCTTTACAAGCTTTTGATTGCTTAGAACTGTACGGACTCTCTGCTATGCAGCGTTTGACATTAATTGCAGAATTACTTGTGCTCAGTTTAGGGTCAAACAAGTTGGTTTGGCTTGCATTATCTCATTGCTTCACTGACTGCCATAGTTAACTTCAAGTCTTGTTTAACAGGGTTCTTTAAAAAAGATACAGTTAAAACAACTGTAGAACAGGAGTCCATTAGTGATGAAACACAGCTGAGATCAGATAAAACAGTTCCTGAGCCAAACTTGCAATCTTTTAGTTGATGACTAAGAATGGAGAGTTTTTTAATGGTGTGGTACTTTCAGAAAACAGGATCTGAATACTTTCTGCTGTTGAAGTAAACAGTACAAAAACGAATATACTGAATATACTGTTTGTTTAGTTTTGGCTTTTTAAACTGCAATGGTATTAGTTATTTTTAAAGAAAATTCAAAATGTGTTTTTACAGTAGTCCAGGTAACCATTGGACTTTGTGAGCTGGGTCACTGTCATGTCATTGTCACTGAGTTTTTCAGTCTGTCTACCTGTGCATGCCTTCACGTTACATCTATATAAATACTTGGCTAAAGAAAGTCTTCACAGCTAAAGTAATGGTAACTCTACAGGCAATTTTCTTTTGATCATTTGAAAGAAAAGAGGAAAGAAAGAATGAATAGCACTCCACAAATAGCAATAAAAGCTCATAGGTGGTTGCATGGAGATGCACCACACCACATCAGAGACCCAAAGAAGGAAGTAAATTAGGGAGTTGAGGGAGCTTCCAGAGAACATCGGCCTTCCCCTCATGTTAATGACAAAAGAACTCCAATATTGATGCTGTAGCTAAACTCAGCTGTAATAGTTTTGCAGGGTGCCTTTTTCAAATAACCTGGTATTAAATTGTCTAAGGTTTCAAACTTAAAATGACACCTTCAATTCCACTTGGAAATTCACAGACAAATGGTGTAATTTATAGAAACCACTGTTATTTGGAAATGGGACCTTCGTAACAACAACATTCATGCAAATTCCAGTAAGGGTATAGTATATGGTCCTCAACAATTTTCCTGGCAGTTGTATTCACACATGAAGAGGAGAATAAGACAATATTCTGTAAAGGAGAGTTGTTAGCATGGAAATATGTAAACTTAGTTTCTCCCTTTTCCTCCACTATTGATTTATTCCTTCCTTGGCTGCATAAGCTCCTGTTGCTTCTTCCTGAATAGGCTCTGTGCTTTTGAAGAGGCAGCTGTAGGAGGACTGGAAGCTGTTCCAGGCAAGCTGCTGCCATAGAATACAGTTACAAAGTAGACAGGGAGGTAGACTGGTGGACCTACCTGTATTTGCCAGTTTGGGATAAAATGCATCATCATGGTAAATGAAACACACTAAAATGGCAGATACAAATATCCCCAACTCTACGGCTACTCCAGCTTTTGCTAATTTTGCTGTTATGCTATTGAGGTCATGCTACTGTCTGGCCAACCAGAACAGAAAACTGCAGTGGGTCAGGTAGCTGCTAGTACAGTGTGTAGCCTAAAGCTGGTACATTTGCCAATTTATTTGGCACTTGAAATAGTACATGAAAACCAAATATTGCACTGATTGATGCTGTTGGCTGAGGATAATTTAACTGGGAGCTACTGGTGGTCTTACTGCTCAAGATTTAGTTCTGTGTTCACATACAGCAGTAACCAGAATCTTCCACAAATAGTGCTACAGCTTTTACCAGTAATTCCATAATAATAATAATAATAATAAAAACTATATTGTAATGTACATTCCCACATTACTATGTTCTGTGCTGAATTAACATGATCTATTATCCAAATATAATACTTCAATCTTGTTCTTAATTGCTTATTTTTTGTTATGCTGTCTCTAAAGTATGTTAGACTAAATATGGAGGTGCCTATGTAGGGCTCTCAGCTCTTGGCATTTTTGCAGGCAACTTCAACCATCATGTAATCAAAGATAAGTGACTTAGTTAAAAATGAATGGGGCAGCTGGCCAAAAGCTCAACCAAACACAATGATCAAAGGGGCCGTGCCAGATGTTTTCCATCAGCTCTCCATATGGAGGTACCGAGGAGATCAGCAGGAGCACCACACTAAAAAGAAACCAGAGAAGCCAACTCTAGTTTCAACCATAACACGAAGAATTGAATATAAATACCACATTCCTTAGTGAGAGTCCCAAGGGACATTCCGTAGGTATTTCTAAAGCTTACAGGAAAAAGCGTGTCTACTATTGTCTGACTTATTTATATGCATTCTCCTGCTAAATACTTTAATAATAGCTTGTTACAATTTGTTGAAATATATTTTAAATGGAAGCTGCTAATGAATGAGAGTCTGTACAAACAGTCAAAAGCTGTCATTTTCCCACCAAGTGTTTTGTCACCCAATCTTGACTAATTTGAATTACATTCCTACATGTATTTCTTTTATTGTTCTTGATTCCTGCAGTTTAAAATTATGATTCCAGAGGTATGGAATTCCTGCGAAAGGCCCAGATTCACCTCCCAATTTTCTGAGGACAAGAAAACAGTTTTGTGTGGTATTTTTTATTTTTGTCTTCTGAGGAATTTTAAAATACAATGAGATAAACAGTTGTTTATACTGCCCCTCAGTAGAAGACATTCTTGACGTCATTTGTATATAACTGAGCAGTAGCGTTGCTCACAGCCCCAACGCTTATGACATGTTGGACCCAATCATACCAGTGTGATGTTATTGTTTTTTCCTGGGATGGAACATGAACTGCTTCATACAGGTCTGTAGTGAGAGGAACTTGAGTCGTTTTTATTACAACCCTAACTACCTACAGGAACATACTCATCATTTCAAGACACATTACATGCTCACCAACTGATTCATACAACGAGCGGAAGAAGAGATGACAACATTTGTGAGAATCCAGTGCCATACCACTGAGCTCTCCCCCTAAATGGTTTTGCACGGGCCCCCAAATCTGCTTAAATTGGCTTTGTTGAGCAGGAATCTGGGAGACTGCTCACAAGTAATTGAGACAGCTTAGTAACCTTAGATGTTTTTGTGTTCTTTTTTTGACTCTGGTTTAGTGATGCCTGTCTGAAATTCAGCCCTCACACCAGAGCAGTGGAGTGAGACATGTTGAGCATACAGAAAGAGAGAGTTCTCTGGAAGCAACTAAAGGGTCTTAGGACTTTCTCCATGACCAAGAGGCTAGTGATTCTGATGGCTAAGATGAGACTGAACATCATTTCCCACTTTATTTGGTCCTTTTCCTATGTAGCATATTCATAAAGTAAGTGGTTCCTTCTGAAAAACAGATCCTGGTGATCCTTTGCCCTGACTCATTTTATACCCACTTCATGTAGGTTTAACGCATTCACTTAAATGGAGCTACTCCTGATTTACATTATTGTAATCAGAATTGGTATTTCAATGATAGGTGGTAAGTGATAGGTGAATTAGCAGTGCTAATCATTATACTTGAGTTTGAATAAAGTAAACCTAACCTTGTAGCTGACTCAGGTGAACACTGATTTGCATGGCTAAGTGCTGGTGGGTGCAAGAAATCATCCTCTTTACACTGTCCACACAGTTGCTGTGTACAGTTGTGCTGCCTTGAGTGTGGGGTCTACTCATTCGTAGCATCCACAGATTATGCAAACAGTGAGAAAAAGACCAGAAAAGAGTGAGGCCTAAGTTCTCTTCTTAGAAAGAGAATTCACCTGGCTTTGAACTGGTAGGAAAAATATCACACATATTCAATAGCATCTTGGGTTTGGGACCAATAGAAGAGAGATGAATCCAGATGATCTCAACAGCATTGTTCAATGAGAAAAGAGATGCATCTCAGTAGCTGCAGTGTGGAAGTTACAATTGCAGTAAGCGCCTAGGCCATGTATAATTAACATGTATTGTAATTCTCCTGGGACTCTGGCCCACTGAAACTCTGACTTCTGAATTCCAATGATGAATAAGGTGGACAAAAACAGGAGAGAAAAGTATGAGGAAAGTATTCCATACCCCCGCCCGCTCCTGACATATATGCACATAGTTTGGTATTAATTAGATTAGTGTGCTACTGAAAAAGCAGCACACCAGTATTTTGTCTTCATGAGCAGTAAATCAATGTAAATAACTATGCTGTGAATTATGTGTTGACATGCAGCAGTGTAAACTGTGAGCCAAGCAAAAATTAAATGCTCAAAAGCAGACGTTTCATAGGCAAGTAAAAAATTAAGTTGTCAGGTGTATTGTGTCATCATTGTCCAAAATAAAAAGAGATTTGGGGCAGCGATTCCCTTCATTTTGCTTTGGGCTTAGCAAATAAAAGAACCTGTCTCGCTTTCTGTTTTTGTTTCACGTATAGAACATCTGTTGACATTAGAGGGGGGTTCTGCAGAGGGCATAAAAGGAGCAAAATAGAAATGAATTAGGTAGATACACAAGGAAGATCTTCCATATATGGAAGATATCTGCTTTTACTTAAAACTCCAGCTGGCTTCAGTGAAGTGGCACGTGGAGTGACAGCACTAAGGCCCAAATCCACAGAGGGACTTAGGCCTGATGATCCTCAGCATTCCCATGTTTAGCTTTAGGCTTGAAGACTGGGATACACAAACCTGAGTTAAGCACCTAAATTCTCAGTGCAGTGAGTGGAGAGAGTTAGGTGCCTAAGAACAGAATTGATAATATGCAAACTCGGTAAGTCTTAGACAGAGGCATCTCTTAAAACAGCTGAAATGAAACACTGAAGAGATGGGGGTGTCTGGGGGTACCTATATATGGGAGAAGGGGATTCACAGTCTGACACACCTTCCTGGATTTAGATGTTGAGGCTCTTCCTTTTGGAGGCACACAACTGTCTTGTTTGATCTTTTCTTTTAAGGCAGATCCGGTGGAGCATGTGGTGGTACAGGTACAGGGAGTGGAAAACCTGAGGGTTTTTGTTTTGTGTTTTCTTCAGCCTGCAAGGGTTCAAATGCAAGAGAGTGTCTTAATGACTGAGCTATAGGCTAAGCTGGGAGGGGTTGGGGGCACTCTCCACCCCTTGTATTGAAGGTGTGCTACTAAGCATCAAATGGAACAAGAGACTAAAAAAGTGGGTGCATGACACTTCTTTGAGAGGGAGGGAAGAAGATACAATTTCCAGCCCCTTCTCCCAACTGTCTTTTACCCAATAACTAGTGCAGAAAACCTGAACAATGCCGTAAGGAGGGACCAGAACTCAGGACTTCCTGCTTCAGGCTGAGTGGGTTCAAGGCTCAGCCATGTTTCCTCTTTGGCCTTATCTACAGAGTGGTACAGCTTTAAAAGGAAGGATGTCTTTGCTTATGGCCTGGTGCTTCTGTGCTGTATCTGTGTGGATGCTTGCTTCCTACTGTGAACTGTTGAAGCCTGCATAGATCTCATGGTCCCCAAGTTAGGCTACTCCCTTAGGAGAACAAACCACATTCCCTTAACTGAACAAAACAGAAACTGTGAGTTTTCAATTTTGGAGATGAATAAGACCTTTTAAGTTGACAGGAATTTTTCAGGAGGAAGGATATTGGGATCTGATCATAAAGGCAAAAACTAAGGCCTGACTTATTGAGGTTCTAAATCTAAAGACAGTTATTGGGAACCATAGAGCTCAAAATCTCCAAAAAAGGTATCTCAAGTTAGGCAGCTGACGTTTGAGGCAACCAAAAGTCACTGCTACATTTAAAGATATGGTTAAAGTAAAATATTTGGGTTTTAGTTTCCTCTCACATAAATTTTACTTCAAATGAAATACCAATGATAGGAAGATCAAGAACAAGTCTCTTATCTCTGTATCAAGCAACAAATTTTGGCTCCTGTTTTCCAGCTTGTTCATTTTCTTTGAAACCCAGACATGAAACCATAAAACTGCAGTTATGTAGTTCCATAAACCATAAAACTACAATTATGCAATCCATTCCTGACTGGGTCATTTTGGCTGATCACCAGATAAAAGCAACATCCCTCTCTAAAGTCAGAAAAGTGCTTTTTTCATGGTATTGGTAATGAAAGACCTTGATTCCTACACTGATGGCAGGTACTGATCACTGGACAGTAAGTCAAAGGTTAATAACCAAGGTCCTGATTCTCTTGTCAGTTACATAGGTATAAATCTGGAGTCAATTTGTCAACTTCTCTAGAACAGCATTTGCATGGAAGGATCAGAAAGCAGAGGATCAGGGAAAAGGGCTTAGTTGTTTCTTGTTAACAAACATGTGACATCGTGTTCTGTGAATGTTCTTCCAGAGTGTTATCCTGAAGGTCCAAGGAATGGATGCATTGTAGAGAGTCTTTACAATGTTGTTCAAGGAAAGCCAGAGAGCCTACTGCTTCATGCAACAACGTCACTGCATCAACATTGAAGTGTAGTACAGCTCTCTCAGAAGATGCAGCAGGGATTAAGCTAGAGGCTGGCCTCCCATTTGCTAAAATGTTAAGTGCATTTGTCTTCATGTATTCAGCATTCCACAGGGCGGCATGCTGAGTTAATAAAACCTCCCCCCGGAGCATGCTTTGGAAACACAGATAGAGTGTTTGACTGCCCATATGGCAGAAATATTGCTACCAGACAGCTGTGGGAACTTAGACAAAAAATGGAAGGCAACACCAAACTCACGTGTGCGCATGTGTGCACATCCATATACTCTTTGTCTAATAACAGAAGCTTCCAAAAGATGTTATGCGTCAAACACTAACATCCTCTTTTCCCAGGAACAGCAGTTGGCAGTTATAAGTAATTTTATGTGATGAATATGTGATTTTGAATGGGGCATATTATAGGCTTAACTTTCAAGAAAGTTTTGAAACAATTGGCACACAAGTATAAAATGATGACAAAACATCCATTTCCACTGCCCTTAGATAAAAGGACTAGCTGTTTGGTTTTTTAAAGAAATAAATACCATTGTCACCACTGCCAAACCATCATTCCATGATTTGAATAGCAGGATCCACTCTTACCATGGCCAAAGAGCAAAACTCCTTTCTTAAAATGAAATTGTGTATTTGTTGCTGGTCTTCAGGTACCAGTTAAATGACAGAAAAGAAGTTATCTTAATCACATAACTAGGGACAGTGTATGTCTAAACCCAACAATAACTGCACATAAAATAAATAGCACATTGTAAAATGACAGTATCAAGTACTTACTTACCATTGCTTTTATTAAAACACACAGAGCTCATTTTGAAAGAAACTTAATTATTTCTTCTCCTCCCAGTCACAAATCAAAACTACAGCCAGTCACATATTAAAACTATAATACTATAGCCTTAGATTTTAGTTGTCATTTTATTCAGTCAAGCCAGATTTCCCAGTTTAGCACAAGGGAGGAAAATCTTCAGCAATTCAAGACATCAGACCAGACATTGTTAAACCAGTATGAAGTACCCAATGCCAGCTGTCCCTAAAGAGTCTTGTTTGATGGTGTAAATTTTTGGAAATCTTATCTGTAGAAAGTGGTGTAATTCAGAGATAGATATTTAGAAGAAGGGTCACATTTGCTGAAACAAATACAGCCACAATCAGATGGTAAGATCTCTTTCCTATTTCTAAGCTATGCAAATGGAAGGACAGTTACACACTACAGGGAAAAAACAAAACAAAACAAATGCAACTGCATTCATATGTAGATAAGATATAATTTACAGTACTATAACTTTTTAAAGGAATGTTTTCACTTAGATGATGTCTTTGAGGGACTAGTTTCACTTTGTGCAGCTGTATGTTTGCAGGTGTGAATCAGAGAATTTCTTGCAATATTTCAAGAAAAACAATCCTTGATCCTGACCTTTTTGTGGATCATGGGAGAAGCACTTAAAAAAAAAAGTGTCAACAGCTTCCAAACAGAATGAATTTTCTGGTGACCTGTCTTTGCACCAACCCTTATGACCTTTCATAACTCAGTAAATAAGTGAATTGAGTAGAAGCTTAATTTATGCGTTTCTTTCCAAGGGATTATGTTGTTGTGAATCTTGGGTTGCAAACTAAATGGATCTGTTGATTTACAAGAGTTAAACCAGGCACTTGAATTTTCCATTTCTAATCAAAAACAGTGCCATAAAATTGAATAAGTTCCCCAGTGGAAACAAGTAATGAATAAAAATAAAGCGAAGAGTAACAGGTAAAGTGATCTGAAAAAGAGTCACAAACTACATAAGCAGAAAACAACTGCAAAACACAATCAGCTCGGATGAAATGCAGCAGCACTGTACCCGTTATAATTCTTCATGCTTTACCTGCTGATAGGAGAGTGGCTGGAGGAAATCTCTGGCACAAAGGTTTGTTCCATTATTGGTATCCTAGAAGGAGTATAAGAATGGTAGGCTGTCAGAACCACGCTGCCCGAGTCCTTTATCTCCATTATCATAGGCACATGTCTCTCCTACTGCCTGGTGACAAAGACAACTACCAGCATTTACTCATTTATTAGATCAAATGATCCTGTCACAACAGCAAATGCATGGCTTGGCTCGGTAAGAGCCTCTAACTACTGTTTGCTGACAAGAGATCTGTGTAACTGAGACACAGCTCTTCCTCCTGTCAGAACAGCTGAATTAGCATATATTCAAAAACGCCGCCCACAACATAACTGTGGGGGAAGGATCTTTGTCTCTAGGGAACTGGAAACCTGAGATAATCCTCCCTGGCTCAGAGTTGCTGCTCTGGACTAATTCTTGTTCAGCTATTTCTTCTTGGGTTTTGTGCTTTTTTTTTTTCCAAGGAGAGGCTTTAGTAGAATTTCTCATAACACGGTAAGAAGCAAACAAAGTGAAATCATTGCTCAGCTATGCAGCAAGAGGACAGAGCACTACTCTAACATGAAATGGGCTCTAGCAAAGAAAGAGGAAACTGACATTTGAAATGCCTATGCGAAACATTAAAAAAGTATGCTCTGTTTAAGTAATCAAGGAAGTGCAACCCTGATTTCCTATAAGTCAGGTCATTCCTTAAAAATTTTACTGCAGAGGATGCCTTTACTTTCCACTGAACACAGACAAAACTTTCAGTGATCCTAAATACTCAACTGGACAGATAATTACAAAGGCAGTAGGAAAACAGTAAATACTTTTTGTGCAAAATTTCACAAAAGATATTTACATTTTTTCCCCTGACCCATTACTAAAGCCCCCAAAACTTCACTTGCAAGGAAGTTTTGTGTAAAGGAAGTGTCATATGAGTGAATGCAGGATGCAGGAGTTCACTTCCTCCAAATGTTTTTAAACTCAATGTCTGACAATGAAATTTTAAAATCTCAGTGATCTCAAATCTGGAATGATAGTCTGATTTTAGAGCAACAAACACATAAAACTTCATAGATCATTTGTGCAGCAGAATGTAATAATAAAATATCCATTTTATGCAGCCCAAGGGCTTTTTTTTTTGGATAAAATACATACTACTTCTAATAAATGCTCAATTTAACATGGTGCAATCCACCTCCTGTTGAAATCCATGGAAGGATTCCCTTTGATTTCAAAGGACATTAAATAGAACTTACATGGTATTTTTCATCCATTTCATAGATGACACCTTTCCCCTGCTCAGGTTTCATTACGTTGTATAATAAGGGAAGGGTGGACTGAAAAGGTCCTAAAACCCCAGTTCCTCCTTAGCGAAACCAATATCTGTATGGGTATTGTGTTAGACCATCTGGAAGGCTACTCCTGAAAGGTTCTCTCACAGGTCCTGGCATAGAACAGTTTAAATTACATTGGAGGTTTCTTCAGCCCCCAAAGCAACCCAGGCTTGGCCTGAAAGCTACCTCATCACCCTCTATCTCCCTTTGGTAGTGAATCCCATGCTAGTATGAGTACTCAAAAGTCTATTGCAGCTTATGCATCTATACCTTAGCTTTAAACTAGTTAGCTTGAGTATCAGTGTTTGTCTAATAAAAGATACTGGATTTACCCAAAGAACCTTGTCTGCGTATAGCTAGAGCATCATTTGCAGTTTAGTTTGAGTTGCAAAACTCACCATGGATCCTGGATAAATACTTGAGTAGTTACCCCATTCCAAGCCACGTTCTACCATTAGAAGTAGCTTGTGTAGCCAGCTTGAAGCTAACACAGATATGTTTATACAAGCTGCAACGCATTTCACTGCACTAGAGTCAGACCAGTTGAAGGCTGTGCCCACCTCTGTTCGATGACCTGCTCTTGCGCCACCTTGGCACGGACACCTGGCCTAGTGCACCAAGTAGACTTGTGTGAACTCCAGAGGGGTCCTCGATCACTTCCGGAGAAGCCCCCAAACTTGCCTGCCATGACTTCGGATACATCTTCAATGAAGGGGGTCCCCATTGAGGATGCCTCCAGAGTTGTCACATTCTTGGTGGATATACACGGGGCTCCACCTCCTCTACACCCCAGCCATACACCAACCTTCAAGACGAACCTCAGGATCTTTTGTGGCTAGCCCTTAAATGGTGTCTTCCTCAGTTCCTATGCTTCCTTCTTTGCGGACGGACGCCTTGAGCTCCAACTAGACCCAGAGGGTTGTCCCCTCTGACGCCCTGAGTGTTCTCCGATGGATGCTGTCAGTCATCACCGTTTTCACAAGTTGTCTTTTGTCTTCAAATGGGGCTTCTAACTCCCCAATACCTGGTAAGGTGTGCTGAGTAACCTGCTCTAGGCAGGGAACTAAAATAGAACAGACAAAGGAAAAACACAAGAAGACCCACACTGACAACACCACACACATCAGGAATGACCTGAAGTGAAGAAGAAAAAAGAAAGGTCAGAGGAAGAAAAGAAAAGTAAAGGAAAAGAGGAGGGGCAGCCATGGAGCTGAGGGCCCTCCGTTCCCCTTGCACCAAGTGCCCCTAAGCTAGTGCGTTCCCTGTGTTGGGACCTGCTCTTTCACCCCAGCCGGGGTTTCTTTGTCTCCTCCTGGATCCACCTCTGGTCTGGCATCTCGGCACCAGACACCACTGGTAGAAGTTCCTCCGATGGCTCTTGCTACCGCCGCTGCCGGCCTCTCTGCTGGCTCCTCTGATCCCCACCAGTCGTCCCTGGCGTGGGGATCTCCTGCAGCCCCTGCTGCAGCCGCCGCTTTTCTGTGCACCAGCTCTTCGGCTCCCTGCTGCCACTGGATGCCTTCAGCACAGCGGTCCCCTGCCATTTCTCCTGCTCCCGGCGTCCCCCTTCCTGCGCTTTTGGGACCATCTTTTATCTTCACCAGGCAGTGTCTCTTGCTGACATCACCTGGCCTCAGCTGCAGATGGGTGCGGCTGACGAACTGTGCTGATGTCTGTCTCCGGCATCCTGTAAATGGTGAGTTTTTTTCTTTTTTTTTTTTCACCTTGGGTTTCTCTGCAGGCATGGTCTCCCACTTGCCCATACTTACATCCCTGTGACAGAGGCATAACACAGAATTACAACCAATAGAACCTAAAAGGAAGCTCAGAGCAAGCCCTGAAAGTTTTGCCCATATTGTTATGAATCAAATCATGTCAAGTGGCCATATAGTCTGGTCTGGATGAGTGGTGCATATTACTCAAGTCCAGAACAGAATAAACATAGTAAAGTTATATTTGTACTTCATGATACCTGACAGTAGAGGGGTTTCAAAACGAGACTGTTTCCTGAAGGCCTTGTGCACACCTATAAGATGAAAAACCCTAGTGGAAACATTAAGGGGGAGATTAGCAATAAAACCCTTACCTGATTGTCCTTGGGATTTCATACTGCAGGAATTTTGGAGTTTTGCTTGCTGTAGGGTGAAAAATACAATTCTCCATCCCAGCAGGGGTAATTTCAGTCTACTGTTACCCCTTTAAAGATATCCTATAAAGTTCACTTAGAGATGCTAACATTGCAGCTGACACTTAGTAATTCCTTACAGCACCGGGAGCCAAATGGAAAGCTTTAGGCAAGACAAGAATGGCTCTCTTTGAGAAGATCAGACTTGATAATCCCAGACTGAAATAGGTTTATTAGCTGCCATTTCAGACAAGCTATCCTGTCTTCTTTTCTCAACACCAAAGCAGTCTGCCATCTTCAGTGACAACAATGATGATGATTTTTAGATTCTGTTTGGATAAAAGCTACCCTATAAATATGCTTTTTATTATTACTTTTTGTGCCTTCTGTTCCCATATATAAACAAATATTGTATAATACAGACAACAGTTATGATCTTATTGGTAAAAAATAAAACAGAGGATTTTTTTCTCTTTGACAAAATAAACATAGTAGTAGGTTTCACTAGGATATTTATGAAGTACCAGGACATAAACTCAGTGCTACTAAGGAAGTGACAGACTTTGGCAAGGTAAGTTGATATTTTGCAAATCAATCTGCTGATGATCACTGATAAAACTGAACACTACAAATATTTATCTATATAATGGGTTTTGGGAATAGATGAGAGTCTATTAAAGAAAATCCTAAAAATGCTTAGACTTAAACCAACTAAAGATATAAATCAACCATGAAACACAGTTTTAACTAGGCTAGTAAGATGACATTCATGAAAAGATATGATACAGTGCATCATGTTCCCTACTTAGTAAAAACTGGATAGACCTGCAAGCAAAGGGAAAACGTAATTAATAGATCTATAAATAAATGAAAGTAAAAATATTTGTAAGAGCCTTGTCACTGTATAAGTAGGGATCATGTGATTTCATGATTTTCGTGAAACCCTTGAAGAAAGGTGGTTTGCATAATCACCACAAAAATTGGCATTCCCCGTGGAAAAAAACCTAAAAATAATAGTCTGGCTCTCCAGTAGGAGCCAGCGGCTGCTATGGCCCAGGCTTGCAGCCTTCCGGGGGAAGCCACCAGCACAAAGGCTATGGCCTGGCTTTGCAGCCTGCTGTGGGGTCGGGGTGAGAGCAGCCACCAGCATGAAAGGGACCAGTCAAGTTATGGCCACTGCCTCTTCTTTCTGTGGCTGATTAGCCAAGAGGGATGCCTTTTGTAGATCCCTATTTATAAGAGCCTTCACCTGCAGCAGTTACAAATCATTGGAATATTGTGATGTACTAAAGTTAGCAGGTGTCAGGGAAGTACCACACATTCACTTGCAGCACTTGCTGATCATTGGAGCATAGTGACCTATTAAAGTTGGTACCTGTTAGGAGATAACCGTAACCCAGGCGTGAAAGGAAACAACTTTTAAATTTCATTTTTGTGCTTAGGTTAAAACCATTAAACTTGAAAGTTGCTAGTACTCAGTACTTTAAAAAATCAGACCATGGAAATGGTTCAATATAAAATTAAGGGTCAAACATTTGAGAAATAGAACTGGAACTGCAACTTGAATATCTCCAGTGTTACACAAATCTGGGTCATGACGGTAGAAGAGTACAAAAAAAGCCCAGAAGCAACAGCCAAATGTAAACCAGAAAGAAACAAAGTTTACTTAACTTCTTTGGACATTTTCAAATTGTGTTAAACACAAGAACAAATAAACCACTGCTTGGCCTTTAAAATGGCCTTTAGTACGGAGTTATTTATATGAAAGTTTAAAAATCATATTTCAGAATATTTGCTGATGCTTTAAAAACTCTCAGTTAGTATCTAAGGCAAAACATGAATCTTTGTTAAATTATAAAAGCCATAATTTTCCATTCCAGTTCCAACAAGAAACTTAATCATGCATTATACTTTAGTTGACTCTAACATGGGCATTTTTTTATTTAGTGGGTAACTATGGGTTCTTTTATCTTCAAAACAACACCAGCAGTTTCACAAATAAAGTTCTTAAAAAGGAAGCTACAAGGCTGTTTTGTTTAGTAACTACTCACAATTATTTTTTCTAGAATATTAAAAGTTGTTCAAGTTTAGTCTATACTAACCTATTCATGTAGAATTGTTAGCATATTGACTGTATACAAAAAAAGAGACGTTTGCCTTTATCTGTCTGCTGGAGTAAGGCTGTTTTTAGATTTACTTTAAAAGAAAGGCTCATATCCTTCCATTCATCCATTAGGCTCCCATGACATGTCATGGGGCATGTGTAGACAAAATGAGAGGCGTGTGTGCATGACACTTTAAAGTGAGCTAAATGCTTTTGCACCACTTTAATGGTGTCGGTGTTTGCATGCCTCAGTGGTGTATTGTGCATTCATTCCAGCCGCTGCAGGAAATTCAGTGGTGTAATGCACCTTAAATGATTTGGGGTACAGCCATGGAGTGAAACACCAGGCTCCATGCAGCTCTGCAGCAAGCCCTACAGGAGGCCTAGCAGCAGCCCAGGAAAGCAGCTCTACCCAAGAAAAGTGGTGAGCCTGATCTTTCCCCCACCGCCCACTCTGGAGCCTGCCTGCCTGCCTGAGCTGCATGGAGGCCTGGGGTGGGTGCTGCCAGGGAGGGGCACCGCTGCCATAGAGGGAAGCACCAGTTCCCCCACAGCTTGCCCTTCCCTCTCTGCCGGACAGGCAGATAAGTCAGTGGGGTGTGTGCACAACATGGGGGTTTAATCAGTAGGGCTGTGCAAAACAGTACCGTTTTATTTCAACTTCCATTTTGCCATTTTGATGGGACAGTGTTTTGTTTCGAGTTTCATTTCTTTTTGAAAGCACTGTTCCGTTTTGTTTCATCAAAACTGTTTTGACAATGATACAACTTAGACCTAAGTCTCAGGAAGCCCCTTCCAGTTCCATGTTCCTATGTTTGTTAGCCCTCTAATTTTAAAATAGGGTCTGAATAGAGGAAAGTAGCTGAATATAGAGTTTCATTAAACAGTTAGGACCAGGGTCATTTATAAGGTAAAATTAGGAGAGAGAGAGAGAGAGAGAGAGTCTCTTTGCTATACATCTAAGTATCACAGTTTTGAACAAATTCATAGATTCATAGATTCATAGATGTTAGGGTCGGAAGGGACCTCAATAGATCATCGAGTCCGACCCCTGCATAAGCAGGAAAGAGTGCTGGGTCTAGATGACCCCAGCTAGATACTCATCTAACCTCCTCTTGAAGACCCCCAGGGTAGGGGAGAGCACCACCTCCCTTGGGAGCCCGTTCCAGACCTTGGCCACTCTAACTGTGAAGAAGTTCTTCCTAATGTCCAATCTAAATCTGCTCTCTGCTAGCTTGTGGCCATTATTTCTTGTAACCCCTGGGGGCGCCTTGGTGAATAAATACTCACCAATTCCCTTCTGTGCCCCTGTGATGAACTTATAGGCAGCCACAAGGTCGCCTCTCAACCTTCTCTTGGGGAGGCTGAAAAGATCCAGTTTCTCTAGTCTCTCCTCGTAGGGCTTGGTCTGCAGGCCCTTGGCCATACGAGTTGCCCTTCTCTGGACCCTCTCCAGGTTATCCGCATCCTTCTTGAAGTGTGGCGCCCAGAATTGCACGCAGTACTCCAACTGCGGTCTGACCAGCGCCCGATAGAGGGGAAGTATCACCTCCTTGGACCTATTTGTCATGCATCTGCTGATGCACGATAAAGTGCCATTGGCTTTTCTGATGGCTTCGTCACACTGCCGGCTCATGTTCATCTTGGAGTCCACTAGGACTCCAAGATCCCTTTCCACCTCTGTGCCACCCAGCAGGTCATTCCCTAGGCTGTAGGTGTGCTGGACATTTTTCCTCCCTAGGTGCAGCACTTTGCATTTCTCCTTGTTGAACTGCATCCTGTTGTTTTCTGCCCACTTGTCCAACCTATCCAGGTCTGCCTGCAGCTGTTCCCTGCCCTCCGGCGTGTCCACTTTTCCCCATAGCTTTGTGTCATCTGCGAACTTGGACAGAGTACATTTGACTCCCTCGTCCAAGTCACTGATGACCCTCGTCCAAGTCACTGATGAAATATCAAAACTGGTCCTGGACAAACATCATCATCAACTACAAAACCTAATCAGTTGGCCTCGGAAAAAATGTACTTTCAATGTATTTATTTATATACAATACAAATCATGAAATCATGGCAATAATGAATAAAAAATCCGTAAGAACCATAAGATGACATGTTACCTTTTATTTATTTTATTCTGGAGTGGCACTGCTGTAATGCTTTAATTACCTGATCAACCTTTAAAAACTAACATTTGCCAATTTCCAGCTAAATAAACACTTAAGCAGCTATATAGTGCCTATATATATATATATATATATATATATATATGTATGTATGTATATATGTATGAGAGTGAAGCCCTGACTTAACTGCCCCAATGGCCCATATACAGGACACCTTTATTTTTATATATATATGTATGTAAATGTAACTATATAAACTATCTTCTTAGTCAGTGTTCAAGAGTTACATATTTGCTAGTTTGAAACATTCATGAGTTTTCTTTTTAGGGATGCTACTAACAATAATGGAGGGATTTCTGGAAGTTGCATGATTCATACATCATGGGTATTTTCACTGTGTGCCACTTTAGTGGCATATTTGAGCACCATACAAAATTGCTAAGCTCCAAAAGATTCAAGAAGAAATAGTCTTCTTTTTTTCTCTCTTTCTGGCTACCTGGATGCATGGAATTATGGGATTTTAACTTTCAGGATTTTTTTTTGTTTTGTTTTCAAGATTTGTCATACCTTGGAAAAAGCTATATATAAAAAATGTAGTTTGTCCTTCAATCTGTCAGGGATGATTTCCATCCAACCTCGTCTAACAAATACTTCCATATTGGGGTCAGCCTCCAACAGCCTCATAGTGTAAAGAAGGTTCTGCTCAGTTTTACTGGGAGAGCATAGGGAGTAAAGTAGTCTCCAAGGCTAAAAAAAACCAACAAAAACCAAACCTGAGCCAGACCAAGACTTTGTATTTTATTCATAAGTAAATGTATGAAAAGCAGACTGAGTGAGGCAAAGGGGTTATCATTAGTCTTTTATGATCTTGAGGCAGCTTGCTGGAGGCATATCAACTTCATCTTTCTCATCTTGATTACGTTTCACTCTATAATCCATGAAATTAGAGTTGCAATTTTAAAAACTGAAGACAAAATAGCATTAAACACTGTCATTCAATTGTTCTCTGAAGAAGAAAGGATACAGAGTCTCCTGGGCAAAGATGGAAAATTCATTGTTGTAATTTGTATGTTCAGTACCACAGGGTCCATGTGAATATTTTGACAGTCTTTGGTTTGTCTTGAATTTTTCTTGAATTCCTGAGGGTGTTCCTCCCTTCTGATAAATAAACTTCTGTCATTCCAGGCTTAACTTGGTTAAACTGAGCAATAGCATAAAGTAGATCTAACTGAAATGTCAGTAATTATTTTATTTCTTTCTATAGGGCATCTTGATAAAGAGGGTACCTTCGCTCTTGACCCTCAGTCCACTTGAGCAGACCCTCATGAGTTCATATCAGCTGATTCTCATTCAGAACCCTTCTGAGACATTTCATGTAGATATTAAAAAAGAGTGAGGTGAAAAGTAGGGGTGCACTGATAGAGATTTTTTGGGCTGGTCCTTACTGATGGCTGATGTTTAATGAGCCACATAGGTCGACACCGATCCGATTGCTAGCATGCAGCTGGGCAGCTTGGAGAGCAGCTGGTAAGTCTGTTGGAGCAGAAGGGGTGAGGGAAGAGGGAAGGGGTGTGGGGTGGGGGTAGATTGAAGCCCCTGTGGTGAGGGAGGGAGTGGGGCTGGGAAAGGCAATGCACAGCTGGGGCGGAGCACGGGATGGAGTTATGAGTTGCTCATCCAACAGGTGCGAGGGGGGGTGCAGATCCTGCTGCTACGCACACCCCGGGGGAGGCATGGAAGGGGTGCCCCTGGATCTGCATGCGGGGCGAGAGTGGGTTGCTGCTGCGGGCTGGGACTGGGTCAGTGCCAGGCTCTTCCTGGCAGGGGGCTGGGCCTGACTGCACTCAGGGTGGGTGGGTGTTAGCAGTTCTGGAAGGGAGCTATGGAGGGGGGGGGCTACAGCCACCCCAAAATTTGCCATAGCTGCCCCATAGCCTGCCCTCCTAGCACTGTCACCTCCTGCCCTGAGTGCAGCTCCAGCCCAACCCTCCTGCTGGGAAGAGCCCAGTGCTGCCCCTGGCCCTAGCAAACAGCCCACAGCAGCAGCCTACCCTCACCCTGCACACAGATCTGGGAGCACATGCCCCCTCATGCCCCCTCATGCCCTCCCAGGGTGCGTGCAGCGGCGGGAGCTGCCCCTCTTCCCTCTGCCCCTCAGATGAGCTGGTTGTGGCTCCATCCCATGCTCCACCCCAGCTATGCAGTGCCTGCCCTTGCCCCAGCCCCACTCCCTCTGTCACCACTGAAGCCTCAATCTGCCACCCTCCCCACACCTCTTTTCTCACAACAGACTTACCAGCTAGACCTGACTGCCCTTCACGCTGCTGGGCTGTGCTCCTGGCTGCCTGTGGGCAGCGCTGTGGTTGCGTGCATGCACGGGGCATTTATCGGCGACATTATCAGCCACATGAACCAAAAAAAGCCGATTGCTGATACCGTCAGTTTTCCTTATTTTGGTGCTGATCTGATATGGGACCGATGTATCAGTGCAACTTGAGAGAAAACTGGACCTTGTGGTAACTGTATGATGAAATTCTGCATAATAAGAAACAGATGTCCAAGGTTTAGACATGGGTTTTATATTATAGGACCAAGAGGATCCACACTGAGTGCTTTTTCTATTCACTTCTGTAAAGTTCCAAAGTCATGTTGTCATCTTCATACAGTCAACTGTGTTGAAAACTGTGATGAAACAGAATGGCATTCACAGAACATAGATCATTTAACTTTCAGTGAAACCATAGCTCTGAACATACTTGTTAAAATATCTATAAACTTTAGTACATCTCTTGGGTGAATCTTACCCAAGTTATGAGGTTGTTGTGAAAAAATAAAATTGAGATAATTTTACTATGGATTTTTTTCTATAGACTATGTGTGCATAGTTGGCCTAAAACCATTGAACCAAAGGATCTTCCAACAGGTCATATTCCAATTTTCAAAAGCTAGTTTTGTAACAGGGTAATATTAAATACAAGTGCAATAAGATTTGTATTGTGCAATAAGTAGAAGTGCAATAAGATTTGTATTGGCTTAAATCAGTTCTGAACATGGCTCAGTAAAAACAGAAAATAATATCAATGTATATAAATCAATGCAACTTAACTAGAATGTCTCCATGTTCATGCAAAACTCTTAATTTGTTCTAAGAATTGTTGTGTTACAAACCTAAACTCAGCAGCTTCTTCAGCTTCTTAATGACAAGAATAGAATGCTCTCAAAATAAATACAAAACTATTGGAATATACTTGTACAAATTAATGTGACCACTGTCTAACATACAGAATATGGAAAAGCACCGAAATATATTTCTATTACTATTATTAATAAACATTCACAGTTTCATAAAACCAGGTCTGCACATGCTTTACAATGCCATTGAACCTCTCAATACATCTGCATAATAGAGAAATTTTGTTAATTCTATTTTAGATATGACATGGAGACATCTCAGAACAGAGAAGTTAAATGGCTTTCCCGAAAGAAACACAGGAAGTCTGCGGTAGAGCCAGAGGTAGAACCCAAGCTGCCTGACTCTCAGTCTTGTACTTGAACTTCCCTAAAAAAGCAGATGAACTAATAAAGAGTTGGCAGTGGAAAGGCTGTTGTGTAAGAAATGAACCTGCATGTATATAGGGTAAATTTTCATTCCATGTACCTGTTGCTCATTCTGCTTTCTAGAGTACAAGATGTTAGTTTTGATTGAAAGTTTAAGGAAGTGGAGAAATGATGCCTAATAATTAGCAAAGCACAGACTTATTTTTTAAGAAACATAAATATTCATGTCTTTGCCAAACACCTGTGTAGACAGGCTATTTGAAAGATGCAGGATGGACCCTAAGAACCTTTTAAAAAACTTAAAAATTCTAAAAATAACTTTTCCACAGCTCCAGCTGGACGGTTGCATTACAACCAGGGGTTAAACAAGCAATGATAAAGTGCAGCTGATAGGAGGGAATTCAGCAGTCTGGAATCCCTGAATCAAAGGCTTGGGAGTCCTCTGAGGAATATTTCCAATTTGGCTGGAAGAGGTCAAGCAGAAGTCATTCCCCTAGGGATGGTGGGAGTCAGAAACTTTGCCTCAGACTTGATAGATACAACACTGTTTTGGCACAGGGAAATTTAGAGTTAAACCTGTACTGTCTGTCTTGCATCCTGCTGATAGAAACTTGTAGTTTTCTAGGGATTTACATGCCAATTGTGTACTTGTGTACTTGTAAAGCTGTAGCCCTCACAACAGAAATGTGCTCTTACACCATTGCGATGGCATGTTTGTTAATAACTGCGTGCCTTTTTTTCTCTATTTGTCTGTTTTATTTGTTGTTTTTCCCCACATTTCACTTATCCTTTGACTCAGTGGACTAATATCATCCTTGGTATGTAACTCCATAGAAGCAAACAAAGTCCCACCAGAGATGACTTTGATTCAATTTCCTAAAATTAATTTAACAGTGGAATATTTCACAAGATGAAGACGACAGATCTTGAGAGGAGTTGTTTTTTGCAGGAAAGCAGAGAGTATTTGCGTTAACATATATTAATGAGCACATGGAACTAGCATGAGTTCTTTGGCCTCAGTTGTAGCTTTGGTTGTAGAGAACATACCTTGCTGATTAATCACATGATCTAAATGGAAACTTTCACCCTCATCACCCCTCTTTTGTCTGCTTTTGACACTAGCTTAATACTTCAGATCTTCTTAGCTTCTGATGTTTCAGTCTGCCACATCTCCTACTGAAAAACTAACACTAGGACTTCTTCTAAAAGGAACTTGGAAAGAAACATGGAACAACAGGGAACATTTCAAATTGGTATTTTGTATTCGCTTACTGTGAGGCAAATAAAAACAACTAGAAACCAGTAAATTGGTTGTTCTTGACCCTCCTCAAAGCAAAACAATTTCATGAGAGGACTCCAGGACTATAACTATGCTTCCACATTTCTCATATATATAGGTATACTTAAATTATAGAAAAGATAGGCTTTTATTTAATCACTCATAAACTGCCAAGTTTTCAGCCATAGGCCAAATTGGTATGTATGAACCCTCCCCCCACCAACATCCATAAATTGGGCAGCCATTCATCTGATTCCCCATCCTTATACATAATTATCTCATTTGATAATTAAAAAACATGGATTTTCATGTGCAGAATACAAGCCCAATAATTTTTGCTGAACAACCCTACAAGTACCTACAAGTCAAACTGTTGCTCCCTGTGAAACAATAGATTTAAACAAGCACTATTGTGCTGTTTTGTGCTGAGCATTACACATTTTTCAGCTGGTTATTTTAACTTTTTTTTTGTTGTGCTAGAAAAGCCGAGCCTTGCCCACTGACACACTGCCTACACTTAGAAAAATCAAGGAAACTACTCAAAGATCAGGAGAGAGGCTCTGACTAGAAATAACCCCAGAAAATGAGGGAAAGGAGGCAGGGAGATGCAAGACAGCTGGTATAGAAAACCTTTTGTTTTCAAAAGCAAATGAACTTTTGTTTAAAAAAAAAAATCTGACTTTCTGGTTTTGTTTAAAATTCCAGTCTCTAATGAAGAACATCTCTAGATTCAGGAAGGATGATAGCAGGACAAAGTCAGGGACCTGCCTGAGAAACTTTGAAACATTTATTATTTATGGGCCCCTATTGTTTCTATATGCTGAGATCTGGTATTCAGAAAGCCAGTAATTTCCTCTCCACCCTGGGAGTGATATGGAGTATTAACATCAATTACAAAATTTCTGTTCGTGTGTGGTATGCCCTTCTACAGCATGGAGGCATATTTTTAATGCAGCACATGGGGAATTAATTTTGTAAGTTTATCTTTAATATTATGGGCCCCACACTTGCAAACTTCAGTCTGCTAGAAAGAACCTTCCTGTATCTGTACAGACTCTCCATGAGGACAAGAGTACCCCATATGTGCTGAAGTATCTTCATGAGTGGCTCTCAAAGCAAGACCTAAACCCTAGTTTTCACTTCACTTACTGTCTTCTTTTGAGAGTTTAAATGTGCACTAATTAATCATTTAATTACACTTCCCAATTAGGTATCATCATGCATAGTTTACAGATTGCTAACGTAAAATGGAATTGGCCTCATTGTCTTATCCCAATATTGTTCAGTTATGAGTGTAAGATAGATCAAACTTGGGGCCTTGTTACACGTTACACTGTGAGCTGCCCCAGTGTTGATCAGTGTTAGTGCTAGCTTGAGTTTGGAGCAGTCTCATGTTCAAGCCAGAAGGGGCCTGGAGGACTAAATGGTAAGACCCCCCCCCCACCCCCTTCCCATTCCAGGCTTTCCCCCTGCCCCCTGGGGCTCCCCCAGTTCCTACCCCCAACCCCCAGGGAACCCCTCCTGCCCTTCGGTGTCCCTCTTGCCCCCTCCTTTACTTGTGCCTACATATGCTGTCTATCCTGGGGGAGCAGGCAAGGAAGGGTTCACATGCCTGCCTTATCCCTGACACTGCTGCCAATCTGCTGTTCTTCTCAGGCCTGAGCCCAGCCCAAAGACCACAGTGGAGTTCCTATTCCCTCAGGGGCAGAGAGCATGGGCAGTCACAAGTAAGCAGGGGTGGCGGGGAGGGCACTGAGTAGGGATCTGGGGTTCTGGAAAGCATGGGGGAGGTGGCAGCGGGCCCAGTTTGGCCAGCAGGAGAGTGGGGTGGGTGGGATGTTTACATTAAAGTGGCTACCCATGAGTGTAACATGAGCTAAGCGACACAGATCAGAGATAAACCTAGGCTGGGGTGGCCTAACTTTAAACTGCCTAAAGAAAGCTTAAACTTAGTCTCAAGTGTTAATGTGTGGACAAATGAAGGTTTTAGAGCTCCAGGAGATGCCTACAATTATTGTGTAAAAAGACCCTTGAGCTCAAAGGGCATTTATACACACACGTTTTCATTCTGTGAGACACCAGAGATTCGCCGCTTTGGAGCAGACTTGTGCAATTGTATAAGCAGCAAAATGTGTGTCAGCACACAAAAAATGGTTGTGGTGCACTTTTGAACTAAAGCACCTCCAATGTGTTTTAGTTCAAAAGCACGCCATTGACATTTGCTCAGTGCTGACGCACATTTTGCTGCTTATACAACTGCATGCACCACAGGGCGCTTTTCAAAGTGCCCACTGCTGTGGTGCGTGCATGTGTACAAATGCTTATAAAGACTTCTCTAGTGTCACACTGTTATTCAGAAGAAATTCTGGGAGTTCTAATGTTTTTGTAGTGATCTTGCCCTTGACAGGGCTAGAAAGAAGGCAGGGTAGATACTAAACTTTATAATTTTATAGACTAAGTGATATAAGCTAGAAAGCTCACCAGAAAGCCTGTTCTCACACTGTTCAGCCCAGTTTTGCAAGGCCTAGATGTTGGACTAAGCTCTCATAAGCACACAAAGTTAAGGGGAGAAGGGTACCCTTAGGGTACCCAACTGAATGCTGAAACTGCTTGTGTTTCTCTGTCTCAATAGTAATTATGGGTATCCTGTATGGTCAGGATTTCAGTCTTTTTTTTATTGCTGCACATACTTTCAATCTATTTTGTATTTTTGCTTTTGTCAGATCTCTTAAAACAAATAGGATTGGGGCAGGGACATGCTAGATTGGACATCAGCAGAGATTACCCAGCAGAGAGTGATTCTAAGAATATTAAATAACTAGCAGATGTACTGTATTGTTAGCCATTTCCTAGTAACTGATATACATGGTGCCATCATCTTGTGCACAACTCTATATTTATACATGGAAACACAACACCTATGTTTGCAGTAGTTGGTAGGGCTGTGCAAAGCTTTGGTCACTGATTCAGTTCAGCAGTGATTTGGCCCAATTCGGGCCGAATCTCTGAATCCAAATCGTATGAGGAGACCCTTTAATTTCTCCAATTCAAATTGGAACCCTCTGAATTGATTTGGAGACATTTGGGAAGATTCAATGATTTAGACATAGACACAGCTTTAAATGTTTTTTCTACATACCTCAAGGTACCAGGTGGCTCGTGAATGCTGAGATGCTGGGGTGGATGGAGCATCCCACAGCAGCGCAGGGGGTCCCCAGTGTGCTCAGTAGCAGACCCAGAATTGGATCAGAAGCACTTCCTGTCCACTTCCAGGTCCGTTGGGGAGCACACGGGGGATCCCCCTCACCCCCTGGCTTGGTGACTGATGCCTCCTGGGTCTGGGGGGACATCCAGGGGCCCCCCATGACCTATCGCTGAGCCGGGGGGGGTGCAGAGGAGGGGGTCCATTGCATGCTTGGCAGCGGATCCAGAAGTGGACCGAAAGTACTTCTGATGCACTTCTGGGTTCACTACCGAGCACATGGGGGGCCTCCTGTGGGATGCTCCATCTGCACCACCATCACAGTGTTCACAAGCCTCACCTGGTACATTGAGGTATGTAGAAAAACCATTTAAAGCTATGTCTATGTCTGAATCACTGATTCTCTAAATCAGCATTGAATCTTCAGATTTGGATTTGGCCGAATTGAATCATGACAGTGATCCAAATCAACGAATTGAATCACTGTCCCCAATTTTGGCTGAATCCAAATCTGAATGGAATGCAACCCATTTCACACACCCCTACCAGACAATTAAGATAACATCTATAATAATCAGGTATCCTGGTTTTCTCTGATAAAAAATTGCAAATTCTCTGATAAACCCCCCCAAATCCATGATTAAAATTAAAGGTCTCCCACAATGCCCCTGGCCCTTTTGGTGCCCCTCTTTTGTATGTGCATCTGTGTATGTGCATGTGTTCACATGTGCATGTGTGTACCTGTGCACATATACATGTGTATGCATACCCTGTGCACATCTATGGGTGTACATGTGTCTATGTATATGTATGTGCATGTGTGCATGCATGTGTGTGTATGGATGCTGGACACACTCCCATGGGGAGCTGTCTGGGGGCTGAGGGAGTGGGGAAGTGTTGGGGGAAGACATGGAGTGGACCCTTAAGGGAAGCCACATATGGAGAAGCCGAGCCTGGTCGGGCTGATAGCACCACTTGGGTTCCATGTGCAGCCAGCCTGGCACTCAGGCCTACAGCGGGGTTTGGCCAGGAGCGGAAAGGCTGCAAAACCCTTGCTCCCAGCTGGCTGCAAACCTCCCAGCCAGCTGCAATACCCCCCAGATCTTGCAACCGCCCCCCAGCTCCCAGCTCCCACCTGCTGCAAACCTCACTGCAAAACCCCCAGCTCCCAGTCAGCTGCTGCAAAACCCCCCAGCTGACTGCAAATCCCCCAGCTCCCAGTTGGCTGCAAAAACCCCCAGCTCCTGAAAACCCCTCAGCTCCCAGCTGCAAAACCCCCCAGCTCCCAGCAAACCTCCCCACTCCCTCAGCCCCCAGCCAGCTTCCCCTCCCAACCCCCGCAAGCCCCACTTACCACTTCACAGGCTCCAGAAGGAAAGTGAGCCTGACCTAAGCCTTGCGACTGACAAAAAGCCACATGCTCTTTCCTTCCCCCTCTCCCTTCTGGTAGGGTTAGGGCTATCTCACCCTTTTTGCAATCAGCCCTTGGAGGTCGGAACTCAGCTTGTGTCCAGAGCTTTTGCAAAATGGGGAAATCCATGGGTTTCCCCGCTAATAGGGAAAATCTACATTTTCCCTGATAAAACTGGGAAATCCGTGGTTTTCTCCATTTTTCAGGGGGATCCCTGACAATAACTCACTTAGAAAACACTCTGTGGTCAGTCAATGGGAACTTGGATGGTTAACTTTTCTTTACATTATTAGATACTCATGTGATAAAAGGAATAACCTTCTTAACCTTCCTAATGGGTATAGTGTACTGAACTTATTCAACGTTGGTGTAATCATAGTACAGTATGTAATATTCTAAATATAAAGTAGGTGCTACTCCAAACCACATAAAAATAATGCTTTGCTCACCAGATCGTGGCCAAAATTCGCAAAGATGGATTAGAAAGATCCATGCTTTGCAACTCTTTTTTAGAGCCAATTACTTCAGGTTTCTGACTGCTTTGAGTGATGAATTGTTTGCTGTTCCTCTTGGCTCAGAAACTGCTAACTTACTTTTTAGGAAAGGCCCAGAGCAGCAACAGTAGTTATCATACTCGTGGAAAGAAAAACACCAGAGCTAAGTGTGCCCTTTCAAATGAAGCATATGATTAAAGAACAGATCAGGCAACCTAAGATACTTTATGAACAGGGACAGGAAAAGGGTGTCCAGCTCAATATGCCTGGTCTTTTCTTTATATTTTTTCTGTTGTTTATCTTAAACTTATTTCCATTCTTCTGTACTGTATCCCTCTATGCCCTCCTTTTCTAGTAACATGTTGAGATAGTTCTTAAATTCATTCTTTGTTTCAAATACCTTCCCTATTAACTGCTTTCTTGTCGTTGGCATAAAGTTTGAGATATTGCCGAAAAATGGCACCTATGTTTTGAACTCCACAGGAAAGTACTAACATGTTTGCCTACAGTTTTAAAAATATGAGGCAACCAGTCTTCACCCCATGGGGTGGGAATGTGTGCAGGCTTTACCCTTTATTTTTAAGATTTCTTGTACCAAGTTACAGCAGCCTAACAGCTGCTCTGATACTTTCCTTAAACGGGCATATGTAGAAATCTCCACAGTATGTGTAAATGGCATGGGCTGTCTGTGGGCCAGATCTCATGTTATCTGGCTACCCATGGGTCTGGCAGCAGGGGAGTGATAGAGCTCATTAACCAGAGCTATGGCAATTAATGCTGCTACTGTTCCATGCCATCAAATTTCTAAACCCCGGGGAGCTCCATGGGCTAGATGATATGGGTTTGCGGGTTGAGTCCAACCTTTGGGCTGTAAGTTGACCACTGCTGCTCTATACTCTTAGCCATTTATTTCTGATGTAGAACTGTTTTAAGTGCTGTTTGAAAACCTAATTAAATTACATCCACTACATTTCCCTTATCTATCATGGCAGCAATATCTTCAGAGGATTCCAACAGGTTAGTTAAGGGTGACTTCCCTTGTTTCAATACACACTGAGCTTCCCAGCTACTAAAATATCCCCTTAAAATGCCTTCCAATAATTTCTTTCCAAACAGTTTTAAAATTTCTGGGCTATTGCGTTTCCTATACACTCTCTTTAAAATGGAATTACCCTTGCTGTTTTATGCAAGGATTTATTCTGCTTCTAGTGAAATTTATAACAAAGCAAAAAAATCCCTAACAAGCAAAATCAGAACTTCCTAGATCTTAAATACTGGAGGCTGCAAATGAGAGAGGAACAGTAGGGGAAAACCCTGGTCATACCCAGTTCACTCTTCCTTCCAGCATCTACTCTCTGACACTGTGAGACACAGGATACTGGGCAAGACAGACCTTGACCTGATCCAAAAAATGGCAAATGTTATGTTCCTTATGTTCTTATATTCAAAAAAAGAAAACAAAACAAACAAAAAACACAATCCTCCCCTTGCCCCCCCAAACAGTCCCCACTCCCAAACCCTACACAAGTTTCCTCAGTTCTGTTTCTCTGCTCCATCTAATACTCATGGGGGATATTTTCTAAGCTAGGTGTTTAATACCATATATTATTTCCTTTCTGCCTTTGCAAACTGATTCTTAGTTGACACAGTGTTTTATACACTTTCTTTCCAAAGATGGAAATAAAGTAGACCTTTAACTCTGTTCCTATTATCTGTCTCTCATCCAATTTCTCCATTCTGTGTTTATGTGCTCCAGTAGCTTCTTTCACCACTAAGTCATTGTTTATCAGGGTAGATCACAGGCAGGCAAAATACAGCCTGTAGGCTGGATCTAGCTCACCAACTAATTGTATCTGCCCTGTAGATGGGCAGCCGTGAACTCATGGGATCTGGCCCACAGGCAGCCAGCAGCTCTGGCTTCAGCTGCTACGTAGCGACTGGTGGGCTGGACTGTGTCAGCTGTGGACCCAGATCGATCCTGCCGGCTGTGTCCACAGCCAAACCAGGTGGGTGCTGGCATAAGCTGCGGATGTGGCTGGCAGGTCTGGGTTGGGTGGGGATCAGGGTGTGTTACAGGTTGCAGGGAGGGGTTTGGGATGTACTGCAGCACAAGGTGGGTTAGGGATTGGAGATTGCTGCAACTGCAGGTGGGCATGCTGTAGCTCCGGGTGGGGTGGGATTGGGGTGGCATGGGGGGGGAATAGAGATAGAGAGAGAAAGAGAAACAGGTGTGGCCCTCAAGAGGACACCAGCACTCATTAAGTGTCCCTCTAGCCAAATAATTGCCCACCTCTGGACTAGATCCTTCAGTTGGGGAAGTCAGTGCAGCTACAGCATTTTAACTCAGCTATGGAGCAATGTCAGTTTTACTCCGCTGAGGATCTGACCTATGTATTATAAAAATGGCTTGCAATTTATTTTTGCTGTATTTTATTTTAATTGTGTTACAGCAGTTCAAATATTCCTTCTGCCCAGCTTCTTTCAGATGTCCACAAACATAAATATACAAGAGGCCTTTCAGTGTCTCATGTAAAGATTTCACTTTCTGTTATTTTCCTGTGCAGATGCAGGGCTTATTCAGCACTTACCTCCTACTCAGTTTAAACTCCTTTTTGGATTGACTCTGGCTTCTCACAGCTCACGATCACCTTTCACTTCTTTTTTGTGCCTTCTATATTTACAGTTAGTCTCTGCTTTTCTAGACCAGTCAGCTCAATTAATATTTATTAATATAGCAAAAAAGTTGTGTCCCCTTTTTGAGAGACTTTGTATTTTAGGGTGCACAGAGATGGAGAATGAGAAGAAATGACACCAGAGCATCCACTATTGCTTCCTTTTGCTGGGGCCAGAGATGTTATGGGACTACAAAAGGCTGTCTGAAAAAGATTAAGAGCCAAGTTTACAAATATGTGTTACCTGATTTGTATCACTCCAGACATGCCAAGCTGGAGTCCTATTTCAGGACCTGCCTCTCAGTCCTATTTCAGAGGCAATGAGTAAAGGATCAGGGCCATGGCATGTAACATCAAAAGCTCATCAGTCGCCACAGTTTAAGGTTTTCAGTTCTGGTACTACAGTGCTATGCACAGAAAGATACTCAGTGTTGCATTTTTCATATCCGTCACTGTAGAAATGAAGTCTAAGGCTGATGTATGAAATAGCAATGATTATCTACTTGAACTGCATGGACCAACTTTAATTTTGCTGTTGTTTAATGGTACTCTAATCATGTGTATTAACTAAACAAATTGAAGTTATGAGAAAAAAAACATTTTTCAGACTAAGTCTGTTTTGTTTGAGTAGGAAATCCTTTCTGGCAGATTTACAAGCATGTCTCAGACAAATGTTTTACAACAAAAACATTTTGCTATAATCCCAGGCTGATAGAATGGCTAATTATAGTTTAAGAGCCCTTTTGTTCTGACTCCTTAGTGGTCTCTTCATGTGCTTACAGTCTGAGCTTCATTTCTAGCTGAAATTGAGTTCGTATGTGCTGGAGGAAAAAAATCCGTCTCCTCATTCTTCTTCTCCAAGCTCTTTTCCCCCCCTTTACTTAGATAGAAACACATTTTAGCAGCAGAAAATTAGTTTAAGACATTACAGAATGTAGTTGACAGAAGAAATAGCAGAAAATTAAGTTTAACCCTTGCAATACCAGGCTATAGCGTGTCTACACTGTAGTCTACAGAGTAGTGTAGAAATTGGCAGTCTAACTGAAGGAGCAAAGCTGGGAATGGAAACAGTCTTTGCTGTAGCAGCATGGAGCTATGCATGGGGTAATTTACTTAATTTCTTTGCACTGTAAATCAGCCTGCATGGAACTTCATGCTACTGTGGTTAGATTTCTTCTGGTACTTAGGATAATTTGCTTAAATCTAGTGCGCTTATCACCACATTATACCCCAATCTGCAGTACAGGACAACAGTGAGCACATCTACACATTGATTAATGTTACTGCTAATTAAATTTAGTACTTGTAAATGTGGCATTTTGGCATTTTCCCATACCCATACACTTTGCACTGATAGGCCCCTAGTGTTCCCTGGCTCCTAGTGAAGACTTTTTATCCATGAAGGGAAGCACTGGAGTAGATTACCTAGGAAGGTTGTGAAATATGTGATTGGAAAATTTTAAGTAGAAGCTAAGTGCAAACATTTATCTAGGATGGTTTAGACATGAAGATCCTGCCTTGCAGTCATGGTTGGACTAGATGACCTCTTGAAAACTCTTTTAGCCTATTTTTCTATGATTCTTAGCCACCCTGCCCAGATTTACATCAAGGAGTACTGAATTTGGTGGCCCATCTTGGGAATGAAGAATAACTGCCATGTCATGGAACTTTAATTGAGGAGAGAAAGAAGTCACTAGGAGAGTAGGTAAATCATACTACAGTTGGCCGTGCACATGATTTAATGTAAGATTTGGGTTTTATGATGTTTTCTTAGATCTAGATTTGCAAACTATCAAACAATTTTCAGAATGTATAGTTAGATAGGATTTAATATCCAAGACTGAGCTTAAATGGGCATTGATCTCTATTTCTATAACTCATTAATTAACACCCCCCCCAAAAAAAACTCAGGGTATTTCAGGGCTCATTCTGTGTTTGTGTGTACCTTATATTCTTGTACTGAGTATTCCAGGCAGTAACGGCTGCTTAAAACTAAACAATATGTGTTATCAGACTGACAAAAACCAAGGTGAGCATTTCTTCTGATATGAACTTGGTTACATTGTTTTATTATTAAATGCATTTCTGACTGTAGCTATGGGATACTCCAGAAATCTATTCGGTATTTGCCCTATGTGTGGTATGAATGCTGATCCAAATCTAACAAGATGGCAATACCCAATAAGCTAAAAAAAAATTGTGACGCCTGAATTGTGTTACAATATCTAATAAAACTATTTTTTTTTCCTCTTTCTGTTTCAGATAAGCTGATTTCCTCTGAGTTGTTAGAGTTCATGGTTAGATGGAGGTAACAATTTAGAGCTTAACTGAGACTAGTATAACATTCATAGATTCATAGATTGTTAGGGGCCTGAAGGGACCTTGCAGATCATCAAGTCCAGCCCCCTGCGCTAGGCAGGAAGACAACTGGGGTTAGGTGACACCAGCGAGGTGACTGTCTAATCTCTTCTTGAAAACCTCCAGGGTAGGTGACTGCACCACCTCTGGAGGGAGTTTATTCCACAGTCTGGACACCCTGACTGTGAAGGAGTTTTTCCTGGTATTAAGCCTGAAGCGGCCTTCCAGGAATTTGTACACATTGGTCCTGGTGTTCCTTGGGGATGCCCTAGTGAACAGTTGTTCACTGAGTTCCTGATGCACTCCTCTGATATAGCAGTAAGCTGCTATCAAGTCCCCTCTCAGCCTTCTCTTCTTTAGGCTAAGGAGACCCAGGTCCCGCAGTCATTAAAGCTGTCCATCCAGAAGAACAAGAAGAGATGGCTTACAAAAACCTCAAGACAGCAACCTTATCATTACTGCACACAGAAAAGGAAAACAATTATTTCCTATTTAAACAACAGACTATATAAGCCTAATGCAAAATTGATTGCCTAACAAGACATATTATGAATTTATATCTTTATATATTTTCATGCAGAATTTTTCTATATTTTTTAATCTTTAGAACAGGGATTGACAATTTGGGGCCTATGGGCTGAATACAGCCAATGGAGCCACTTTATACAGTCCACAGGGTTGTGGGGGCTTCTGCATTATTTCAGAAATGAAGGGCTTCACTTGTTGCTGGGGAGGGGAAGGGGAGAAGTGGTGGTGGTGGCAGCACTTTGGCAGGGAAAGGTAAATGTGGCTCTGGCTCCAGCTCCAGCAGCATGAGCTGCATTGGAAGTGACTAAGCTCTGTTAAAGAAACTCTCCTCCACATTCCTAGGCCAGGGACAGACATTCAAAAAGCCTGAGCCTGAATTGATTCAATCTTTGCAGGTTAGTCTAACGTGGCTAGGCTAAATCAGTTTTGTAACCAGACAAATCCAAAAGCTTGCTAAGAACATTTTTTCCAACTATTTAGTTGGTCTAATAAAAGATATCAGATTCACCCAAAGAATCTGTCTGCCTTTTTCAAAGGAAGGAATGCAGGGACATTACCATATGAACTGTTGACTACCAGCAAAAAGCCCTAAGTGGACACTGTCCTATCTGCCTTATACAGCACTAGCTAGCATACTACATGCTGGCTGTGGTGCTGTGGGAGAGAGGAGGGAGGGATCTCTGCTTAAGCAGCTGGTGAGGGGGGAGGGTGGGGGGAGGGAGGCACAGGGAAGCCAGCAGACCCTGCTGTGCCTGCAAGTCTCTGCTGCAGCTCCAGCTAGGGATTAGAGGGAAGGGGCCAGCTGTGCTGTGGAGCAAAAAGCCCTATCCAGCCCAGAGAGCATGCTGGGATGCTGAGGGTGTCTGGTTTAGCTTAAACCAGCAAGGGGTTTGGGACAGACATTGCATAAACTGGTTTGAGCCAAATCAGTTAAGTCTGATATCAGGTTTATCTCACACTGGTTTCAGTAATTTTCAAACTGGTTTATGTGCAGTGAACATCTGTTCTGTTACAGGTTTAAACCAGTTTCTGATCACTTAAATCAGTTTATGTGTAACGTCTGTTCCTAGCCCCAAAAGTTGTTGACCCCTACTTCAGAAGTTTACTAGAACCACTGTGTTTCCTATAGCTTTCTGCTGACTTACATGTCATTCTCATTAGGACAAAGATTGCCCATTATTACAGGTTGGCAGTAGAGTCGTAATGTTCCTTAATAATTTCAATTGACCATATGGTGAACAAGGTGCCTAATGACTTTGTAGAAGAAAAACTTTCTGAGGCTATTACTTAATTGTCTTGTTCAGTCACATTTGTAAAATTTTTAATTAATTATATTTCAAACCATTTCACTGATTTTATTAGTGTTTCTCTTCATACACCGCATAGCTTCAATTGACATGGTAAAGTTATGTGGCGGCTTCTCTTAAGCAGACTCCAGTGGCTAAAGGAAACTCAGCCTGCAAAGATGTGGCAGTATTGATTTCTAGTCACAGAAGTTTTTGCTTAGGGAAGGAGAATTATTTCACTTTAGCAATTCTTCAGTGTATAACAGCTTCTTTGGGCCACTGTAAGTGACACATGTGCTCATGTTCCTTAAAAAATGTATGCAAAATTATATGTGGAAAAACAGGGCAAAAGTAGAAGAGTGACATCTAAAATAAAAAATGGCTTAAATTAGAAATGTGACTGTCTGAAGGAGAACAACTTGCTGGCAATTGACAAGGACTTCTCAGAGGCAACAGTATAGGATATGCTTTTCCATGGCAACTGTATGACATGTTTCCCTACCCTTTTGTTGTTTTACTGTGCTGTATGTTGATTGAAGGATTCTACTAATCTTAAACCAACAGACCAAAAGGCTTTTTTCAGGGATTTCTGTACATCTGAATTGTCAGTATGTGTCTATAGAGCAAGGCTTTTAGGCCTGAAGCGTAAGTGGCCTCAAATTCAGTATCTGGCAATCCCTTTAATTCTGCCTTAAATTCCAAATTCCATATGTGGAAAGAAAAAATACTCTTCATCCTTATACATGACTACTTACCACAATAATCAACTATGAAAAATTCAGAATCCCTTTTTGGTAACCCCAGTGTGACATATCCTAAGCAAAATGCTTTACTTTGCCACATATCTACTTATTCCTATATATAGGAAGGGCAAGGGAGACAAAAAAGTGTTGGATTCTTATATGTTTCAGATGCCCACCTGCTCAGAAAAAAGGAATGGATCAGCTGTATGCTCATACAGACAGAACCAAAAATCGAAAACACATCTGGTAAGTCTAATTATAGAGCTACTAGGCTTGACCATGTTCTTTTAACAACCGCTTTCTGTTTGGGATTTCATAGATTCACATAGGACATATCCTCAAGTGATCTCACCAGTCCTTAAAACTACTGATCTCAATGTGTTATGATTTTAGCAGCATATTATCATATTGCACTGATAACCAGGGGTTTGACCATGATGTTTTCCTCTTATGCAACTGAAAAATTAGGAATACTTCACTGTTGAGACATCATCACAAGCATAAACCACAGAAACACTCCATTCTTCAATAATAAGTATTAGAGAAGATTGTAGTAGTAAGGAAGGAAAGTACCCAATTACATCTTGTGAGCGACCATGCAAATAAATATATTATAACACTCAGAACAAACCAAGGCTTGTAAAACCTACAAAAAAGCAGAATTAAAAATACATACCCAAAGAGGACAGCTTTTTGTCTCTAGCTCTTTTTGCTAAAGAGAAAACTATTGTGGATTTTACGTTTCTTAGATTTTTCTGGAGTTTCCAAAACAGATTCTGAAACTATATTGACAAATTACGTGCTTTCCACTGCCTTTTGAACCTACATAATTGAACTTCATGGAATTTAAGCTTTGAACATCTCAAACATGTTGTGAGCTCACAAAGCTACTTTGAATTTTCCAAATGTTTTATTGCCTTCATTTGAAAACTTCTCACACTATGATTCACTTAAAATACAGAAACCAAAACAAAACTTGAATTCCAGACAGACCAGTTTGTCCAGCTAAAAAAAAAAAAGACTATGCTGTGTAACAGTAAGGTTACCAAATGTCCGGGTTTTCCCATACGTCCTCTTTTTGAGTTGTCCAATCTCCGTCTAGGTGTTTTTTTTTAATCTGAACAAACATCCAGGATTTTGCTCTGCTCCACTGATGGGAGCAGGGGGAAAGTGATTGGAGGCACCGTGTGAGTCTGTGTGCGCACACGCATGCCCAAAATGCAGCCAGGCAGGGTGGTAGGAGCAGCCCTGGCAGCTGCATGTAGGTAAGTGTATGAAGGTCAGGGTTGGAGGGCCAGGGCTTGGGGAGTGTGTGTGTGTGTAGGTGTGTGAGGGGGCAGGTGCCTGCTGGCACTGGGCTGGAAAGTTGTCCGGGCACCGGGCCTGTGGCAGGGTGGGGGGAGGTGCTTGCCCCTCCAGTGGGGGAAGTGACTACAGCAGTAGGGAGCTCCATGTCTGGGCTGGTGGCACCAGGGTGGTGCCTGTGCTTGCAGGGGTGGGCAGCCCCAGGAGATGCTGCACAGAAAGGGCAGGGGGCTGGGGCATGGCCAGGCCACCTGGTGTGGCACAGGAGTCCCAGCCCAGGGTGGGGGTGCCACAGGCATCATCTCCTCCTTCTTCCAGCCTTCACCAGGGCTGGACTCACTCCATTGCCGCTGGCATGAATTGGAGCCGCTGTGCCCTGGCCCAGTTGGGATGGGGGCAGTTGGGGGCCCACTCCAGCAGCGTTGGGAGAGCAGGGGGCTGCAGGTTGGGAGTGAGGGGCACCCGCAGGTTTTGGGGGAGGGGCTGTGGGTTGGGAGTGAGGGATACTGGCAGGGCTGGGTGGGTGGGGGCTGTGTGTCAGGAGTGTGGGTCACTGGCAGTGCCAGGGGGCTGTGGCTTGGGAGGGAGGGCAACAGCAGGGATGGGGCGTGCTGAAGTTTGAGAATGAGGTGCCCTTCTGACAGGTGTCCTCTTTTTTGGAACTGGAAATATGATTGCCCTACATAACAAGAAATAAAAGAATCCTCTATAAGGCACAATGGACTCAACACGTACTCTCTATTGCATGTGTGAAGTATGTGCATATTCTGTGTTCAGCATGTAATGTTATGTCTGCGCACACCATAATGACATTGTGGAACCCCTCCAGCATGTGACTGTTTTTATGCCAGGAGGATGGAATACAATAGCTCTGCGATCAGGCACAATGCAAGGGTGAATCCTGAGTTATCTTTATCCCAAGACAATCTTGTCTGTGCTCTTGGCTACAGTTATAATTCTGCCCCTATGGTATCACCCCATGGCTCATGAACATTAATGAAAGATATTCTATCGTGATTCTGTATCAGAAGAAAATTCAACTGCAAAATCCATTGCAAACTGATTTCTGTATTACAAAAACAAGTCTATGCAATTTGTTCCCGGCTGCCTTATATTATTTCAGAATAAAAATGATTCCCAGTTATTCCTGGTTAGCTTATACAAAAGTTAAACATAAACCAGAAACCAACACTGACTATCGTTAAGCATTCCTGTGTCAAATACCTTCTGAAACAAAACGATAAAATTGCAGCGCGTCATACTTGGCAGGTACAGCTGAACATTTTCTTACTCCTTACTTCATGAGATGTATTCTCATGAATATTTCCATCATCTGCATTATTTCACTATTTTTTGTTTTGTGGATAGGCTCAGCAAACTGTTCATGGGTCATTATTACAAGAGAGAATGAACTATGGGAGAGCTAATGTGCTACCATTCAGTCTGGCAAAACATTAGAGCGAAGCCCAATTCTAAAAAGGTAACTAAATAAAAAGATACCTTTGTCCTCAGATTATTCCCCTCTTGGAGAGATAGTCTGAGACAGACCCTGCATAAGGGAAATGTGCCACCTTGTTTTCTCCTCTCCACTCGAATCTCCATCTGAGAGCAAAGATTCCACCTCCCCCCCATATTTGTTAAGCACATTTGCAGTGGCTGATCTCTGTTAGACACAGAGACCACTTCCTTCCTAATATTCCTTGGATGCAAGCCAGTGCAAAGGGGGTTGAGGGGGACAAGAAATTCCTGGAAATACATTCTGTTCTCCTTTTTACTGAAAGTGGAATTGTGGGTGCAGACAGAAGTTAGGTTTGTCATGCGATTGGCCCCCTGGAAGTACTCTACAGCCATGCTGTGACACGTGCACAGCTGCAGAGTGCTTTTAAAGTGGCTGACAATGTAACAAATTAACCCTCATCAAATGAGGGATCAGATGAAGGAGCACCTTAGGGACCTTGTGTTTCCTAGGGTTAATCTGTGGAGCAATTGGGGCTGGGCCAGTCCCACCCCCAGTGCTGTCTGCAGGAAGGGAGCAGGGAGGGGGAGTGAGCTGCAGGCTGGGGTTTGCCTGGCCTGAGCTGAAGTGGGGGCGGGTGGCTTGGCGTTTCCCCCACCTCACAGCCCCCCACTGCTCCCACCCCGACACCTCCAGCTTTATGTAAAGCACCATGTGTTAGAGAGGGGACCTTCACATCTGTCAGAACCCTGTGAGTTCTACTATGTTGAGAGGTGTACCTTTTCCTCCCATAGGAGGCTGAAGTTGCATCGTTTCATTGAACTTGACTGCCTACAGAATGTTTTAAATCAAGTTACTATCACACAGTATTTATTGTTGGCAATTCCAGAAAGAATCTGCCTTGCATTTCAGAACTCTACCTGTGTTTCCATTTGAATTAAAACTGATAAACTGAGCAAATATTAACTGCAAATCAGGGCAAGATTACAGACATGGAATCCCAAAATATCAATCTTATGGATAAAACTTGTCCAGATGTTATGATCAGTTTTCACCTGTGCTTCACATAATGTATCTCAGTCATTTGTGCAAGTTACACATGTGAAGACTGGAAAGAGGAACATGCACAACCATTAGGACAATCTGTTGTTCATGCATTCACTGGCTCTCATTTCCCAGCTTTTTTTAAAGTTGTCCCCCTCCAAAATTTGATAAGAAAATGAAAGCAACATATTGTATGAAGTGCCTCCTTGTGTAATCCATTCAAAGTCCCATTCTTGATAAGTACATCTATACCATGAACTCATAACCCACTCGATTCTACTGAGAGATAAAACCCAATATCTTATCAGTCCACTTTGGCTGCATCCACACAAGTGTGGATGTTTGTTTCCCTGGGGACAAGAAGAAGTACCACATGTTGTGCCACTGCTAGTTGTCCCTTGGGAATGCCTGTGCCCTCTGCCATGCAGCAGGTTACCCCAGGTGGAATAGGGGATGTTGAGACCAGCCAGCTGGCCCCAGCAGACTTACCTGGGGTCCTGGAGGCCTCCTGGGGCTGCAGCAATGGTGATTCTTCTGCTCAGAGCCAAGCCAGCAGCTGAACTGTGGCTCTGGCCAGCCACGCTCTGGTTTTAGGTGGCATGCACTGCCCCTGCATGTGCCACCTCACTTTTTTTTGCATGTTTTTTTCTGACCCTGCAATTTCCTGAAGTCAATTTCCCTCCCACCCCATTGCCTGGACTGCTACCTTTGCAGCACAGAGAACAGATGAATGTGTGGTATGTGGTACTACAGAGGTGTCTGTGGTGCCACATAACACATGGCCGTGCTTGTCTGGATGTAGCCATTGAGTCCAGTAGGGATTGGCAGAGATCAGTTCAAAGGAAAGGGTGCCAAGGACAAGCTGAACAAGACTTGGAAAAGGGGTGGCATTCCCGTATTTTTAAAATACAAGATTTAAGAGAGCTATGATTGCAATTGTGTATTCAGACTTCTACAGTAGGGCTGTGCGAAGCTTCAGGTGCTGATTTGATTTGGAGGAGATTCAGCCCGATATAGTGAGGGTTGCCAAAATATGGCATATGCTTCCAAGGGAGGTGGTGCTCTCCCCTTCCTTGGAGGTATGTAAGAGGAGATTGGATAAACACCTGGCTGTGGTCATCTGACCCCAGTGCTCTTTCCTGCCCAGGGCAGGGGGTCAGACCCAATGATCTAATAGGTTCCTTCCAACCCTAAAATCTATTCAATCTAGGAATCTAATTGGGCAACCAATAAAAAGGTCTGAATGAATTCAAAGCCTCTGAATCAATTAGGAAAAGATTTGGAGGAAGATTCGGAGATTTGGGCACTCCCCACTCGCTGCCGCAGGGAGCTGGATCCAGGCTCCATGCCAGTAAGTAGGGGGTAGGGGGGGCTGGAGGAGGGAGGAGGGGACCATGGGGGGGACCCCTGCCAGGCTCCATCACCTGCCTGCTCCCTCAGCCCCCCGAGTGCCCCCTGACCCCTGTCCACTCTCCCAGCCCCATCAATGGCTGCCCCACCTGGCCCCAGCATCCTGGCACTTTAAAAAAATTAAAAAGCCCCACACTCACTGGCTCCTGCCAGGTGGGGTGGGTTGTGTGATCCCCACTGTCCCCCACTGCCCCATGCAGTGTGGGGGGGTTCTGCCATGAGCCCCCATCCCCTGCCCACTTTCCCAGCCTCATCAATGGCTGCCTCACCAGGCTGCAGCATCCTGGCTCTTAAAAAAAAAAAGAAAGAAAAGCCCCGCACTCACTGTTGCTGCAGTGGTTGTTGGGGCTTCTGGGGGCTCGTGGCAGAGCCCCCACCACGCACCCAGTGGGGTACAGCAGGGATCACCCCCCACCTAGCAGAAGCTGGTGAATACAGGGCTTTTTTTTTTTTGAAAGAGCCAGGATGCTGGGGCCAGGCGGGGTAGCCATTGATGGGGCTGGGAGAGCGGGCAGGGGATGGGGCCTGTTTCATTTTGAGATCACCAAATCATATCACTGTCCCACGAATTGGCCGAATCCAAATCTGAAGTGAATACTAGCCGCTTCGCACAGATCTAATTTACAGTAATGCTGTTTGTCTTTGTGACAAGTTCTGCTAATATATCAATAGAGAAATATTACAAAAAGATGCGGAAAAACATAATCAATGAAGTTGTAAGGTTCTTTCATGAATGTAAAAACCCTAGAGCAGCTAGAGCAAAAAGAGTAACTGTATTGAGAGCTGTATTAATTTAAATGTCTATTATAGGAACAATGATATTGTGAAAATCTGTAAGTGGTTTATATTTCTCTGGATTAGACAGGAGATTAAAGATATGGCAGAATGCCAGATGTGTA